>NC_060106.1:2407500-3007500 GCF_021155765.1 Diprion similis | reverse complement strand
CGTAAGCACGAATGAAAATTTAAAAAAACTGAATATGCACGTGCACGATGTATGCAGTGATAGCGGCAACTTGGCGGCACACGTGGTTGCATGTGGTCGAATATAGTATATATATATATATATATATATACTACGTATAGGGACCGCGCATGTATATTAGATGAGGCAACACTAGCTATATAGGCTACTGCCGCGGATTTTAAAACCGACAAGTAATTTAATTAACATTATATATTATACATTATAATAGAGTTGTAAAATGATTAGTAAAAAATTAATACATTACCCATAAAATTTAATTTTGTGATGAGAATTATTATTTTTCCAGTCAAAAAATACACTGAATGATTGATTATAGAAATTTTACAGATTACAAAATAATTCAACGGTTAATGGAAACTTTTTCAAATGAAAAATTGAACTCTAAAATGTTTAATGGCACTTTTTCCCATCAAAAAAATTGAAATGAATGATTAGTGAAATTTAAATGCTAATGCCTTAAAAAATTTGATGCCATTTGAAAATGGTCATGCCATGCGGCGCGTCTCGAAGTAAAAGGTAAAACGTGGTACGTTTCAGAACTTACGATACTCAACATATATATCTTTTAGATATATTATTGAAAATAAAAAATTATAAATTTATTAATTATTATATGTATATAATACATGGCTCTTACACGAGAGGTCACGGCGTGCGAGTCATGTGCACGCATTACGCTCGCACTATGTGACTATCACGGCGTGCGGGTTACATGCGACGCACGATTGTTATCTGGGATATCACTGACATGGTACACTGACAGTGTACCTGTCTTCAAATCATCAAAAGTCAGTATGTGGCCAGTATATTTGACTATCAACGAGTTACCTTACAAACATCGGATGAAACGAGAGAATACGATGCTCGCTGCACTGTGGTGTGGGAATAAAAAGCCTGCACAATTCCTTAATATGGCGTCTTATAATGGCCAATTTGGATGTCCAAATTGCTATAACCCGGGCGAGTCTTTTACCCACGCCACTGGAGGCACATCTCATGTATATAAGTACGAAACTGAACCCAAAATGAGAACGTCTGCCGAAAGTATTCAAAATGGAAATCAAGCACTTTTGGAAGGTCAAACGGTAAACGGAGTCAAAGGCCCATGTTCATTTTCAAAACTTATGCCTGATTTCATTGAGGGAATGACAATTGATTACATGCATTGTATTTTCTGTGGTGTTACCAAGAAATTGTTGAGTCTGTGGTTCGATTCTTCATTCAGTAAGCGTCCATTCTCACTTGTTTCAGTATCAGCTATTATCAACGAAAGGTTGCTACTCTTGAAGCCTCCGAAATTTGTACACCGTATGCCACGTTCAGTAGAAGATCTTTGTTACTGGAAAGCTTCTGAACTAAAAATGTGGTTCTTTTACTACTCGTTGCCAGTACTCAAAGGAATTATGAGACCTGATTATTACGAACACTATCTTCTTCTAGTTACTGCAATAGCATTGCTTAACTCGGAGCGTATCACGCGGCAGCAAATCCAGACTGCAAAAAATATGTTGCATAAATTTGTACGAGAATTTGAAAATTTGTACGGGCTACAATTTTGTACAATAAACATTCACCAACTGTTGCATTTGACGGTATGTGTAGAGCGACTTGGCCCATTGTGGGTGTTTTCGTGTTTCCCATACGAGGATTTGAATGGGAAATTGTTGAGTCTCGATCACGGTACGTCCAACATCGAATCTCAAATAGCATCTGCGCATAGATATTTACTGAAAATGAAGATTGAATTAGATCAACTACCACCGGGCCCTATTTGCGAATTCGCGTCAGGTGTCAAACGGCAAGTGAAGATCTGTCAACGCATCTTCGAAGGTTGTTATAGCGTTGGTACATGCAAAAAATACGACGTAACACCCGATTTTCTTGAACAGTTGATAGTGTTGGAATGTGCAAACAAGTGACACAAGTCAGCGCCTCTAGCGCCACTAGTGGCATAGATTCATAGTGTTCACCTGGCAATAAACTAGTCGCTCATGAGAGTCTGTAAAGAAAAGTTACTTGTGATCACCTGTGATATTCATAATCCTCTAATCCATATCCATCAGGTTATGGGCCCAGAGCTAACGCGAAAATTCCGAAGTTGGGTAATTCGAAAAATAATTGTACAGAGAATACGTGAAATATATGTCGTATGATTCATCGGAGCGAGAAACAGTGAAAGAAAATCAACAGGTGTCGGTACGCGAAAACTTCGAAAATGGCGACGCAATCGTCAATGGACGGCCTACCTCCAGTTGAAAAATTATGGGGTAGAGAGAACTATCACACACGGCAAATAGGCATGCAAGCTTATTTAGAACTCGAAGGACTTTGGGTATGTGTAACGGGAGAAGTAGACACTGAAAAAGACGCATTAAAAATAACGCGAGCACGAGCAAAAATCGTTCTTACAATAGACCCGATAAACTACGTGCACGTGCAAGGTGCGAAAACGGCAAAAGAAGCTTGGGATAATTTACGCGCCGCGTTCGATGATTCGGGACTAACGCGAAGAGTTAATTTGATAAAAACCCTAGTAACCACCAGACTCAAAAATTGTACATCAGTAGAAGAGTACGTAAATAAAATAATTACGACCGCGCATCTACTGAACAGTGTAAATCTGCAAGTACCTGACGAGTGGGTAGGAACATTACTTTTAGCCGGTCTACCAGACAACTACAAACCCATAATAAATGCCATAGAAAGCTCGGGAGTACCGATAACGAGTGACTTAATAAAGACAAAAGTTTTGCAAGAAGTGAAAACCACGAGTGCGGGAAAATATGCCGGGAGTGACACAGCGCTTTATTCAAAAAGTGCTGGCGAAAAATCCGATCGAAAAAGGGTCCGGTGTACCGTGTGTAGAAAACCCGGGCATCCCGCGGCAAAATGTTGGTTCAGATTCCGAAACAACGATTCAAATAATAACGGTAGTGAAAAAGAAAAAAACACGGACAGCGCGCACGGCAAAGACAGAAAGGACCAAGGCAAGAAAGCATATAGCGTCTTCTATACGGTCGGTAACGCAGGGAACAGTGAGTGGTTCATGGACTCGTGCGCATCGGCGCACATCACCGCGCGTAAACAATGGTTGACGGACACTCGAAACAGCCCGCGAATGACCGTTACCGCCGTGAACGGGAAAGCTATGGAAGTAAAATCCCTGGGAACTGTCAAAATAAACGTGCTAGACGATGCTAAAACCGGTCAAATTGAGGCGAAAGACGTTCTCTATTTACCCGAAAGCAACGTTAACCTACTATCCGTGAGTAAAATAGTAAAAAATGGCAACTCTGTCATTTTTACCGCTGGAAACGGAAAAATTATAGATCCAGAAAATCGAACCGTTGCAACAATGATCGAAGAAAACGGAATCTACAAGCTCAGATCCAACCAAAATTCAGCGTTCCTGACGTCGACAGAAGACGACGTGCTATGGCACAGGAGGTTAGGTCACCTAAACAGACCGGGAATGAAGGCTCTAAGCAACGGACTTGCCGAAGGAATCAGGTTAAGCCCAAAAACGGATCATAACCTATGCGAAATCTGTGTTAAAGGTAAAATTCAAAAATTACCATTTCACGAGAGCAAAACACGAGCACCAAACCCCTTGGTTCTTATACACTCCGATTTATGCGGACCAATGGAAGTCACATCAGTCGGAAAGTCAAAATACTTCTTAAGTTTCATAGATGACTGTTCCAGAAAAACATTCGTTTATTTCCTAGAATCCAAGGACCAAGTGACCGAAACGTTCACCGAATTCACAGCAGAGGTCGAGAACGAAACTGGAAGAACGATCAAAGTCTTAAGGAGCGACAACGGAACTGAATATGTAAACCGGAGGTTGAAACGTGAACTCAAACAATCCGGCATAAGACATCAGCGGACGGTATCATACAATCCTCAACAAAACGGGGTAGCCGAGAGGATGAACCGGACTATCGTCGAAAAAGCGAGGTCGATGCTACTAGAAGCCGGATTATCCAAAGAGTTTTGGGCAGAAGCAGTTAACACTGCGGTTTATCTAATCAACAGGTCCCCGACCAAAGCAATCGCTGGAAAAACACCAGAAGAAGCATTTTCAGGGAAGAAACCCAACTTGATCAATCTCAAGGTATTCGGAGCAAAAGCTCTAGTATACATTCCAAAGCAACTACGTAGAAAGTTGGATGGTAAAACCAAAGAGTGTATCGTCATGGGATACAGCGATGATATCAAAGGCTACAGACTATACGATGGAGCCATAAACGACATAATCTTCAGTCGTGATGTAGTCTTCTTCGAGAGGACGGATGGAAAAGATAACGAAGAAAACACACATCCCAAAACGGCATCGCACCATCAGATGATCTTCGACAGCGCAGAAGAAGACGACGTCAGCGCAGAAGAGGACGAGGTCAGTGCAGAAGAGGACGATGTCAACGCAGAAGAAGAAATCGCCAGCGAGCGAGACAACTCAGAATTCGACAACGATGAATCAGAATATTTCACAGATACATCAAACGACGCATCGAACGATGACACAGTAATAGAAGCAGAAGCACAGAGCTCGAATTACGAGTCAACCGAGGATACAGATGATTCTGCAAGTGGACCAGTGGAGGTACCACAAGAAGCAGGACTACGTAGATCGGAGAGGACCCCGAAACCAAGAAAAATGGATGATTACGTCACCTACTTTACAAATGAAGAAATCATGTCTGACCCAATGACAATTGAAGAAGCAATGTCAAGACCTGACAAGGAGCTCTGGAAGCAAGCAATCCAGAGCGATCTTCAATCCCTCAAAGAAAACGACACGTGGATGCTAATTAATCGACCCAAAAAATCCTCGGCACCAAATGGGTATTCAAGACGAAAAGAAATGCAGATGGAGAAGTAGAGAGGTATAAAGCCAGATTGGTCGCACAAGGTTTTTCACAAATTAAAGGAGTAGATTACCATGAAATTTATTCACCTGTAGTCAGACATAATTCTGTAAAGTTATTATTAGCACTCGCTGCTAAGTACGATTTAGAAATTCACCATGTAGACGTGACGTCAGCTTACTTTCAAGGAGACTTGGAGGAGAACATATACATTAACCAACCAGGAGCTAACAAGGACGAGAACAAGGTCTACAAATTGAAAAGAGCTATCTATGGTCTCAAACAAAGCGGATGAGCCTGGAACCGGAAGCTTGACGCAGCATTGAAGAAAGCAAGATTCACGCAGTCCACAGCCGATTCTTGCGTTTACCACAAGAGACGTAACCAGGAAACCACAATCATAGCTGTTCACGTAGACGACATCATGATCTTAGCAAACAACGAAGACTTAATAACCAAAACCAAAGATATGCTATTGAAGAGATTGAAGATAAAAGATCTAGGCCCAATAAGGCACTTCTTGGGACTAAGGATAATCCGAGACAGAAGAAACGGGATCATCCATGTAGACCAGAAGGCATACATAAAGCAATCAATACAAAAATATAATATGGAAGACTGCAAGCCGGTATCAACTTCGTTGGATCCAAACCAAAAATTATCCAAGGAGATGTCACCGTCAAAGAGCGAAGACATAGACGAGATGAAGAGGATTCCATATCAAGAAGCGCTTGGGAGCGTTCTCTATGCTTGTCAAGGGACAAGACCGGACATAGCACAAGCAATCAGCTCACTGAGCCGCTTTAATCAGAACCCTGGAAAAGCGCATTGCACAGTCATGAGATACCTGAAAGGATCCGTCAACATGACGTTAGAATTTTCCAGAGACGGCAACCCGCATCTGTTAGGCTTTGTCGATGCGGATTGGGCGAATAATGTCGATGATCGACACTCTGTTTCAGGTATTTTATTCAAGTTACAGGGTGGTTCCATTTCCTGGCAGAGCGAGCGGCAGAAAACGGTAGCACTGTCAACAGTCGAGGCTGAGTACATGGCGCTGTCGAGCGCCTGCAGAGAAAGCTTGTGGCTGAGGTCGTGGCTCAAGGAGATTGATCCAAACGCAGTCTCTGGACCAACCACGATTAACTGCGATAACAAGGGAGCTATTGACTTGGCTCAAACCGGAGGACGAAACACATTGACGTACGCTGTCACTTCCTGCGAGAACTAGTCGAAAATAAAGTATTTAAAGTTATTTTAACGAAGCCGTTACCTAAAGAAAAATTAGAATATTGTATCGAAGCAATGGGTTTAGAAAAATAATGTTTACTATTTCTATCCGTGCAATTGATTTGTTTTGATATGAATATAAGTTTGAGTGGAGGTGTTGGAATGTGCAAACAAGTGACACAAGTCAGCGCCTCTAGCGCCACTAGTGGCATAGATTCATAGTGTTCACCTGACAATAAACGAGTCGCTCATGAGAGTCTGTAAAGAAAAGTTACTTGTGATCACCTGTGATATTCATAATCCTCTAATCCATATCCATCAGATAGTCAATTCTCATCTTCCGTTAGGGAACGTTCAAAATTATACGCGATGTTGAAAGATGGTAAATTAATTATCAGCGAAACTGATACAAGAAATTTGAAAACCTCATCATCTTACGTGCTTTATAATGGATCAAATGGCCAGAAAATGTTAGGTACAGTGCGTGATTTTATAAAAATTTCTTTATGCGACTGCGTAAAAGAATGTTTTTGTGAAGGTGAACATTATGCAGTAGTCATTCAGATTCTTAGGGAAAATTCGCTGCAAGTGAGTGATCACAGAATACATTGTGAGCTCTCATATTTGCACGAATGCCATAGAACTGATAATACATTACTCATACCTGTGGCAGTCTTAGAAACAGTCTGCGTCTCCGTTTCTATTGATAATAAATTATACATAGGTACGCCTGTAAATGCGATGGAACTAGAGTATGACAACATTCTTACATTTATTTTATTCTATTTTACTTTATTTTATCTTGTTTTATTTTATAATATTTTATTTTATATTATTTTATTTTATTTGACCGTTTTTTTTGGTATTTGATCTTGTTTTATTTAACTACATTTTATTTTATTTGACTTTGTTTTAATCTGCTTTAATCTATTTTATATTATTTTACGTTTTAGTGATTTTACGTGATCTGACTTCCCTCTATCTATAGTTTATTTTTATTTCTTGTTGTGTATCGCTGTACTTACGCTTATTGTTCTTTAATTTCTGTTTTTTCTTTCTTGGCTGTCTTGTTACATATGAATTTATTTAGGTCTTTGATTTTCACCTACTGTGATTTGTAAAGCTCATGTGTACTTCTGACTCTAGTTGTCCAACATTGCTATGGGCATTAATATACTTAACCTAACCTAACCTAACCTAACAACATTACATTGCAGTTTTTAAATTGTAATAGATTCATATATATTGTTACAAAGGGTAAAATCACCCGCTTTACCCCCTTTTCTAATGATCTAGTAGTCGGCATGTGACGCAAGAAAACTAAGTCTTCTTATGTCATCAAATGAATAAGGTTGCTGCGTCAACCGCTATTATTGTAAAAACAGATCTGTTTCAGACTTTGAGCTGATAACACGTTCTTTACCCCAAATACATTTTTCTCAAAGCATATTTCTCATTTAGCACCTTTTAATTGCTCACCTAACTAAGCTTCTTACCCTCGTTTTATTCGTTACACTAAAAAGTGTAACACTGGTGTCAGAAGTGGGATTTAAAGCTTTTCTTTCGTGAGTCAATTCAGTGCGCGAATTTAAAGATGAGTGTCAGTCGTTCGACCCGCTCACGCCGCCGGGAAAGTTGTGGAGATAGCCCCTCACTGAGAGGAGACCTACAAGTTCCCGAGCCAACTTTTGCGGCTCCAGAAGCTGCACCGACGGTGACCCCTGTTACAACACCTTCGACGCCCACCGTCACCGCTTTAGACCTTCTGAAGGTTCTTCAGACTCAACAGGAAGCCACAGAGAAACAACGTGAAGCAGCTGAACGTCATCAGCAGCATCTGATGGATCTTCTACAGGAACAACAAGAACAGCGTCGACTGGATCGCGAGGCCCAGACACGCTCAGAAACACAAATCATCGAGCTATTCCAGTCCACAGTGTCGGCTCTTCAAGCTAAAAATCAAGCTCAGGAGTCTGGAGAACCGGTCGCTACTCCCAGAGTTTCCCCGGTACCCACTCCCAGGATGGTTCCTATCCCGACACCCCGGACTTCTCCTCGCCAGATCTTTTCGGATCAGGCTCCCCAGGATTCAAGGTCTGTCCCTATTATTAGAGAACTTGACTGTTCTCCGATTTCGAGACCTAGAATAATAACCGAGACCTTCTTTCCCGAGCCACCATCAAATGCTCAACCTCATTTCCCACAATCAAATCAAATAGATAATCAGAGAGTATTCCGAGTCCCCTCTCAAACATGTGAAAAACCTATCTGTGCGTTAAAACCGCCTATTTTTGACGGAAAAATTCCGTGGGCAGAATATGAAAGACAATTTAATACAATTGCTAGACATAATCAATGGGACTCCGCCATGAAAGCTCATAGCCTTGCCTCTTGTCTTAGAACGCCAGCTTTGAACGTATTGACAGCTTTGTCAGAAGAAGAAATTTCTGACTTCGAAAAGCTCAGCTCCGCGTTAAAATTAAGATACGGTAATGATCATTTGACAAAATTATATACTGCTCAATTACAAACTAGGAGACAAGGACGAGACGAAGACCTTGCCTCTCTCGGACAAGACATAGAGCGACTGTCGCGAATAGCTTTGCCAGACCACGAACCGTCACGTAATATTTTAGCGACACAAGCTTTTTTAAACGCTATTAACGACCCGGAAGTTAAAATGGCCGTTGGAACGTCGGGTTTAACTTCCTTACGAGAGGCAATGGCCAAAGCTCTCGAGGTGGAGGCCATGCGAAAACAATATTTTGGAGCGAGCAAACTCCGCCAAGTACAGGTGGATAATAACACCTCTATAGAAAAGAGAGGTGGTCGTTCGGAAGAGACCGAGTCTCATAACCCGAAAAATAATAAAAATTACAATAATAATAGAAATTTTAAAGATAAGAATAGTCGCGGTTCTTCTCAGAACCACATTAGAAGACCTCAGTACGTCAATGAGAGAGTAGACAATAGGTTTACTACCCTTACTTGCTTATTTTGCAACCAAAAAGGCCATGACGCCAATCACTGCTTCGCGTTAAAACGCAAAGCAGAGTCTCAGACGCAAAGCTCGGATTCAAACGCTTATAATTGGCGAAATAGAGAAGTGATCAGGGAAGATAATCCTCCACAGGCAGGTACCTCTTCCAACTTCTAACTCAGCAAAAAAACTCTCTAACAAATTAACCTCTTAGGATTACCCTCTTTACCTGACAAAATTATGGAAACATCGATTTTCCAACGGCGATTATTTTATTGAAGTTCGTCGCAGATTAGGAAATTTTCGAGACTTTGAGTCTCATTTACTCAGAGAGAATTCTGCTCCTCTCGTTCAAGCGTTCAAACTCAGAGTAGATCTCGTTGTTTATTTGCGAGTTTCCCCAGAAACCTCTTTTGTTCGGATTAATTCTCGTGCACGCAAGGAAGAAACAGAGATTCCTCTGCAATTGCTTAGAACTATTCATGAAGTTCATGAAGATTGGTTGATTAGAGGCACATTTTCTTCTTCACCCGCCCCCGTTTTGGTTATTAATGCCGAAACTAAAGCTAACTGAATTTACTCAGATTTTTGCATAACTATCAAAACTCGAATTTAGCTATTACTATAAAACTCAGAAGACAATTTTATTTGTTTTTTCTTGTCAGTTTTTGTTTCTTTCTAGAAGATTCTTCTTGAAATCGAGTTTTGTGTCGGACCAGCTCTGATTACTTTATAATCTGAATAGAGCCACGATTGTTATTTTTCATGGTCGATAAGCGATTATTTGATTTTCACATTTTTCTAACCCATGTGTCAGTTTTTGTCAGCACTTTTTCAGGTTGTTTTATGACGTAACCTGATTTTCCTTTACCTTCTCCTGGTATTTGAGGATGACTGAAGGCCCCGATTTTAAAGAAACACTCAACGATAATCCAGATAAGATCGTTTATTTTCTCTTTTAAAAAAATAATAAAATTTATACGATCCGTGCTTTTCTCAAATTCGCTTAGTGAATTCGGATTGGTCTGCCTTCACTCACGTTTGTCCTCCCAATCTAGGGTGTGCAGTTTCCGAAAGAATTCGGGACCGGCTCGCCTCCTTTCCTCTCCCTCGTTCCCGAAGGTTGAGAAGAAGCCCTAAAAACCTCCTAAGGCCACCGTCGATTTGGACTTCTGTTGGAACCTCTCCTGTTTCCGTGGTCCTTTTCCCGGATCATTTTGACCAAATTTGGATTTTCCTGATTTCCGGAATTTGGAAACTGGCCGTTCCTTCGGATTTTACACGAAGCTATACACTACACACTTTTTACACTGACCTTTGTGAAAACACGGCACATAAAATTTTGAAAATTAAGCTTAATGCTCGACTATCTGTTCAAGGTTTTCTGTGGTTTACCTTGAGACTGTGGGCAAATGCCAGATAGCAGAAAGGGAGTCTTTGAATTTTTAGAGCCACAGCTCCGACTCACCTTCGAGCGTCGTATGCTAGATCAAGATCGTTATTGTTTTAATTTGTTCGAGTCGGGACGACTCTTTTCCTCAGGGGGGAGTAGTGTTACAAAGGGTAAAATCACCCGCTTTACCCCCTTTTCTAATGATCTAGTAGTCGGCATGTGACGCAAGAAAACTAAGTCTTCTTATGTCATCAAATGAATAAGGTTGCTGCGTCAACCGCTATTATTGTAAAAACAGATCTGTTTCAGACTTTGAGCTGATAACACGTTCTTTACCCCAAATACATTTTTCTCAAAGCATATTTCTCATTTAGCACCTTTTAATTGCTCACCTAACTAAGCTTCTTACCCTCGTTTTATTCGTTACACTAAAAAGTGTAACAATATATATACCGGGACCATCTCTAGAAACTAAACAGGAACTGCGCATGCGCGAATTTAAATCCGCCGTCCGTGCAGTCTGGCCACCCCGAGACCCTGCTGTCAAACTCTGTTTCTGTCGGCGATGTAGTTCACATGCATTTTTGAGGTTAGAATCTCAAGTCATTGAGATAGTCACTCGGAAAGGCTTGGGAAGCATTTGTTATTGAAAATTGATTGTTCAAAGAACGGTCGGAATTTAATGCTGATGCTCTTTGAAAATTCGTCCTATTCGATTGAAACAAGAAATCTGTTCAAATGTTGGGTGCTTGGAAGAACGAAGCAGGTAGGTGGGGACAATTTATTCAATCATTTTCATTACTTCATACATTAAGAATAACAATGAAATTTTTTTCTTTCAACAGAAAATACAGCCAAAATAATAGCATCTCTGCTGTTAGCTGATGTCTTCTCTTCCCATTCAATTCATGACACATGCAGAGATCATCGGCCACTTTTGTTGGTTGGAAAAGGAAGTTGTAGATCTTACGGATTCTTTCAATTTCAAATCTAATCTAAAGAAATCTAATCCGAAGAGTAAAACTCAGAAACATTCTGAGACACAAGTTAAAAATCAACATTTTCAAAATGTGCCTCAGTAATTAACTTTAAGGATAATCATGTTTTAGAGTAATGTTCAGAACATTCATATGAAAATATTGACTTATCGGGTTCAACATTGTACCCCTTGTTCCTTTGAAACAAATGAATATCTAATTTTCACTGAAGTTCATGAAAATATTTACTTAAACCTAAATCCAATACAATATCTTGTTCATAGTGCTCCGAACGTCATCCAGTAACATGAATATCCGGAAGGAATCCCTCTGTCGCAGAAACCGTTATAAGGTTCTTTGTTTTTAACTTGTGCCACTAGATAACTTTTGCATTGCAGATTCCATTTCCAATCTTAGGATGAGATTTTTTGTTTCGAACAGTGTTAACATGGGATGCAGAATTAATTGTAATAAATGGAGATTCACAAACTCTCAGTTTCAATGAAGGACCATTGTAAGAGTATAAAATTGAATCTGGTTTCAAGCTTTCAATAAGTTACCGGATGACTCCCTGATAAAGATTCATCATAAAAAAGTTAGCCAGCAAGTAAGTCCTATTGTAGACAAAGTGATCATTTGTAACGTGTACTAGTAAGTGAATGCATGCCTTAGACCTTACTGGGGTTGAACGAGGCTCAAGCACGGATGATAGCTGCAACTAGCTAGTCAGATGATACTGTCGATTAATATTGACTTTAGAGACATTTTCAACTGAAGTTATCCAACATTTTTAGATTGAGATTGGTTCAGTTTACACATCAAAATTCATCCTTGGAATCTGATTTAACACTTGAAACACTATTCATCTGAATTGAATACGAAGAGAGTGAAAAATAAAATATCAAAACTGCCGAAAATAAAATTTGAAAAATAATGCGGGCCAATAATACTGCTTGGATTACAATGGTGCACGGAATGATTGCTCTGTAAAATTAGTTAGCAGCAATTGTTGAATAACAAACTTATTACTATTGGCTCGATAGATCTAAAATGATGGAATATTCAAACACCATGATGTGTTGTGTGTCGTGCTCTTCAATTTTGCCACGACTGATGTTCAGAAGGTGGCGATGACCAGAAGAAATTCCTTCGGATACCTGTTGTCTAATGGAACAACGGAACAACCAGGTTCGATGGTTGGAACGGTGGCGCCAATCGAGAAACTAGGGTCCTAGCCACCAAAACGTTTTGACCATCAGGTAAGGTATGATTGTCATCCTATTATCCAAACTTGAAACTTCAAGTCTGTCAGAACAAACGAATTTTATCATTGAATACATGTGAAAATATTGTAATATGCAAATATCATAGTATCAGAAATTTACTTACACGCTTCAACGCCTGACAACTTTAGTCTCGCTTCGATGATGTTTGTTTCCCACCTGAAAATATTAAAAGATATTATCATCAGACAAGAGCTTCTAATTGTTTTGAATACCACTAATTTCCAATAAATTGCGACAGAAAAACGAATTGCTACTTTTTGTACTCCTAAGCTTTGTGTTTCAAGATACACTATTTCTTTTATACCTTGTTACTGATTTTATTTTAATATTTCATGTTCATTGGCACTGATTACTGGCTTCCGGAGCACTGCACTGTAACAAATCTACTCTGGAGCAACCTTCTACTGGGTTTCAACAATCCATTTATTTTTAATTTTATGGATATAAAGAATCTGTTTGAAATAAACAATATTTTTACTTACCTGCCTCAGTTTGTCTAGACTCCCACTCGTTGATGACGTTCCACATTTAATTTCAGATTTCTTCTTTCAATAAATAACTGATCCAATTTCTGTAGCTTTTGATATTTGTTTCTCCATTGACGCCTTTATTGTGTCGATTAAATATCTTCTAATATCAACTACGGTATTGCTGAATGACACTTTTCTTAGAAAATTCACGATAAGTAGGAATAAATATCAACATAACCTCAATACGCTACTTTACGCGCGAGATATTCAGAGCCTTGTCACATTTCGTGTACGTTGGTCGCCTTGGTTAGCTGACGAAAATTACTCCGCGGGGCAATTTCGCTGACCAATGAAATTGAATCATTTGGCGCATGCGCAGTTCCTGTTTAGTTTCTAGAGATGGTCCCGGTATATATATATATAACTTTACAAACACTCAAATTATATTTTATTTGATACAGATTTTAATAAATATGTGGATTTGTTTCCAAATGGCCAAGGATTATTTTTGTAATTAAGGTGACCGAATAAATAGGCGGTTTGAGATTATAGAAAGACTTCATGATATTTTCTGTTTATAATTTGCCCAAATAGCTTTCTACGGAGGAGATCAGGGCAAGACATACCCGATAAAAAATAACAAAGTTATGGGGATTTCAACCACGTTTTTCTATTGCTTACACAAACAAATCGTGATAATATGCACACTGAATTCTGATTTCAATTCTCAGAGAGCACTTTTGACGGGTAGTTTTCGTATGGATAACTGGTTCTACTATAGAATTGAATTAAAGAAATAACTAATAATCAAAGTGAAAAATGCAATTATCAAAAACATTTTTGAATCTGAATTGTCTCCTTTTTTGACTCTACATAGCCTCCTTTGGATCCCAAGTCTTATCTCTCGACCCTATACCACCTCCTTTGGATCCCAAGTTTTGGATCTAGAATTTTCTTGGCCTCCTTTGGATCCAAAGGAGGCTGTGTAGGGTCAAGACAAGAGACACCGTATTCAAAGGAGGTTACGTAGAGTCTGTCTGCTAAACATTGGCGATCCAAAGGAGGCTTAGGAGGGTCAACGGAGGGTGAAGTGGAGTGAAAGGAGGGTTATTGACAGCACTAAATTCTACGAATAAGATTTGGTAGGTTCTATGTAGGGTGGCGGCTCGTGCATTACAGAGAAAATAGGTTCCGGAGCATTCAAATGAGAGCTAAAATTTCGACTCGGGAGTCTTAAAGAAAAAAACAAAAGAAGTGCGACTTTGCGTAGATCTGAGAAGGGCTAACAAAGCAGTAGAGCGTTACAGATACCCCCTCCCCGTTCTGGAAGAGATTTTAAATGAGGTCAAAGGTAGCCAGTGGTTCAGTAAACTAGATATAAAAAGCGCATTTCAACAGATTGAATTGGACGAAGAGTCGAGAGCAATCACAACTTTCGCAACGGATTGTGGATTGTTTCGTTTTAAGCGACTAGTTTTCGGGCTGAACTGCGCACCAGAGTGTTTTAAACATATTCTAGAGGAAACTCTACGGGGTTTAAGAGGGGTCGTAAACTTTATGGATGACATACTAGTGTTCGGCAAATCAAAAGAAGAACATGATAATAACGTGAAAAAAGTCTTCGAGAGATTACGTGAACGCGGTCTTACTCTAAATAAAGAAAAATGCGAATTCGGTTAGAAGGAAATTGAGTTTCTCGGATTCAAAATATCTGGGAAGGGTTTTAAGCCGTTACGATCGAAAATCGAGGCAGTCGAGAACTTCCGAGAACCGAAGACCCTAGAAGAAATTCTTAGCTTTCTCAGCTCAGTAAACTTTTGCACGTCATTCATTCCGGACCTAGCTACCGTTAGCGAGCCGCTGCGACATCTAACAAGAAAGGACGAAAAATTTGTTTGGGGGAAAGAACAGAGCTGCGCGTTTAGCGAACTCAAAAAGCGTCTTTGCAACGCAGAAACTCTAGGTATTTTTGATAAAAACGTGAAAACAAGGTTAGTGGCAGATGCTAGCCCAGTTGCGATAGGAGCCGTGTTGACACAAACAACGAACGAAGGTAGAAGAGTAATAAGTTACGCGAGCAGAAGTCTTACGGCGTGCGAAAGACGATATTCGCAGACAGAGCGAGAAGCATTAGCCATTGTGTACGCCTGCGAGCGTTTTCACGTTTGGTTGTACGGGATAGAATTCGACTTAGTCACCGATCATAAAGCGCTAGAATTCATATTCTCTCCAAAGGCAAAACCATGTGCGCGTATTGAACGCTGGGTTTCTGAGATTGCAAGCTTATAAATATCGAATTGTATATGAAGCGGGTAGATCAAACATAGCCGATCTGCTATCGCGACTCGTCAAAACAGAGACGGAAAAACCGGAGGACAGCCTCAGCATGGATGAACTATACATCAGCTGGGTTGCCACAGAAACTATACCGGCTGTAATGTTAATGACAGAGTTAGAAACCGAGTCTGCTAATGACCCTCTTCTTATTGAAGTTCGAGAGGCCTTAAGAACGAGAAATTGGGACAAATTGTCAAGCTCGCGATTCAGGGCAGCGAAAGATGAATTGTGCATATATAATAACTTAGTCTTAAGAGGTACGCGTATAGTTATTCCGGAGCGTCTGAAAATACGAACACTAGCTCTGGCGCACGAGGGTCATCCCGGTATCGTAGCAACAAAAAATCGACTCCGAAGCAAGGTATGGTGGGAATGCATCGATAAAGATGCAGAAGGGTCGATAAAGAAGTGCAGAAGCTGCCAGCTAATACAGAAAACTGTCGTACCCGCTCCGTTAAAATGTAACAACTTACCCGATAAGCCGTGGGACTCAGTGGCACTAGATTTATTAGGCCCGCTACCCTCTGGCGAGCACATCTTGATTGTTGTAGACTATTATAGCCGTTTCTACGAAATCGAAGTATTGCGCTCATACACTGCATCAGTAACTATCAGTAAACTGCGAGATATATTCGCCAGGTATGGGAATCCCCGAATAATGGTTTGCGATAATGGTCAACCTTTCGCAAGTACTGAACTTTGAGAATGGGCCGGAAATCGTGGTATAAAAATCAGTCATGTCGCTCCGTATTGGCCTCAGGCTAACGGAGAAGTCGAAAGACAAAACCGAAGCGTGGTTAAACGTCTGAAAATTGCGCAAATCGAGAAAAGACCGTGGAAGGAGGAGCTAGCTGATTATTTGTTAATGTATAGATCAACTCCTCATACCACTACCGGTAAATCCCCTGCAGAGATGTTATTCGGGCGCAAGTTGAGAATAGAGATGCCAGAACTTGTCTAGGACGCTATTCTCGACGAGGATGTTAGGGACAGAGACGCGTGGAAAAAAATGCGCGGAAAGGACGGTTACGACCAGCGAAATCACGTCAAAGGATCTAGCATTCAAGTGGGAGATACAGTCCTTATGAAAGCTCAAAAGACCAATAAGCTAAGCCCCGAATACGACGCGACTAGATTTACCATCACGGATAAAAGAAACAATTCGGTGACTATTTCCAGTCAGCAAGGGGAAATTTTCAAAAGAAATATTTCGGCCGTAAAGAATCCTTATCAAGACGAGGATGATGACGTCAAAATCGTTGAGGTGCCTACTGGAAATAGCCCACCGAAAACTATACCCACGGTAGAGTCCTCAGCGTCTGAGACTACTACCGTCAGGACAAGGCCCGCGAGAGAGTCCCATGTGCCTAAACACTTTAAAGACTTCGTTCTGTCATGTTAATAATATTAAGTATTCGTATTGATTATGTATTAATATTAGATAAGTATTGGCTTGAAAATATTCGAGGAAAAAGGATGTAGTATATGTACACGAGGTGGCGCTAGTGTGGCGCCAGGCGACGGAGAGTTAGTCAAGAACAAGCCACTGTGATAACCTGTCATAAGAAATAAAGACGATACAAAACTACTTCAATGTGTTCTCATTATTAAAAAGTAACAATCTAACAAGTACGTAAGATTATAACACAATAATCACCCAAATCGCTCTTCCTGTGAACGGGTGTGCAATTTTCGTGAGGTCTGTTTTCAATAATCTGTTACATTGATTTACGATTCTGGAAATCAGTATGTGTGGTCTACAGATGACCTGCTTTGTATACATCTGTATGGTTAGTCTAGTTTTTTCATTCTTTAAAAAAAAAAAATGTTTCTGGATTATTTGTTGGTTGTTATGACATGAACTTGATGGAAAAAATGTTTTCCCTGTTTGTTCAGAAATAAATAATTTCCTGAGGAGGGCTCATACCTGCGATTTTATTTCACACAATGGTAGTAAGTTGAAGTCGAGAGAAAAACAGTAAAAATGTCAGCGCTTCATACAAAGAAATATCGTTCTATAAAAAGAATGTTTCTCCAATCACCAAATAGTGATGAGAGTACCGACAGTGACTATGATTACAACATTCCCGTGAAAAAGGTGAGAAAGAGAGAAACACTTTATTAAAATACTATACAATAATTATAAGTAATAATATATGCGATACGAAATATTAATACCTACCAACACCTGACGTATCCGATAGGGTATGTCCCCATGAACCGTTGAGCTAGTGCGGGGCAAGGGAAGGGATAGGGTCTTACAGGTTACAAAAACTAATGAACCTGCAGATTATTCTGACTGTGAAAATAGTGATGAAGGTAACAGGTACAATTATGACACAAATGATCTGGAGACCCAGTGTTTAATTACAAGTGTTGTTCATGCAGACATATCTCTAAATTCTGACAATCCTGATACTGAAAACAGTGTGTGCTCCGATAATTTTACTATGAATAACTGTCGCCTTGAAGAGGACCAATCACATAACCTGCCGATTGTAGTTCACAATGCTGGAGAACCAAGAATTGATTTATCTACAAAACTGTGTGAATGGGCGGTACGCAACGCTGCAAATATAACCAATACTTGTGTATCCGAATTACTACAGATATTGAGAGAAGAAGGACATCCAAATTTACCACGAACAGCAGAAACTTTATTGCATACCGCACGTCGAGGTGATACAGGTTACAAAATTCTACCCATGCTAGACAACCGAAAAGGACATGGTGAATATGCATATTTTGGTATTGAAAAACAGTTACGAAAACAAATTTCTCCGGATATTTATCGAAAACCTGTGATTCGTGTCTTTGTGAATATTGATGGGCTACCAGTTTACCGACATTCTTCACTCAGTATGTGGCCTATTCTGATGCATATAAGTGACAAGCAGTACGACGCGAAGCCATTTGCTGTAGCCATCTATTACGGTGCCTCAAAACCAAAATCAGTGCACGATTTTTTCAATGATTTTGTTCAAGAATGTACAACTCTAATACAAAACGGTCTCAAGATTCAGGAAATGGTTTACCAATTTCAGATTATGGGTTTTGTGTGCGATACACCAGCTCGGAGTTTTATAAAATGTGTTAAAGGTCACTGTGCGTATTACTCGTGTGAACGCTGTGAAGTGAAAGGAAAGACACTAGACATCAATAAAAGGATCTTCCCTGACATTAATTGTGCTTTGCGTACAAATGTGTCTTTTCGAATGCAAACACAGCCGGAGCATCATCTACCAAACATCAAGTCACCGCTGCTTGAAATTCCTGGATTTGACCCGGTAATGCAAATGTTGCTAGATTATCTGCATTTATTATGTACTGGCAATGGGAAATTTATTATACATAAATTGGTCAGTGGTGATAAGCATTGTCACTGCAAACTTAGTCGTGAGCATATATTGGAACTTAATCGAATTCTTGGTACATGCATAAGCCCTGCAGTGACAAAGGAATTCCAACGCAAGAAGTTTGACTTAGATAATTTATGCGATTGGAAAGCAACACAGTTTCGATTCTTTCTTCTATATGCCAGCGGTCTCATACTGCGTGATATCCTGCCACAGCAGCAGTACGAGCATTTGTTACTTCTATTTGTTGCTTGTCGCTTACTATGTGATGACGAAGTAGCAGTGAGAAAAGTGGATTACGCAAAGTCGCTGTTGATTAAATATTTTCAAGAGATGCCTAGATACTATGGAAGATACTCTCAGGCTATGAACCAGCATAATTTCATTTGCGTTGCTGATGATGTTCGATATCTTGTTTTCTACATTCCCATCGAAAATTACCTAGGAAAGCTGAAAAAACTAGTGAGAACTCCTCATGCAACATTAGCTCAAGTCATCAGACGTCTGTCAGAGATAGATGCTTCGACTAATCAAATTCTTCATCCGAGTCTTGAGATATCACATTGCAAACGATTAATTGGAAATATACCACAAGTTGTGTCGCAAGAAGAGGAATTGAAGAAAACCAAAATAAATAACATGTTTTCGAGTACATCGCAACCTGATAATATCATACTGCTGCAGGATAACGATATTCTTGAGATTAAGCGAATATTTCTACTTAACGATAAAGATACTGAAGTCAATATTAAGTCACCAGACGTGATTCTACATGGACATATCCTCATAAAAACAGGAAATACCTTTTCAACACCTTGCTTATCTTCGGAAGCTGGTATCATGAAAATTGGGGACTAACATGGTGATCTAAAAACCTGCAATGCTAAAACTGTCAAAAGAAAGTGGATGAAAATTTATTTTGCTAGAGAATCATATATCATGACATTGTTACACTTGCCACAAAATTAATAATCAAATCATTTCCAGCTAATTTTATAAATACAGAGTTTACAACACACAATATAAAAGTCATTGCTTAAAATGAGTTTCGTGGTTTTATTGTATTGACAGAGTTACATTGTATTTCAGTAACCCTGAATTGCAAATAATAAATTAGAATATCAATAATTGAACCTTATAAAAGCTCATGCTGAAATGGTGTTGGTGATCAAAGTATAAAACTGACGCATAGAAATGAAAAGGCACAGATGAACAGGAATAGGGATACATACTTGTCATGCTGTTGGAACTTCACGTTCTTTAACAAGAAACAGGTGAGTTGCCAATTTTTTAATCTATTTTAAAATCAAGTACGTAACATATCAGTAATGTCGACATTTTATCGTAATGATGCATGCCGAGGAAAAACCGTTATTTCGAGATTTTGGAATTGTCTAAAATCCAGTCAACCCTAATAAAATAAATCATACTTATATTTCAAAACCTTAGTTCCATAACCCTCATTTGCCACTTAGGGATGTGCACCACCCCAAGCCGTTTTTTCTTTATTAATTGAAATTGAAAAAAAAAAAAAATTAGAAGAGAATAAAATAATTTGAAAAAAGCATGATTTTTGTAAAAATAGCTATTTATTTTCAAATTTCTATTGCATTTTTCTTAGTATACTTACGTTTAATTTTTTACTATGTTACCCACATTATCTTTTGAAGTAAACTTTCAATATATTTTTAAAAAATTTTCAAGTCAAAGCCGCTGGTACAGGTACCAAAGTGAACCATAGTATAGCTTACGTCACACAAAATATTGTTCTGGTACTAATTGGTTTTCTACCAGTGGCTCGCCAAAACGCTTGTATAGTTGTAATGAATATACGGCGCTACGCGTGTGAGTGGATCGAGAGAGAGATGACGCTTCTACATGTATCTCTCTCTCTCTCTCTCTCTCTCTCTCTCTCTCTCTCTCTCTATCCAACAAGCCACGCTACCGGGCCTTCAACGGCGTAATAGCACTGATCAGCCTTATTTTTTGTATCTTCTTATGATTCGTATTATTGCGAATAGTACTTGTTAATTATAAATCTTTCATAGGTATGTGCGGTTTGATATAATTGTAGTTACGGTTTGATATATTTAAATTTCTTGTTACCAACTTTTCTCATCTCTAGCGTTGGCAACACTGGACTTTGCTCGGCGCGAACTTGGATTCGATGAAAATTTTAATTGAACTCGTGGTGACACGACCTGATCGACTTTGTCTTGCCGATCGTAAGAAGAATAAAAGATAATTTTGAGAAAACTGAATTGGAATATTTCCAATATCCTGCACTCATCTTCAAGTAAAATACGTGAGTACTACTACGAAGTAAATATTATATGCATAGAATTGTGGATTGTGTGATTCGAGTGCCTTTATTAAAATGAGAGTTTGTTACGTTGAGCTACCACGTGCGTCCACTCACTCTTGTAGAGAATCAATTGTTTCAAACTAAATTCTTGATATGATTGTTGAGATTCATCAACGTTACTGAAATCATTTATTGATTAATTTTTTAATCTTTGGTCGTTTTGCTATATTCGGCGAAGGTTATGAATATAGTCAGAAACATATAATTCGCGCTCTACTTGCAATCCAGGGTGCAAGGATCCAGGTTCGTTATTTTTCGAGATTGGTATTGTTTCGAGTATCGCTTTTATTAGAAAAAAGCATTTTATAATACTTTTTATTTTTCGTGAAACATGTTTTGAAGATACATATGGTTCAATATTTTTCATCGATCATTTATCAAATTCCGTCAAATAAAAAATTGGGTTGATTTCTCATGTGTTAAAATTTTTACATACGCTCTGGCACACTTACAATACGATGCTTCTAGCTGGTGATCAAGTAGACCCAATACATGAGAATAATACTGAAGCCAGCTTCCAATAGCGAATCTACAATTCACACAAGCTCCTGGCACGCAGTCATTTTCATGCAAAAAATACTCTAATCTATAGCCGTATAACATACTTGACTCTTATCCGATGATTCAAGTATTTTCATCATGAAAGATAATGTAAAATATTTATTTTCGTGGCAACTGTGCATAAAATGGTGATTTTTTGACAAGTAAAAAATACAAAGTAGTCAAGTTACAGACAGAGGTAGCACATAAAATAATTATCCGTGATTCAGTGGCCTGCTTTTAGTGGTTACGTTTACCGTTATCGCATGAGTTCTATGTTGCAAGTGAAATTGAGAAGGTATATTGAATTTGTTACCATTTTAAAGTGATCAGAGACAACAAATGTTCTTTACGTGTCCTGAAAAATTACTTACGAGCTTGATTTTATGTTCAATATTTAATTGGTAATTGTTTTCTCTTTAGTAGAAGCATCTTGGTACAATCATTTGATCGTTTTAGGTGCACATAACGATTTTCATCCTCAACTGACGAAGTATCACAATAATGTCGAGTGTTTCAGGACGCAGAAGATCAATGTAAGTATTTTGTTGATACTTTTCTCGTTCTGACCTTTGGTGTTACAAAATTTTAAGTAATTGAAGCATAGTTTATGTATAATATACGAGGTTGAATTTAGTAACATTATTATAATGATTCACATTTTGGAAAAATCGTTATTTCGCAATTCTAGGAATGTTCGAAAAGCAGTAAATATACTCATATTTCAAAAACTTAATTAACTGAAACTCATTATAAAGCTGCAAACTAGTAATTTAGCCCTACTAACATTACCAACAACAATGGTTATTACGGGAACTTGCTAATGGTGACTTGAGGTTATAATCAAGCTGAATTAACTCAAACTTCAAGTCCTTTGGTTTTGAAATTTTGCAATGGAAACTAAAATTTCAATAAACACAATGTATAGTTGCACGCATGAATTATGTTTTTTTCCATCGACAAACTTTGCATATTAGAATAATGCAAAATCCACCACATTTTTCTTGCTAATTACAGAAACTTTTATTCATACGCTGATTATTATATGGTTAGATTCAATTTTTGTTAGAAGTATTTTACATGAAGCTGAAGCTAGTAATCAGAATTAACAGTCAAATGTTCTAATGTTTCTACGAATAAGGTAATGAACTTCGAGAATCTAAATTTTGTGAAATACCTTGAACCTCCATTACCTTTATACAATTAGAAGATAAAACTGAACTGCATTTTTCTATTTTCAAAAAGTTTAACATGTTCGGTTGGTAACTCTGGCTATTAGCTTCAGATTTAGCTATTTTACTATATTATAAATTTTCAACTCCAACACTTGAAATAAACGCTTTTTCAAAATCACAGATTCTAGTCTCCAAATGCTGACTAATATTTAAAATGCCTTATGTCATATACTTTACATACATACATGTGCATTCCAATTATTCCCTACAAATTTGTTCATCACATCACATACAGCTTATATCATAACATGATTTCGATCTGCAGATTTTTTAAACATGTTGGAGGGTTTTTTTCAGTCCTACATTATCAGACACAACGAGTCATGTCGTAATTGAATTCAGTGACTCTAAAAAAAAAAGTATTGATTTCGTTTTGAGAAGTTGGTTGTACACAGAAAAAAGAACATAGTACTGCAAGTATCCGACTGGGTCTAACGTACAATTTGTAGATCGCTATATTAAAGCAAATGTAATGCCACAGAAAAATTGGGCTGTGTACAAAGTGAAAATTCTACATGAAGCATGTAAGTACTACGAATCTTATTGAAATAATTTAGCTTAGAACCTTAACAGGTCAAAATAGCCATAAACTTGAAACAGTATGTAGCTTCAGTGCACATTAGGGTGGTCCTTATTTAGGGTTGGAATAAATTTTGAAGCGCTCGGCGGTACTTAGTATACATAAAAAATAAAAATGATGTTGATCGTCACGGGTATATATATTATATTTTTATTATATTTATTATATATCATATATACCCGTGATGATCATCATCATTTTTACATTTATGTACTCTAAGAACCTTAAATCACTCAAATACTGACCAAAAGATACGTCAAACAAGAACAAATCGTGATATGCCTTGAAAATGATCTGTAATATCAAATATGATCGTTTGAAGCGTGATAATGAAACATCCAAGAAACTTCCGGTTCTTTTCAGAGACTTCCATAAGATACAATTCAAGAGATGTGCCAAGTTCCAAATTTTTTTATCGTCCAGAACGTGATAATGAAAAATTGAAAGTGGCAGCATCATGAAAAAGCATTTTATTTAAATGGGAAAAAAATAAGTCCTCTGGGGCACCCCTTCCCATTGAGTTAGAGCGCTGAGTTTTTACACAGATTTTGTTTATATATTTGGAGCCAATCTAGGGGGCGAACGCATCTAAATTTTTTTCACGTAATGAGGACCACCTTAATTCACATATGTTGGGTTGGTATCAGAAATGATCTTCTGTTGGCTTTTCCATATTGGGTAATTTTCGATTTATCAATTCTTGTGCATGAAATATTATTAAAGATCCTCAAATGATTGTACTTGACTGTTAGAGAAGTAGGCATGTTAGCTATCAAGGGGACGTAACACTGTCTCGGTTGAAAATTTTAATAATCCTTATAGCAGTGATAAATTATTAAAAAAAACATTTTTTTGAGTTGTAATTTTACCGACATATTTCAAGTCTTCAGATACGAGAAAAAAACTTTACATAATTTTTAAGATCTTTTTTTGTAGAGATTTTTCGCTGCGACCAATATTTAAAATCCCTAATTCCATATCTTCAGCAAGTTACGAACAAGGCATTAGACGTCTGGATCGACTGTGTCAGGGGTCGAACTCTGTGATTCAGAACTAGTACAAGGTACTAGTAGTACTACACTAGGTGCTACAAATAATGATTCTGATACTACAACTTCTGTCATAGGTACACAAAAATGTTTATCTCTTTCTAGTACATTGAAACTGCACGTTTAACTTAGATGCTTTTCGTCACAGATATTGTTAAACCTTAAATGTTCTGTAAATTCGACCACTGCACTGTCATAGGCAGCTCAGATATGCATAATGCATCTATAAAGCTGACTACGGACCAAATAACTGTTTGAAATTTTCATTTAAATTGAACTAATTCTTTACACTGATAAAAAACAGCATTTTTTGATATATCAGAATTTATTTTTAGCAAAATAGTACAAATATTTAGCACAAAATGATTCTAAATAATAAAGTATTGAAAAAACAGTAAACAGTAACCAGAAACTTAGCAGTAATTGAAAAATTCTGACAACTGATTATATTTATAAGTACATTATTTTTGTTATAGACTTATCAACTAGCTTGACACCACTCGATCAGTGTCTAAAAAGAGATGCCACGACGACTCATTTATGCTTCGGAAAAAAAATACCTCGGGTACTGGTACCAGCAGCTTTGAAGAAGACGAACGAAATTTACTTTCGGATCAAAGCTCAGAACCATATATAGGTACCAATGATGCAGAAGGTGGTCTGGATGATAACTTCAGTGAAAATATGACTGTGAATACTTTACGAATGCAAACTGTGGGAGAAATTGGAATGCCTACAAACCGCAAAGAGCAAACAAGCGGCCATAGAGCAGGTAACTTGAAAATCGATGAGTAACAAAATAATACAAATATTTAGCATAAAATGATTCCAAATAATAAAATTGAATAACAGTAAAAAGTATACAGAAACTTTGCAGTATTCATTGAAAAATTATGACAACTGAGTATCCCAGGTAGTTATATACAAAGCAAGTTCTGACTCAACAAATATCACAGCGTGACCTCCTCAACAACCTGAGAAGTGACTTTTTATCATATTTTTGTTATAGACTTATCAACTAGCTTGAATGACACCACTCGATCAGTGCCTAAAAAGAGATGCTACGACGACTCACTTATGCTTCGAAAAAGCGATAAGTCGTGTAATGGTACCAGCAGCTTCGAAGGTAAAAGAAATTCACTTTTGCCTAAAAAAAGCAGCTTCGCAACAGGTAACTAGAATGATTTTTCATCAAAGGCAATGTAAACTGAAATTCGTATAAAATCACGTTTTATGCATATTACATAAATGTATTTCTCGTACGGTCTAGTCAAAACCTTTTTGAAAAAATTTTGAAACAAGTTTCAAACGTGTTATCAAAAGCTCATTGAATAGAATTATATTGACAGGGTTTCAAGTGCTTCTTAAATATCCTCGAATCCTGGAATTATCCTAGAAAGCGAAAATTGCTGATTGAGTCCTGAAAAATTACTGGAATAATTTGATTTTCCCTCGGAAAGTTGACATAATACATTTTTGATTCGAAACTAAGACATTTCATTTGTAATACACATGCAGTTAGCAAATCACTCTGTTATGTTCAAAACTGCTATATGAATTTTGTGTTTCCACAACTAACCTACTTGTCTGTTACATGTCCAGTCCTTTCTCGCACTTATTACTCATTTTTTGTCCCTCTTATCTAGAAGAAACATTTTGTGCATACCTGACGATCTCCTCTCATTCCCAGGACTCACATCATGCACTCTGCTTTCTGTACTCACTCACGCTTTGTTCTGCTCATTCCAAGTCACTTCATCTATACCTCTCGACCTACCCGCTGCTTATCTACCTTCGAAATTGTTCACTTCATAACTTTTTTTTACTTCAGAAAGTGTGGATGCAACTTATGCACAATGGATGTCGAAGTATGAAACACTCTATAGCCAAAATTTTGCCTAATTTGATCCTAAAATCCGTTCAACTGAAGTTCAGTGGGTCTGGGCGAAAAGTGAAAGGAAGTGGCAAAGAGAATTTCAGTGCAACGCAGGTGTTCTACTGTATAAGAGGTAATTTCGCTTGAAATTTGGTTTCAACTCACTAGGGGGCACTGGCACAATGCCCACGAGTTTTGGGAATGAAACTTGGTAGAATGGTAGCTGAGACTAAATCTGTAACGCTCTCTGATTTTGTTGCTGAATATGGTTTTCAAGAACGTCTTGTGGGGATCTAATACTTCAGCCAGTACAACCACGCAGATTTTTTTTTTTTTGTCAAGCCGGGGTGAAAAACATTAGTGCTTCTTGGTTTTAATTTCTCAAAAAAATGATGACCATACTTTCTCAAAGTAAACTTGGAACGAAAATTGTTTCATTTGTTCCCTTCAACTCTTGAATCTCATATAGAAAATTTTAGAAAGATATAATGCATTGGTTCCCTGTAGTTACGTTGCTTATCATCTTGGCTCTATCAGGGCTCTAAAATATGGCACAAGCACATCAAATTAATAGATTACGTACGAAGTAAAATGTGACTAACCCTTAAATTCAATTGCACAGGTTAACGTTCGAAGTAGTATTTTTATGCGCAACGCTTGACAACAATTCACGGGAGAGGCCGATAAACTAAATACTATTAATATCTTCAATACCAGATATGATGATAAAAAAAAAATATCAAATTCGCTTTTGATTCAGCAAAACCCTAATTTGTAGAGATATAGGTGTCATACAAAATCACAAGTAGCACAACAAATCAGCAACAAAAGAGTACTACATTTTGCCGCGCTAAAGTGCGAGAGAAAAGAGGTAGAAGCAGCACTATTTTTCCATCAAATCAGCTGTGTCAATTATTGTGAGGGTTGGCAGTTCAATGCTCAATCGGTCAAAGTTTTCAAACTTCATAGTGAATATTGAGTTTAAGATATCACCCAATCTCTTGATCGGGTTCACTTCAAGTACGTGAATAAATACCTAATTAATCGATTTTTTTTTTTACTGATACCATAATCTAATAAAATGTTAGAAATTTTTTTGCTCTGAACGGAGATAATGAGCTAAGGTAACAAGCTTAAATAAGTGTAACACATGTATTACTTAGAACACCAGATGATCGCATGGGGCATTCTTTGCCAATTCAGCCACTTTTTTTTTCTTTTTGATCTGTTTCATAATTGGTTTTATAGTAGTATTACTTAAAGATACTTTCTATGAATTTTTTCAGACTTTTCAATTTACTCGTTTAGGAAACGTTTTTTCTTCTTCAAACCCGTAAAACATAGAAGATTGAAGTCTGGCACAAAAAACGTCACGAAAAAAAAGTTACGTTTTTCCACGTAATAGTTATTACAATATATGATATATTTTTTATGGCATCAGAAAGGCTATTTTCAGCGAGAAAAAATGAAAAATAATTTTTTTCGTTCAATGGGACACCTTCGATTTCGCTGTAAATTGTACATAATAATATTTTACCGAGAAACGTGAATTTAGGTACATCTGAGTTTCTCTTTTCCATGAACTATTTGATGCTATATATGTTGTAATTTAATAGCACCATGTATCACAACATAGGTATACCGCATGAAATAGCTTATGGAAAAGAAGATCTCAGATGTACCTTAATTCACCTTTCCCGGTAAAATATTTTTTCACTCGGCAAGTAAATCGTGTTCCACGATGCCGATTTTTTTTACGTTCCCAATATACTGCCAAATATTTCGTAAAATTTGCAGCGTTGTCGAAGGTATCCCATTGAACGAAAAAAATTATTTTTAATTTTAACTTTTTTGTCTCAACATTTTTTTTTTTTGCCAGACTTCAATCACCTATGATATACGGGTTGGAAAAAAAACGTTACCGAAACGGATAAATCGAAAATTCTGAAAAAAATTCACAGAGAGTAATTTGAAGCAGTACTACTATGTAACCAATTATGGAACAGATCTGAAAGGATAAAAAAGGGGTTGAGTTGGCAAAGACTCTCCCATATATGTCTAGATATAAGTTTGAATCTCGATCTCAAATGAGAAGTAAGCTAAACTGATAAACCTTAATTGTCTTACTTCATTATACATTTCAAAATTGCCATGAATATTGTGTTCATAGATATACTGCTGGAGGTTCACCACTGTAATATCGATGACATCCGCACAGGGATAGGGGAGTGGTTAGCTGGAGCTGTGGATCGAGATGGCGGAAAAAAGAATCGAATCACAGATTGAACTATAGCATTTTTCCACTACTGAAGAAAATATCTATTATGAAAAAACATTGTAACAAATGAATCCTTAAATAAGGAATCAATCCTTAAATACCTATCGACCTTAAATAACTTTTGAAACAGTGGATTTATCAAAAAATTATGAGACCTTTTTTGTAGAATGTTCAATTCCTTACAACAATAAGTTTTGGTCTTAATATCATATAGGATTCCATAATTTAAAAAAAAATTTCCCGTGTTATTCTAATGCGAAATAGAAAATCGGAAATAGAAAATCGGTGAAGCACATTTTAGAATTCTACTACCGACTTCCGGTTTCACGAGGTTTTGTTTGATGCTAAAACTAACGTTTCGAAGGGATTTATCGATAAATGTTTCCTACAAAAAATATGCGCCGTAATGAAATCTACAAAATAAGTCCTATGCAAAAATCACGTAGAATTATTAGCTTGGCGGTAAATCACTGCTAATCAAAAATTTTTCGAAAAATTTATTATTGTATTTACGTGGTTTATTTATAAAGTACTGTTCTAAAACTCATCCACCACCTGAAAAAACTGTCCTTAACAGATACCGGTAAGTTTTATCCTACCATGTTATATAGTTTAACAATAATGACCGATTTTCGTAAATCTGGCGTGTCGATATAGCACTTGTTCCACAAGGCCGAGAAGGTGCTAAAAAATCAGGGTGATTCTTTTCAGCATGTACATTCAGGATTTAACTGAAGAAAATAGGTTTTTCAAAAAAAAATATGTTTTTCGAGGATATAAATTTTAGCTTATAAACAAATAGAAGTTACGCCTTAAATATTCAAGTTATTCAAAATGTTCTGCAAAATTCTCATAGGTCTTAGCGAGACGCGTAATCTAAAAAAAAAAGTCTCAATATCTTTATTACAAGCCGAGATACAATCATTTTTACGTTTGTTTAATTTATTACTGTTTAAATCAACATTTTCACGAAATTTAAGTTCGCGGGCATTCGTAATGGTGTTAGGCATAATCTCTTCTCTATATCTAATGAAATAATCCTGTGTCGCACAGTAACAGGTAAAAAAGATTATAATAACAATAGTATACGCATGAAGTTGGCGGTGGGGTAAGATGCCGGATACAAAAAAAAAAGCATCCAGCAAACAAAACTTACTATGTTCATAGTGTCTAGTGATTGACAGCTCTCATCGGGTGTTTATGACAGTCTTTGACAAATATATTTATAGTTATCTGATTATGACACACAGAAAATCAATATGCAAGTGAGAATTATCAAGATGATTCACGACGGGAATTGTCTTTTTCACGCACGGCACTCAAGATAGACACGCAGAGGTGAGACTGAGTATCGTTTCAAATAAAGTGGATAATTGGTCAACATTTACGGGTTTTATTATAGGTAATGAGTCAAACGGTGCCGTGATTAGGTCACCTGGTGATTACAAATCACACTCGAATAAAAGGGGAATTTACGGGGGAGAAACAGAATTAGCTGCAGCTGCGGACATTTTTAAGATATGTTTAATCGTGTATCGCGGAGAACAAATTCATCCACACCAAATCGGATCCCAAGATAGAAGACAATTCTCGATGGTCTTGACGGGCGACGGAGACGGTGGAGACTTTGATGTCTTGCAGAAATAAAATTCAGATAGTGAGTAATAAGTATCAAAAGTAACAAGTATATGATAGTCAATATAAATATATCACCAAACAGTCGAAAGGACAGCCAGGATTTACGTTGGCAATGGAGAAAGTCAAGAAAGGCAAGAAGAAAAAAATGGTGAATTGACCTGTCTAATAGACAATGTATAAGGAAATAGTGAGGCGCGTAGCGCCGCGGTGGGGTTGGTGCGCGAAGCGCGCAGGGGCGAAGCCCCTAGTATTTGATATTATAGAAACCGTTTTGAGCATTAATCAGTAGTGTTACAAGGAGAGTTCTGCGTATAGATTCCTGTTACCCACACTTAGCGACATTCTCCCCCAGACTCAAACCCTTCTCCGCGATGACGTCACAGTCTACTGTACCGACCGTCGATCAAAATGGTGCTACCTATTTATCGACCGAAGGTTCAACCTTACCGACAGTGTTATCAGCCGAGGGTCAAAATCTTGCTGCTTTACCGACTGTTTCATCGACCGAAGGTCAAAATCACGCGGCCTTACCATCGGTCTCGCTGTTATTCCCCTCTACCGACGGTCGAGGTTTAGGGGAGACGCAAACCCTTCTGTTCCCAACGTACCCATCTCAGGAATGTTCCGGTTAACTTTGAGCTGCTTGCGGTGTGATATTTGACACCCTACATTCCGCAATTAATAGCTCCGAGAATTGTTTTCGTTAACCCGATATCAATTACGTGACATTTTTTTCTCGAAAACTGCTTGTGTGGTCCAAAGACCAGTATGATACCAACCACGTAACATTCGACAATTAATAGTTCTGAGAATGGCTGGGGTGAACCACGTGACATTCCGTTCCCACGATATCGAGCCACGTGTCATTCTTATCAAAAGTCCAAAGTCTGAAGTGATTTTAACCATGTGACATTCTTTTCACCTCCTCACCAAATTTCAAAACGCAAGTGGGGGAGCCGTGTTATAAAAGTTGGAACCGCAAAGGTCAGCGTCAGTTTGAAGCTGTTCTTCATTAAAAGTTCTCAGCATCAACAACAACTTTTAATCAAGAATATCGAAGAAGTAAAACATTTCCTAAAAATCAGATCCGAACTGTATCAACTCACAAGAAGATTTAAGGAAATACGACTCAACAGTAACCATCATGGTGGACTTCACAAAATTAAATGAAATCGCACGCTTGGAGACTTTCTTGCCATTGAAAAAGCTGGCAGACCTTGAGGAATACTACGAGTACAGAGTAAGCAGTGTTCGTCGAGTGAAAACGAAGTTCGGCGACAAAGCGGTTGCAGACTTGGAGGATTCCTTTACCATTTTTCTTCCAAACCGGTTGAATAAAGCCCTCCAAGAAGACGAAGAGCTGTTCCAGAAGATGGCCACAGCCAGTAAGGATACACGATTGTGCATACGCTACCTTGGTGGATCGTATGGCCAACTTGAATTTATTTATGTATGATCTACACATCACGTATCCACTATCTTGTAAAAGTCATGCGTTCAATAAAAAAATAAATAAATAAAAAATTACATACATTTTTTTACTTGGCGATAAGCCTTCCTGTACGTAGTAATGAAATTTAGGTCTTACAATTTAAGAAAAATGTTATTCCAAACAGCATTACACACATAACGATGAAGGATGTCAAGCTGCGTTTGAACTTGTAGTAATAATTCGAATTAAGTTTTAAAAAACGAAGAAGGTTGTCAAGCTGTGTTCGAAGCTCGTAACTGTAACGTAAACTCTACGATGAGTTTTGGGCGGACACGGTGAAGGATAGATTGCTAGGTCAACATCTGACTTAGCGTAAATTTAAAGCTTCAGGTCCTACGGTGTTGGATTACTATCGCTCTTGGAATGCAAAACGTAACTCAGTTTAAGTACAGCTCGGTCAAGCATGGAGAGCAAGGTTTGATCATGCATTAGCTTATTTGAAAAAAATTTCTCTCTTTATAGCTAAGGTGAAGGTATAAAAGTAATTCATGAATATTAAAAAAAAAAGAAACCACTGCTCTGAACATGACTGAGAAAATAAAAAGGATGAAGATTGTCAAACTGTATTTTAATCTTGTTACTGTGATGTGAGGTGAGCGGACTTCATCAAGGATAGAATGCACGGCTGACCAACAGCTGAAGTAGTTGTATACAGTCAGAGGCTCGTATCTACGGTGTTGGGTTGATATCGTTCAAGTACAGCTCGGTCAAAGATGGGAACCAAGGTCGAAGGATATATAGGTTTGGTATTAAGATTTCGACTCTAGCCATCATCTATTCTGTCTGGGAAAATTGAGTAAAAAACTTGGTAAAATATATATATATATATATATATGTAAAATTTCTTATTTATTTAATAATTATTAATCAAAAATAAAAACGGATTGTACCAAAATTTAATTAAAACTTAATATTATTATTGTGCTTACTTAATATATTATACAATGGTTAACATAATTATTTTACAGAACGACCTCATCTAAATATACGTCTAAGGCTTCGTCGTATGACATATGTAAAAGTGTGTCCCTAAAAGCGAAGAACACTTGTACTCCTTGCACGATACCGTCCAACCACGCCACCAGATCCACCAATTCGTCTATCTCTGCGGAGGACAATCGGTTTTAGATTACATCCTGAATCCGCAGTCTCCGCAGATTCGGCAGATCTGGATCTGGGATATGGGCAGCATTTGACTGCCTCTGTGCGTCTGGCACCATAGTCTGAGAAATTCAGAGTTATTTTCATTTGGTGAAATATGAGTACGCTCAAGCAAGAGAAAGCAACATCGAAAACAGAATGGAAAAAGCATTCATGTTTCACAAGTAATTAAAAAATATTTTTTTTTCACCGAAAATATTTCAGAAAATTCGAATGTTTTTTTTTCTTTTCACTACAGTGACTTGAGTAAGTGTCTAACAAACACGATAAAAAAACGGATTCAGAAATGTTGAAGGTAACAATAGTAGAATTCAATTACTTACAGTTTCTGTTGCTTTTGGGGGTGGTGGTGGTGGTGGTGATGGTGATGGTGGTAGTGACTCCGACGATGTTGGTGGTGGTGGTGGTGGTGGTAGTGGTGGTGGTGGCGGTGACGGTAGTGATGATGGTGATGGTGAAAGTCTGAAAGAAACCCAGATGTTGATCTGATTCGCAATTCTCACAGAATCGATGCAGAGGTGAAACACTCAGAAAACTGATTTGATAATTTCAGTAAATTGGATGTAAAAGTTGAACATTCTGAAAGTTCAGCTACGACGGATATCGTAACGGAGACGAAATTTTTTCCAGAATTCGTTCCTGATATGTATAAACAAATCTCTCTCTCGGAGTTTTAAGATTACTTGAAAACAGTTTTAACTTTTCACTACAGCGACTTGGATAGGTGTTTAACAAACACAATAAATAAACAGATTCAGAAATGTTGAAGGTAACAATAGTCGAATTCAATTACTTACCGCTTCTGTTCCGTTTACTGACGCACAATACTCCGCTTAGCACTTGAACCACTTGAACCACTGTCAGGTTTGACTGTCAATGAGCTCACCCTGGGCCCGCAGTCTTATATAATGAACCGTCATGTTTATGTTTTGCAAACGAAAAAACCCGATATCGTAGGGTGGTCCCCATGTTCACTAAATGTCGCTATCTCGCTTTAGGTAATAGATCTAGCATATCCAGCTCCACGCGCACAGACACACGTACAGCTCATCCTATGAAAAGGATTACCATCATAGCAAACGATCACTCAAGTTTCAATTCGTCAAGCGCAAGTGAGAAACAAGAAAGATGGAATCCGCAAAATGGTTGAAGTTGATTAACGTTATGGAATCTGCTTACAAAATCTTGGAGAAATCATCGCCATCAACAGAAATTCAGAAATGGATGAAATTTGGGACGCAAAATATCCGGCTTCTCAACAAAATCCTACAAAAGTGCTTCAACCATTAGTGAAAAAACAAGAATTATCACAACGATCGGACTTTTGAAATCACTAGCGGAAAAATTCAAACGTCTTCGGAGAACGGGTGACGGTACGCGGAAACAAAGAAGAAGCGATCGCGTACACTGGGAAGGATTGAAGTCTGCTTTTGAGGAAAGAATACGAACCGGATCCATCACGAATTTGAAACATAAAGACGTGGAGAGGTTTCTAGACGACGCAAAGTTACTTGCTGTGACAAGACTGAAAAACGCGTTGCGGAAAACGGGGAGCCTAAAAGTAAACGCTATCCTGGCTTGTAAATTCGAAGTAAAAAAGGATGATCACACAGTAGAAGAGAACAAATTCTTCAATACGAGAAACGAAATCATCCTCCAGACAACGGATATTAACGAATGGTTCATATAAAATGTAACAAACCGTTTGTTAACAAAGGTGGAAGATTTCCAGGAAAAGGATTCAAGCTGGTCGTTACTTGAAATTATCAATCTTGCCGTCAACATTAACAAGTATACGCGACTTCGAGGTGGTCTGTATACCTACACCCCGTTACCGAAGCACATAAGAGATAAGAAGGCTGTGGTAAACATCCGAAATAACGACTCGTATTGCTTTCTTTGGTCGGTCACCGCAGCTCTGTTCCCAGCCAACAACAACAATCCCAATGTAACCAGCTCGTACCCACATTTCAGCTCAGGTATGATGGTATAAACTTTCCTATGTCTCTAGACAAAAATACCGTTTCAAAATTTGAAAAACTCAACGGACTTTCCATCAATGTTTATGGTATAGACCAAGATGGTGGGGAAAAAGTGATAAAGTACCGATTCACTTGAGTCAGAATAAGTCTGATAAACCCGTAATTCATCTCTTGGTAGTGGAAACCGAATTTCTGATTAAAGCATTGACCACAACTTTCCAGGGTACTATTCAGCTTCTATCCGTGAACAAAGAAAAGTACATTTCATTCACAAAACATGTCAAGGGGACAGATATAAAGATTAGATTCATAGATTCGTTCCGTTTTATGCTCAGCAGCCTCGAAAAATTGGCAACGTATTTGAATGATAATCAAAAAAGCAATTACTCATAAATTTTGCACCAACTCTGAAAAATTCGAATTATTAACCAGGAAAGGTGTTTTTCCGTACGAGTACATGGATGGTTGTGAGAAGCTCGAGGACGTAAAGTTACCACCTAAAGAAAGATTTTATTCAAAATTAAACAACCAAGATATTTCGGATAACGATTACGCACATGCGTGTAAAGTTTGGCAAGCTTTTAACCTTAAGACGTTGGGGGAATATTCGGACTTATATTTGCAAACTGATGTTTTTCTGTTGGCTGACGTTTTTGAAAAACTTTTGACAAAATTATTATGCAACGTACAACCTGGACCTATTACATTATTTCACAGCGCCCGGTCTTTCGTTTGACGCAATGTTGAAATGTACCGGTATTGAACTCAAGCTTCTCACTGACATCGATATGCTCATGTTTATAGAAAAAGGTATTCGAGGTGGTGTGTCCCAATGCTGTAATCGGTATGCAAAGGCTAACAATAAACACACGTGGGAGCTGCTTTCGATCCAACGCTTGAAGAGTCTTATCTCATGTACTTTGACGTTAACAACTTGTACGGTGCGGCTATGAGCTTTGCTCTGCCATGCAGTTCTTCCGAATAGATATTAGATTTCAGACAATTCGATGTTTTTGCCATTACAGACGAAGCGGAGTTTGGCTACATATTAGAGGTAGATTTGGAATATCCCGAGGAACTGCATGACATGCATAAAGATTTACCACTGTGTCCGGAACACTACATACCTCCCATCTCAGAAAGTAAGCAGTCGAAATTGACGGCCACGCTACTTTCCAAGCAAAACTACGTTGTTCATTACCGCGTCTTGAAAGAATGCTTAGAATTAGGTTTGAAACTAGCTAAAATTCATAGAGTTCTACAGTTCAGACAAACACCGTGGCTCAAAGAGTACATAGATTTAAATACAGACTCACGCAAAAAATCAAACACCGAATTCGAAAAAAAATTGTATAAACTGATGAACAACGCAGTTTTCGGTAAGACAATGGAAAATGTTAGGAAGTATGGAGATGTCAGACTGATGACGAAATGGGATGGAAGATACGGTGCTAGAGCTACTATAGCCAAACCAAATTTCCACAGTTGTACAATCTTTGATAAAGATATGATAATAGTTGAATTGTGTAGAACGACAGTCAAACTCAACAAACCATTGTATGCAGGCTTCTCCATTCTAGATCTTGAGAAGACCTACGATTTTCACTACAAGTATATTAAAACGAAATTTGGACATCAGGCAAAATTAATGTACACTGACACGAATAGTTTGATATATCACTTCACCGTCCCCAACACTTACGAATGCATCAAACAGGACTTGGATAAATTTGATACCTCCGATTATCCACCTGACAACGTCTACGGAATACCGTTGGTTAACAAAAAAGTTCTGGGTTTGATGAAAGATGAGTGTAACGGAAAAATAATGGCGGAATTTATTGGCTCGAGAGCGAAGTTGTATTCATTCAGAGTGATGGGGGAGGATAAGGATGAAAAACGAGCCAAGGGTGTCAAAGGATCCCTGTTAAAAACTATAACTTTCGATGATAACTTGAAGTGTGCTTTGGAACACGAAAATTTAGTCGAACATCAGAGTCTGATACAGAGTCAGAAGCATTAGGTCTATACCATTGAACAAAAAAAAGTAGAACTGAGCTGGAACGACAATAAGCGTATCGTATTTCGAAACACGACCGATACGCTGCCGTGGGGCTACAAGAACTGCATATGAACTGAACCTTATAGTAATTTCGGTTAAAAATAGGATTTTATGTCTATATGTAGTGTATAAGATAAAACTTTCGCAAGCCTTTCGTGAACCTTTTTGGAACTTTTGTAGACTTCTGAAAACTTGTCATACCTTTTGTTAATCCTCTTGGAATTTTTGTTAGCCTTTTGGAAACCTATTACACCTTTAGTAAACCTTTCGTGAACCTTTTTGGAACTTTTGTAGCCTTCTGAAAACTTTTTATACCTTTTTTAAACCTTTTTTGAAGCTTTTTTAACCTTTTGAAAACAATTTGAAACTTGAAAACATTTTTCACAACTTTTGTAAGCCATTCGTGAACCTTTTTGAAATTTTTGTAAACTTCTGAAATCTTGTTACACCTTTTACCCACTTGAAACTCTTGTCAGCGTTTTAGAAACATATTAAACCTTTTTTAAACCTTTGGTAATCATTTTTGAAACTTTTGTGAACTTTTGAAAACTTTTTATAGCTTTTACCAACCTTCCGGCAACCTTTTCAGAACTTTTGTGAGGTTCTGAAAATTTTTTAAACTTTTTAAGCCTTTTTGAAGCTTTTTCAACCTCCTGAGAACAGTATAAAACTCTTTTTTGTAACTTTTGTAAGCCTATCGCGAATCTTTTTGGAACTTTTGAAAACTTTTCATACCTTTTTATATCAGACAAAACTGTGATATTCACGTTTGTAACACTAGAGACGTGTATACAAAGATCGTGTGAGCACCAATGTGTCTTACTCGCACACAGTTTGAAGATGTGTGCTACGCATGTTCAAATGTAAGTACGGGTTTCTAGTGATCGGTAAAAGCAATGAGCTCAACCAAACACGATAAAGGATTCGATGCTTTCATCAGTCTGGAAAAGTAATAGAATCTTGCGTTTTCAAAAGGCGAGACGCAGTAGGGTTGCAGACTCAATTGCGTTAACATGCAGAGCTCCGAAATTTCAATGCAAAAAGAACTCCTACATCAGATCGCTCAAGCGAGTACAGCGATCCGTCGAAAACACAGATTGCTCAAGTCGGGCAAGGAATCTACGGCTCAGAGATTGAGCGACGTTTTCAAACCTGTAGTGACTCCGTTGCGAGAACTGGTGAATGTTACAAAAGAGACGAAACCTGTGAAACAAGAACTGGAAGAAATTGAAGAAGAAATTAAGCAGATGAAAAATGAAACGAAAACTGAAACGGTCTCAGTAATGGACGATTCCTTTGCTTCGGCAGGAGATGAAACAATCGTAGAAACACCTGTTGATGAAACGGAGAATGAGTATTTTGAAATGATGAGAGATGAGACGAGGAAAAGTGAATTGGACAACGTGTACGGTGTACGCAATCTCTCAAACGGACTAATGGTTGGTGATTCGTTGATGATTTTTGAGAGTGATCACATTCGTATTGGTTATACACTTTACCCAAAAACTAAGGGTTTGCTGGAACTTTTGTTCAAAAAGGAACCGGACAGATCGTATATGAGCGACGGAGATCGGGAAAATTATGGAAACATAATCCTCAAAACGAACGCACATAAAAAGTATTACTCATCTGATGGCGCTATTCGAAGCGATAACAGTTACAAATTTAAGAATGTCGTTGCCGAATTGTTGGATAATTTCTCACCACCCCAGCGAAAGGGTAAAGGTTTACTTCCGCAAGCTGTGATCACTCGACAAGGTGTTCAAACGGAATACGTTCTCTGGAACGATCCAAACGAGTTAGTGGAGCGTCTTCGTCTACTCCTAGCATCTCAGGCGGCGGGAAATCCGAGTCACAACAACGAAATAATGTCCATTATCGAAGAACTGCGCAAAGCAGGAATTATTTATTAAGCAGCATCCGTCGCTTCTGGATTCATCTCCGACAATTTCCAAAAGTTGTAAAAAGAATGTTTTCAAAAGTTTTCAAAAAGGTTGACAAAATATATAAAACGTTTTCAGAAGTTCACGAAAGTTCTAAAAAGGCTTACGAAAGGCTTGCAAAATATATAATAGGTTTCTAAAAGGCTAACTAAAATTCCAAGCGAGTTAACAACAGGTACAAAAAGTTTTCGGGAGCTTAGAAAAGTTTACGAGACGTCTTAAATCAAATATCAAAAACCTAACATTACGTGAAAACGCATTTGGTCTATACGTTACGGTAGAAAGAAATTGTACTGATTGTGAGCTTGCGACAAGCCTATTGTATTCCCAGATAGTATGGGCAAGCTTCCATGAGGCTACTGGTACAAGCTGTGGATCTAAGCTGTAAAACCAATATCGTCAAGAAAAAAAAACGATGGAAATTCTACTCTTTAATTTTATCAGTATGATTTACGATCATCGAGAACAAATTATTAATGATAGATTTACCTCTATAACTGTATTTTGTGAATATTATTATTATTATTATTTGGAACTATTTGTACCTTGACAAAATAAAAAATTAACTCGTATATTGGAATAGTTCATATAATTCTATAACACCAAGTTCAACCACGCTTTAGCATTTGATCCCATCTTTGACGGAGCTGTACTCTGACATAATCATGTTTTGCGTTCCGAAAGCGATAGTTACCCGACACCGCAGATCTCGAGGCTCTTACTGTACACTACCTCAGCTGTTGGTTGACTTTAGACGCTCTCCTTGGCCGAGTCCGCTCCAACCTCATCGCTGACCTGAAACACAACTTGGCAAAATTTCATCTTTGCTCGTTGGTGTTCGAAATAGCACTTTCTTAGGTTTCAAAAACTCAATTCGAAGTTAAATTGTCTTTTTCACGAAATAGAACCTGAATGACTTTGGACTTTTGATGAGAATGGCCCGCGGTTAATAACGCACCGGATCTTGGACTCAAACAGAACGTCACGTGGTTCGATATCGTGGGAACGGAATGTCACGTGGTTCACCCCAGCCATTCTCAGAACTATTAATTGTCGAATGTTACGTGGTTGGTATCATACTGGTCTTTGGACCACACAAGCAGTTTTCGAGAAAAAAATGTCACGTAATTGATATCGGGTTAACGAAAACAATTCTCGGAACTATTAATTGCGGAATGTAGGGTGTCAAATATCACACCGCAAGCCGCTCAAAGTTAACCGGAACATTCCTGAGATAGGTACGTTGGGAACAGAAGGGTTTGCGTCTCCGCTAAACCTCGACCGTCGGTAGGGGGGAATAACAGCGAGACCGATGGTAAAGCCGCGTGATTTTGACCTTCGGTCGATGAAACAGTCGGTAAAGCAGCAAGATTTTGACCCTCGGCTGATAACACTGTCGGTAAGGTTGAACCTTCGGTCGATAAATAGGTAGCGCAATTTTGATCGACGGTCGGTACAGTAGACTGTGACGTCATTGCGGAGAAGGGTTTGAGTCTGGGGGAAAATGTCGGTAAGTGTCGGTAACAGAAATCTATACGCAGAACTCTCCTTGTAACACTACTTTAATCTCATGGCAGATCATGGTTGCATTCGGTTGCTCGTGCGCGGAATATATGGATGGCAGCGTCGGTGTCGCCGGGTGGCGTGATGGGGGCCTGCGTCTCGCCCCGCGGCTCCTCTCGCGCGGCTTAGTTAACTATTACCATATCTCCCTTTTAAATAGTCGTAAACAATTTTTTTTTTTTTTGATTCAACGTAGTTTTTTTTTACGAATTCGAAAATGCTCATGAAAATTGATATTCTCCAAGTCTCGCGCGGCTTAGTTAACAATTTCCATATATCCCTTATAAATTGCGGTGAAAAATTTTTTTTTTTTAATTCTCCTGTTAATCGCTCACACTTTGAGGACAATCGTTTGTTCCAGGCCATAAATAATCCTGTATGTACTGGGAAATCCCAACTCCTATGACTCAAGACCCTAGCCGATCCGTTCAGGTAGTTTGAAAGAAGCACAAGTGCGAGAGAGATGCAATGAAAAAAAAAATTTTTTCTCACGACAATTTATAAGGGATATATGGAAATTGTCAACTAAGCCGCGCGAGGCTTGGAGAATATCAATTTTCATGAGCATTTTCGAATTCGTGAGAAAAAACTACGTTGAATCAAAAAAAATTTGTTTACGACAATTTATAAGATAGATATGGCAATAGTTAACTAAGCCGCGCGAGAGGAGCCGCGGGGCGAGACGCAGGCCCCCACCACGCCACCCGGCGGCACCGACGCTGCCATCCGTATATTCCGCGCGCGAGCGACCGAATGCAATCATGATCTGCCATGAGATTAATGCTCAAAACGGTTTCTATAATATCAAATATTATGCTTAACACTATTACGAATGCCCGTGAACGTAAATTTCGCGAAAATGTTGATTTAAACAGTAATACATTGGACAAACGTAAAAGTAATTGTATCTCGGCTTGTAATAAAGATATTGAGACTTTTTTTTTTAGATTACGCGTCACGCTAAGACCTATGAGAATCTTGAAGAACAATTTGAATAACTTGAATATTTAAGGTGTAACTTCTATTTGTTTTGTAACGTGGTATTTTATACCCCGTCACATGGTTTAAATATCGCACTCCTTATTTTCAGAATGTCGTAAAAAGTAACGAAAACACGTCTGAGGCCAATACTCCAAAAAGAACGACTAATTAATTTCTAAGTGAGACTTGACTATTAAGCTAATTCCTGTCTTTTTTTTATCTTTGTATCGCACTACGAGAACTTTCTTCAACGACACCGCTTCGAGGGAACCGAATATCGCGAAGCAGAGGTCACGTACCGGGTCAACAGCCAACTACCGTCAACTGCAACAGATCGGATACCGCAAAGTCAACTTCAGATGGATGCCTACCTAGATTGCGTACAGGGTCGTGCGTGAAGCACAACGAAGACCTCCGATCATTTAGACTTATCGGCCAGGAGCCGAACCATCGCTACAACGCCACTGCCGCATGGATGCATTGTAGACGACGTACAGGGCTGTGCGTCAAAAACACAACAAAGCCTCCCGTCGCGATACTTATCGGCCCGGAGCTGAACCAGCATAATATCTACTGTTCCGCCTACTATACCGCAAAATCGTAGCTGTCTAAAAACCTACGGTTATCGAAGGACTGCATCGTGATGACAAGCCCAAGAAACGAGTGGTGGACCACGCCGGACTGATGGTCTTAAGGATTGGAACCCCGTGTGTAAGTCATCACCATCAGAAAGGGTCGGTGCAACAGTGCCGTAGGGCCCGCACCGAATTGCAGTACCGGAGAGATAGTCAGCGCGGGGAGTACCAGCACTGCACAAGTTGATGACGGACCAATCTCGAACTCTACAGAGTATCGATATCGCAACAGTGTGAGTAAGATCATTCTTCTCGCCGTCGTTCCTAGATCGTCTCGCACACATTAATACCGCAATACCGTGAGGGGTAGACCTTCCCCTCTCACGAGTATCGCATGCAGCTGACCATAGCCCTCCCACATATCGCTCGACGGATCGATAATTCTTCATACGTCAACGTGGGAGGAGAAGACACCCAGAAATGGAATATCGCCCGTCTACACCTGTTGACCCGTACCACGTGACCCTCTGGCCCAATTATCGATCACTGGACACCGGAAAAGGATCACGTGACGAAATCTCGCCGAAAATCGACCGGGATCGTCAGGATCGCCGCTCGTCTCTTCACATTCTACGTTCAGCTAATAGAACCGGCAGACGTGTTTTCTCCAATCCTATATCTCGCTATCTCTTACAGTTTTCCGTTTAATTTCAATTCAGTGTTTTTCTCTCATTAACCTTCTTTCAACTATCGCCTATCTCTGTTCTATCTTCTATATTCGTAAGTGAGGTTTTTCTTTCTATTTTGTGAAGCCACGAATTTACTTGCTTTATATCTTTTTCTTACCTATTATCGATTTTCCCTCTTATCTCGCAGTTTGCTCTGTGTGAGCCACGTGGGCTCGTATCCTATCTCTTATTATCTCTTGTCTTATTCTCTCCCTTATTATCGAATATTGCAAGTAATTTCGTGACTGGTTAGTTTACTATTAATTTGTAGTGACTATTATCTATTTCCTTTATTTTATCTCGTTTGAATGATTTTCTGATATTGCTGAATAGCAGCGCCTTACTTATGCTTGATTAGGATATCTTTGATTATCGTGTATTATTTGAATCTCTTATTTATTGTTCTCCTTAGTGATTGATCAATTAATTAGCTTATAAAGTCTCTGGTTTTGTCTCTCATTCCGTTTCTTGCTATCCAATATCTATTTTCTCTCTATCTCTTTTATAGTTTCTCAACTATCGTTTCTTTGATTTCTTAATATTTTGCTGATTTAATTATCATTAAATATCTTGGAGGAATTATATCGTAAGCGTACCGCGTGCGCGATCTTATATCGCTGCGCGGTATAGCCGTTGTTCTCTTTTGACATTGGAGTATTGTGCCGTACCGAATAACACCTTTTTCATCGCTTTCTTTGCTAATACCGCGGTTACGTAGTTTGTCCGTAGATCTCTAGTTTGTAATATATCGCATTATAATATTTTCTCTCTATAATACCTGTTCTTGACACGTCAAGATATCTAATTCTTGTTTATCGTGATTATAATATTTCGTCGTATCGCATATATCGCAAGCTAGAACCTACGTATTTCTTTAATTTCTATCGTAATTTCTCTTGTAATTTCTATCATACCTGTTCTGTAATATTTCGCTATATCTGATTCTTTGTAACTTCATTTCAATTACCGAATTATCTAACTGACTTGTAATCCTTGCCTTCTCTATCAATTGTAATATCTCTTGTTTCTCGATTCACTGTAATATCTCTTGTTCCTGATTAACTGTAATATCTTTTGCTTTTTGATTAACTATAATATCTTTTGCCTTCTTTTATCGATTGTAGTATTCTCGTATCTTCTATCTATTATCGTGCCTCATTATTTAACTACACATTGCTGCGATTATTCCGTACTTATGTGATCATATTTTTCTCGCCATACTATGCTATTTGATTTGAATTGTAACAATTAGTTTAAGAACCTTAGATTGTGCATTGCATGCTAGCCTATTTTTATCTGCTTTGTAAACTTGCTGATTGTTATAACGAGTAATACTATCGCGATTACACCCGCTTCATACCGCTAAATCACACGAATAATTGTATCGCTAACGTGTTATCTCTGAATCCTACTTTCTCTCTGCCTGTACTTGAATTTCTCTGCTTATCTTTTCAATACACTTGATACTATTACCATTTTCTTTAATTTTGTGTTTTATCGAATTGGATACGACCCATCCCCTCTACCATTATCTTTATCTACTGAGTTAGCTGTGCAAAACCGTCGTAGAATCTGATCTATTTTGTTTATTTCGTATTCTCTAATTATCGTATCTCTGACGCTACTGCGTCTGGCGCCCAACAAGTATATCTTTTTCTTGTGACGAAATATTGACTTTGAATGACGCGCCTCAGCAATTGACTAGGCAAGTACAAACTATGACTAGCACGGTCAGTGAACGTGACCGGAAGGGACCTAGGATTTAGCTCTCTTGGGAAGGACGTTGAAGCAAACAGACGTGTTGCTGGGTGGCTCCGTAATTCATTAGTAATCTTTAAATTTGTGGTAACTTAGTTTAAATTTCTAGTAAACATTTATATATATTTTGTAGCCATCACTTAAATATCGAGAGTAAACTTATCAAATCACGTAAATATCGAGAGTAAACTTATCAAATCACGTAAATATCGAGAGTAAACTCTAAATCCAACGTACATTCAGCATATGGCTGATGTGAATTATCATCGAACCTAATCTTGGCCATCCGAAGACCTGATGTGCAAATAACCAATATAAATTTAACTACACGATTTACTGATGACTTGAGGAATCGGCGTCAAGGAGATTTCCAAGAACTACACGAACAACGGAGTTTCTTTCATCGTTTATGTTACCACACCATCATCGACATCATTGGATTCATAAGAAACATGGTTGAAGTTCTCTCGTATCAGATATCGTCGATCCAGAAAGTTCTGATCCAAGATAAGTGTTTTTGATTCGATTCGTCTTTAAAACACATCATACTTCTGATAAATATATAGATTAACATTCGACTTCCCAAGTTGCAAAAGACATTTTCTTTGTTCTACGTTTTGTGATCGTATGTTAGTATGAATGGTTGTATGGATGAATGAATGAGTTAGTTAGTAAGCGCAACTCATGTCAATTTTGATATTAAAATCAAAGAAGTGTGCATTTCTACTTCTACCACTACAAACGTAAATCATTCGGATATTGACAAAATAAAAACTGGATTGCACAATTATTGCAAATAATTAATAATTTGTTTCACTCACTTATTTCATTATTTAAAATTATAATATAAAACAAAATTATTAACTAATAAAATACAAAAAAAGTTAATAATTTTACATTCTAATTATCGTTTCACCTAGTGATCAGGTCAGTAACTGCGCCGTAGGGTAGTGTGATTATCCCTCCCTCAAGAACTATCTCTCTTTTCCTTTTAAATAACAATAACGTTGCAAAATGGCACCCAACGTGGGGCCACGCTAATAATCACGTTGCAGTTTATAAGCTAAAATTTTATATCCTCGATAAACATGTTTTTTTTTTTTTTTTGAAAAACCTATTTTTTTCAGTTAAATCCTGAATTTACATGCTGAAAAGAATCACTCTGATTCTTTAGCACCTTCTCGGCCTTGTTGAACAAGTGCCATATCGACACGCAGGATTTACGAAAATCGGTCATTATTGCTAAACTATATAACATGGCTGGATAAAACTTACCAATATCTGTTCAGGACAGTTTCTTTTAGGTGGTGGATGAGTTTTAGAACAGTACTTTATAAATAAACCACGTAAATACAATAATAAATTTTTCGAAAAATGTTTGTTCAACAGTGATTTACCGCCAAACTAATAATTCTACGTGATTTTTGCCTAAGACTTATTTTGTAGATTTCATTACGGCGCATATTTTTTGTAGGAAACATTTTTCGATAAATCTTATTACAAAGATAATAACATCAAAATAGTGACATTTGTTTATTCAAATAATTTTGTCGGCCAAAAACCGTCATTTCTCGATCCCACAAATTTCACACTATATTCTTTGAGGTCCAAACTACTTACAAAAAAATTGGCGATTTGGCATGGCTGTTGAATAGAAGTCGTCCAAATTCATGTACATTCCGACTGGATTACTTTTAGTGTAACGTGGTAATAAGACCGTTAGACGCAAAACGATATAGTCCATTCCGCTATAACTCTCACTTGTACGAGACCAAAGATTTATTGAAATCAATATTCGCAACTGATCCCAATAATCGAAGATGAATCGGTGAATCGTTCCATTTTTGAAGTCGTCGGTTTGAAATTGATAGAAAAAAACCAATTCTGCGACCCAATCAGACTTTTAAGCCATCAGTTATCCAACAACCAAGTAGTTCTTCCATTGTACGACGGTCGAGCATATGCGTCGTATCAAGAAGAATCTGCTCTACCATATAAATCGGAGCAACTACATCTAACAACGGACTGCTTCCGTTATGCTGATTAGCGTCACATAAATTTCGAAATGATTCGACAATGGTTCGCAGCAGAGTTCGAACGGAAAGAAAAAGTGACTCCCGCATGGTCATCAACAGTAAAACTATCGTGTTCGAGGCAAGTGTCGCGAACTCAGCGAACAATTACTCGAATCGTTAACTTCAAATCGAAAAAAATTTCATCGAATTATTATATCAGCGATAATCGAATTCTCATACGAGCAGAATGATACGTTCACTAACAATGCCAAACGTTCACATAGCCATAACTGCAAAAATTCTGCGCTAATACAGCAAGAAACGGGATTACGTTATCACAACGCAGGAACTCGACGGACCTGACACAACAAGTCGCATAGCTTTAGCCGAGTATTTACACTTCGAAGGTAAGAGTGTCGACGACGAGCGCGACCCAGTAGTGGCAGAACGAAGGCGCAAGGCGCGCACAACAGTGGTACAGCAGGCAACGGACTCCGCTCGCCAACAATGAACGAGACTCGCGGCGACAACGTGGGGCCTCCGAGATTTGTTGACATCTAGGTGAGTGAGTTATTCATATTCTTCTCGTATTCCAGTACATTTATTCTCTTCATGAAAAATGTCAGAATACAAGAACCTGTGTCGTAAACGGGCAACCGTAAAAGGTGAATTGACGAGAACAAGACATTTTCTCGAAAATACAGCGGACATTTTGCCGCAAGATGCGATTAACGGCGGCAGAACAATCGTACGCGAATGTTGACGACGTGCAATCGTTGATTGGACAGAAAAAAGAAAATGCAGGCGGGACACAAGACGTTGAATTCATAGCAGAAGATGAGGGTAAACAGGCACTCTTCAAAGAAATATATTTTTCTGTATTCCCAAAAGCTCATGAAATCATTAACACTCACGCTCGACTATTGAATCTGGATCACGAAGCAGCTGCTCGTGCGGCACGCATGCCCGGACCCACGGACTTGAGGACTAAGCCTTTCCCTGCGGGGTTGCGGCGAAAGACGGAAGGGGAATCAGAGCCGTCAGCCATCTTAATGGGCTAAATAGATAGACGTTGTAACGCGGCATTTTGGAATGGCCCATTACAAGGCCAAAAATCTGAAGGAAACTACCGAAAACGCGTCCCTGGCGGGGTACTCCAAGAAAGCTCGATACGATCTAGGCGAAAAATACTAGTTACTAATATTTTCTGTATAAATTTTGTAATCCCGCGCTTCGGCGCAAGCTAACCAGGTACCGCAACCACGATCATCGAGGGATCAACACATTTCTTTGATTCTCCGAGGGATCAACATCTACCGAAAACTACAGTTCCAGCTACCGACGAATTCAACTACCGGTCCGTAATCATGAATCTCCCGTACAACTTTGAATGCCTACTTTTTCGGATGCCGTAAGGTCGACATTAAGGGCAGACCGCAGCCTGTCGTCCACCGACTTACCGGCCAGGAGCCGGACCGAACCCAAAACACTACGTCCAGAGTTGATGAAGCCCTCGTTCTGAGGATCGACGCAGCCTTCCTGTCAGTGAGGGCTACAATCAGTGTGAGTCATGGTCCACGGACGTTGAGGTGCTGTAAGCCGCCGTGTGACTGCATGGTCTTCGTGATATATCGTGGGCAGAAGGCCACTGCCTGTACGACGAAGCCGGTGGAGGCTAACAATGAGGAGTTGCACTCCATCCGGTAACCTTCCGGAGGTAGCCTACGTACCTGCCTTCGTGAAGGGAACCCCCAATGGCAGGCAACCTGGACAGTATAACGAAGCAGCCGGAGAAAAGTACATGTTGGTGTCAACTACGCATCATCTAGCGGTAATCGTCGACAACGCGTAGCCGATATTCGCCAGAGGGATGACCCAATTATGATAGGGATCGAATGAACACTGAAGGGGAGGAAGAATCACCTGACGACAACGGCGAGATCGCTGATCCGGACTCCGAACTCTGCCTATTCTACGCTCAACGCGCCAGGAGACAGCACACCGAATATCTTGCTCTCGTTAATTTAGACTTCCTTTAACTTTCCGTATTCTTCCTGTATCGTTCCTGTTCCTTCTTATTATCGCTATCGCTACCGTTTCTCTATCTTTTCCACACCCACTATCGGTTTGATTATTAGCTTCATTCCTTTCCCGTAAATTCAACTCCTTCCTTCTTTCGCTTCAGTTAAGTTTACTTTAATTTAAACTCAGTGTTTAATACCGTCGCCGACCAAGTTAAGGCTTTTGCCTCTCTATCGTATCGTTACGAAGTTGCTCTTATTTCTATTTCTCTTATCGTATCTTAATTATCGTTTTGGTTGCATCAAATGATGCCAGTATCTTTGTGAATCATGGTCCACGGACGTTGAGGTGCTGTAAGCCGCCGTGCGACTGCATGATTTCGTTATATAATCAATTTCCAAAAACTTATTGTTGAGCAGCCTCGTAACTACCGAATAAATATCTTTTGTATCTCTGATTTTTTCTGATTCTCGTAGCTTTATGCTAAAATTGCTTGTGTAATTTCTACTGTCTCTTACTATCGCTATCTTTAATTTTCTTTACTAATGTTGCCTATCGCTTTGTATCGTATCGCTTATTTTATTTATTTGCTTTGTGCGTGAATTTTGTATCGTATATCGAGCTACTTGAAGTACAGCCGAGCGTAGATTAAGCCGCTAAATACTACCACACCTTTGTTTCTATCGCTTATTATTGATTTGCATTTCTTATTACCTTGTAATATTTTCTTGTTTCCCGAATATCGTATTTCTTTGTTATCGTAAGTTGCTTATTGTAAACAGGTGTATTTAGTGTATTATTTTTATCTTGCGAAACCGCTTCTAAACCTCTCAATCTCGCATAATTTTTGTATTCTTTTTCGTTATTATAATTTCGAATTTCCTTGCTAAGTAATATCGTAATTTTGACTGATGTAAATCATCGATTCACTTGCTGTGAATAATTCTCTTGTATAAGCTCCCGGTATTTGCGAATTGTATATCACTGTCAATCTCGCTTGCTAATTACCGTTTGTCGTAATTTCAATATTATTTTCTTATCACTATCGTTCTGAGCTATCGTCAATTCTGTCAACTACCGATTTTCGCTAAAGTTTCAGTCTTGCTTTAATTTACCAAATTAACAATTCTCGTAGTGTTTCCTGTTGAAATTTGGGTAAAATCACGTCGCCCAGTGACGTCTAGTTTAAGTAGACTTTTTGTATTATATCGCTTCTCTCGACCTACGACTAATTTCTTTTGTTAGCTATCATTTTTGTGCGGATTATCGCTTAGCTTCGTTTATCGAAAATCTTGTAAACTACTCTCGTTGACTAATTACCTTTCGCTACCTTTCTGTAACAAAATTGACTAATCTACCGCTTGTGAACTGATTAATAATACATGACTGATTGACTTGTTAATTTCCTTAATTCGAGCTTATTTCTTGATTTCTTTACTTCCTTATTTCCGTAATTTTTGTAACTGCCTTGGACACCGCCACTCTACCAGTTCGTGTGAGTACCTGAGCCTAGCCAGCCATACAACGGGTTCTCTAATTATTATTACCGTATCGTATCTTTCCTTTTCCTTTAAAAATTGACGCTGAAGCGTCTGGTGCCCAACGAGTATTTTTCTTATCTTTAAATATCGTATCGAATAATTGGAGAATCGCGCGAAAGTGCTAACGGTAAGTCCTCTCCAGAGGGTAACAGAACTTAGCGTAACAACGTATACCACGGACCACGGACGCACACGGATGTGTACGCACGTGTAGTTGTTTGTTATTATTGTATAGGTTAGGTCAGAAGGTAGCCGATCACGGACTGAGAATTCAGAATAATACAACATGCCTTATTGTGTAGCGCCTAACTGCAAAAACAGATCTTTCTCAAAATCAAAAAAACAATGTGAGGTGAACATTTCACCTGTAAGTATAAGAAACGCTTCTGGAACTGTAAATCATTCAAGTGTTCCGAAAAATATTGAGAGGCGTAGGATATGGCTTGATACGATAGGGTTGACGAACACAAGTGTACTAAAGTATGCTTATTTATGTTCATGTCATTTTTCACCGGATACATTCGATCGAACATCTACTTTGAAGGTTAGGCTGAAAGACGATGCTATTCTAAATGTGAGTTAAATTCATAGTTTTTGAATACAAATATATTTCAGCATGTGAATATTAATCATTTATTCATGTGAGTTTGCATGAGAATGTGAATGCTCTGAATGCACAGAATCTTTTCTCGCAGATGAAGTCACGTTGCACCCTGATGCAGCGGAATCTTCATCTTCAATTGATCAAGTTTGTGAATCAGCAATCAAAAAGCCGAGAATTGATAGCCGTGAGTTGATATAAATTCTATTCTGACAATATCTAATTGTTGAGATCATGGATTATTAATTTGAAGCAAAATCTGCTTTCAAGGGCCGGTTTTACCAACTCTGAATACCGTGATTCTTCGGAAAATTATATTCAACGAACGAAATTGAATATTTTCCATTTCATTTAACTACAAATAGCAATAATTCAGCACCTTATCAATTAATAATGAACAATATTTTCATCTAGTAAAAAAAATTCCTCCGAAAAAAGAGATATTATTCATGGTTGCTAAAACTGACACTTGTTCTGTATAAAATAATTTACGAATTATTCAACGAGATGTTTTCTGTTCATTCTGTCATTGTACTATCTATTTTTTTTTTGTTTTCTCTTTGTATACATTTATACTCAGTATTATTCTGGTTACATGTACAGATGCTCTGCACCTCTGTAGAATGTACGCCGGAATTGAAATTGGATTTAAAAAAAATGTGCTTACCTGCACAGTTTTTTAAACAAGAAGAATTAAAGCTGTGTTTGTACTGCAACGTGATTATTATTTAAAAAGGAAAAATAGAGATAATTCTTAAGGGAGGGATAATCACGCTACCCTACGGCGCAGTTACTGACCTGATCACTAGGTAAAAACGATAATTAGAAAAAGATATGCTTGTTGGGTGCCAGACGCAGTAGCATCAGAGATACGATAATTAGAGAATAGGAAATACACGAAATAGATCAGATTCTACGACGGTTTTGCACAGCTTGCTCAGCAGATAAAGATAATGGTAGAGGGGATGGGTCGTATCCAATTCGATAAAACACAATATTAAAGAAAATGGTAATAGTATCAATTGTATTGAAAAGATAGGTAGAGAAATTCAACTACAGCCAGAGAGAAAGTAGAATTTAGAGATAACACGTGAGCGATACAATTAGTCGTGTGATTTAGCGGTATGAAGCGGGTGTAATCGCGATAGTATTACTCGTTATAACAATCAGCAAGTTTACAAAGCAGATAAAAATAGGCTAGCATGCAATGCACAATCTAAGGTTCTTAAACTAATCGTTACAATTCAAATCAAATAGCATGGTACGGCGAGAAAAATATGATCACAGAAATACAGAATAATCGCAGCAATGTGTTGTTAAACAATAAGGCACGATACTAGGTAGAAGATACGAGAATATTACAATTGATGAAAGAAGGCAAGAGATATTATAGTTAATCAAAAAGCGCAAGATATTACAGTTAATCGAAAAGCAAAAGATATTACAGTTAATCAAAAAGCGAGCAATATTACAGTTATTCGAGAAACTAGAGATATTACAATTAATTGAAAGGCAAGGATTACAAGTCAGTTAGATAATTCGATAATTGAAGTGAAGTTAGAAATAATCAGGTATAGCGAAGTATTACAGAACAGGTATGAAAGAAATTACCATAGAAATTAAAGAAATACGTATAGTCCAGTCGAGATAGACATTTAACACGGAAATAATTAGAGAGTGCGATTTTTTTTTAAACCCTTAGGGGGGGTGGTCGGTAGTCTAAATTTCGATTTTCGGAAAAATCCCCCCATTGCGTTTGTCGCCATCTTGATTTAAAGGGTGATTTTTTTGTTCTTTGAATAACTCACTTATTTTCAACTTTAGAGTGAAAATCATAATAACTAAATTTATGGAAAATGCAATTCCCCACATTTTTGGTGATTATGGATTTTACCACAGGACCGATATTTATAGAGTTAGAGTGCAAATAAGGGTGAAAAACTGTTTTTCTCGGTTATTTCGTTTATTATCAACTTTATCGTAAAAATGGTACGAAGTAATCTTGTCGGAAACTTTATTTTCTTCAATTTAGGTTATTACCATTTTTACCCTAGGATCAATATTTTCCGACTTACACTTCATTCAGGGGTGGGTTTTTTTTTTATTTACAGTTATTTCGTTTATTATCAACTTTGTCGTAAAAATGGTACGAAGTAATCTTGTCGGTAACTTCATTTTCTTCAATTTAGGTTATTACCATTTTTACCCTAGGATCAATATTTTCCGACTTACACTTCGTTCAGGAGTGGTTTTTTTTTTATTTACAGTTATTTCGTTTATTATCAACTTTATCGTAAAAATGGTAAGAAGTAATTTTGTAGAAAACTTTATTTGCTTGAATTTTGGTGAATACCATTTTTACCCTAGGTTCAACATTTTCCGACTTACACTTCATTCAGGGGTGGGTATTTTTTTTATTCACGGTTATTTCGTTTATTATCAACTTTATCGTAAAAATAGTAGGGAGTAATCTTGTAGGAAACTTTATTTGCTTCGATATTACAATTCTTAGCTCGGGTGAAGTATGCCTTGAAGTCAAATTATACACTATTTAGGATACCCTCAGGGATACCGGTTATGTGGCGGCTTTGTACATGCCTGGGTACAAAACGACCAAAATTTACATAGGAGAAAATAACCTACAGGTGATTAAAATTGGGGGTATGTATCTTATCGCAGGAAACAACATTGGTATGAATTTGAAATTTAAAGTTAAAAGACCTAATTAGACGTTCGAATCCACAGGTTACCACTTGGTGGAAAGCCTTTTAACGGTGCGAAGACTCAACCAAACTAGAGGAAATCAAATATCGTACATGGTGTGTTCATTGCCTACTTTTATACAAAACTTTGAAATAAACGAATTGAAAAAAGAATTGCACAGCTATTTTTATTACGTCTTTCAAAATATTGGTCCTAGGGTAAAAATGGTAATAACCTAGATTGAAGAAAATAAAGTTTCCGACAAGATTACTTCCTACCATTTTTACGATAAAGTTGATAATAAACGAAATAACCGGAAAAAACAGTTTTTCACCCTTTCTAACTCTATAAATATCGGTCCCAGGGTAAAATCCATAATCACCAAAAATGTGGAGAATTGCATTTTCCATAACTTTAATTATTATGATTTTCACTCGAAAGTTGAAAATAAGCGAGTTATTCGAAGAACAAAAAAATCACCCTTTAAATCAAGATGGCGACAAACGCAAGGGGCGGATTTTCCCGAAAATCAAAATTTAGACTACCGACCACCCCCCCTGAAGGTTAAAAAAAAAATCGCACTCTAATTATTTCCGATCTTAACGCTTTTTATGTCCATCTCGACTGGACTAATATACGAAAGTTAAAGTATAAAAATACGAACGCTCAGAATGGATACAGATGAAAGTAAGTAAAATGTATTCTTAATTAATGTCAATGACAATTGTTGTAAGTAATTATTAATTATTAATATTTAAATGACGCAAATGTAGTACACACATAAATAAATGTCCGAATCCACTGCGATACATTGTTGATAATATATAATTCTGCGTAAACAAAGTCAATATAGGATATAGTATAGGTATATTAAAATTTGTTTATATTGAAACATAATTTTTGTAATAATATTTATAATTTTTGTTTGATTTCAGACACGCGTACTACGCATTACACGTGCACTTACAACGATATTTTCGAAATACTGAAAGATAACTTGCACACGAGTTTCGCTCAGCAAGTTGCGATTTTCGAGGAGAAAGTTGCGTCGAAATTATCGATACATTTTTCGATTTGTAGTGATTCCAAAGAACCACTATGAAAACTTGTTGGTAAATTATATGAGAAATGGCAAGAAGCACGTCGAAATAATGATCATTTTCAGAAGAAATATGAAACTTGGTTGAAAACTTCAGTAACTATTTTCGTAAGTAATTTAATTAATTTCTACAAAACTCGACTTGTGGGCTAATGCAGACAATTTAATGTTGTTTTTTTTCTCAGAATTCTATTGCACATGTTGGGACATCGTCAACTTCTGTGGCTGCAGGAAAACCTGGCCGACCACGACAATCGACTTACGAGAAATCGAGTCGACGAACAAGAAAAAGAATGGCCTTAGACACAAGCGAATCACATAGCCTGAATGAATTAGCATTAGCTACGAGAACAAAACTTTCTGCAAGACAACTCGATGCTGCTGAAGTTGTTAAAGATATAACAACTAAATCTCCCGTAAGAGCTACGAAATATCGAGCTGCTTATAGAGCGTCGATGGAACCACAGCAAATTGAGATGTCCGGAGATGATGCCCTTGTCGATTTCATAGATGCAAAATTAACAAAACAGCAGTATAAAGACATTCGGAAATCTTTGAGGCAGAAGAATTACATCGTGTATCCATCGTACGAAAAAGTTGCTGCCGCTAAAAAAACTGTCTTACCCTTCAAATATCACGGTAAATGAAACCTCAGTCGAAGTAAAATTACAGTCTTTACTGGATCATACCTGTCATAAAATTTTTAAACTGCAAATAGACGTGATTACATCTTTGAAGCCTGAAGTTACGACAAATCTACGATTACTTTTCAAATGGGGTTGCGATGGAAGTTCCGGACACAGTGAATACAAGCAAGAGTTTACAAACGAGGAAAGTTCCGATGCGAGTGTATTTTTAACATCTATAGTTCCATTGCAAATTATAGTTTCAGATAATGAACACAAGGAGTTAGTTATTTCGAAAAATCCCAGGCCTTCATCGCCGCGCTATTGTCGCCCTATTAGAGTTCAATTTTTAAAAGAAACTGTGTTATCAATCAACCTCGAACGACAGCACGTTGAAAATCAGATCGAGTCTCTGGTCCCTTTTACGACTATTATTGACGCGAAGAAAATTATCGTAAAATATGAGCTTTTCTTTACTATGATTGACGGCAAAGCTTGCAACTCTGTGACAGATACTAAGTCATCAATGCGTTGCTACATATGCAGCCACACATCATCAAAATTCAACAACATAGAGCCGATGAAGACGGCAGCCTTAAACACAACTCGACTTGACCTTGGATTATCAACGTTACATGCATCGGTACGAGGTATCCAAAGAAAGGGAAAAATTTAGTCCCAGAAGCTTTGCAACTTTTACTCGGTACTGATAGTTCGCGCGATGAATTTGGATTACAGGAGCCGACTGAATACTCGACTGACGAATCTTCTGGTTCTACCAATAATTCTTCTGACGACGACGATTAATATTTTTTTAGTCCTTAAAACTTATCAATCATATAACAATGTTTTCACAGTTAAAAATAAAAAAAATCATTCCGAATGCATTGTAAATAATTTCTTCCTCCTATCGGTCAATTATATCTACATTTATAAATTATAATTAAAAATTTCTAATACAGAACTATCAAAATAAGAAAATATTAATTTCTCATAGTGAACAGTTGTTTGTGAGTGGTGTCAACCAATACATGAGGTCCGCCATTTTGTTTTCTCAAAATTTTTATTTCAGATTTGAAATCAGCGAATTTAAAACCATACATTGAGTGATTTTCCCCGAAATCGGATGGTTTTTAGTAGCGTAAATATTCACTTCCGGTCTGCCATTTTGTTTTCTCAAAATTTTTATTCGAGATTTGAAATCAGCGAGTTCAAAAACTAAATAATCACCTTCCACATTTCAAGTACCCGCATTTCCCTATGTTTGCCCACCTTCCCGAAATCCAGCCCAGTTCATTCGCACGGCGAGCAAAGAATTCAAGCATCCCGTCTGCCAATCGAGCAGCAGTTGAAAAGTTTAAAACAAAAACGAGAACCTAGTCAAGCACTTATCAAAGACATTTGATGTCTGCGAGCATCTCTATATAAAGTTTATTTCTTACATTCGTTCATTTATCTACGTTCCATCTTGAAAACAGTCTTAACTACACATTACCTGCCTATTACATTTATGCCCTTCTATTTTATTGTTTGAAGATTATCATTCATACATCAGAGCCTTTGCATTATATCGAGCCAGGCGTCGATTATCCGAACAGATATTCATAGAAAGCGGTCATTTCAGTGGGGGTGAAATATTCGGGAATATTCTACATTATTCAGACGTTTTCGAGCGCCACCGTGAGGTAGGAGAGAGCAGGAATACTCATCTCAATCTGGTAGAATAGAGTGATCACGCTGAAAATATATTGCATTTAATTTGAAAGAAAACATGGCATTTATTCACCTTCCCAAACCAATAGAACACACTTGATTTAAAAATTAGTAATCCATCAATATCAAATTGCAACAAAATTTGGCTATCAGGATACAGTGTTTTACTTACACAAGCTTTAAGACCACTTTTCATACCAAAGCAAACAACTTGGCCATTTCCTGTTTCATTTACAAGATAGGGGCAAGAATCAGATTTCTAATATGTTTTTGTTCATTTTGGCAACGCATGTAAACGTCTTCTTCAAAGACTAGGCAGCAATTTATATAGATTTTTTGCGGAAAATTACATTTAATGGTCCACTTTTACTCCGGCATCTCCTCTCGCTCCGCTGCAGACTCTATTACATCGGTATCTCTTTCCTTGCGCACCCATGCCGAATTTATTCTATCATTTTTTTCATCCTCTTCCTTCCTCCATTACACACTCTGATCCATTACTTCTCATTTCTACTCTTCTTTCACATCATTTCTCCTTTGCTCCTGCTCTGGTGAATCCTCATCTACCCCAGCTCTGCAGCCTCCGTCTTCTTGCACAAGCTCTTCAGTATCACTGTTTCCTCGTTATCCTACAATTGATTTTCCGTATACCCGATTTGTCTGCGCTGCTTCGGTCGATTCAGGTGCTTTACAAAAGTATTTGTTAGAAGATTTGTCGATCGAATTATGATGAAAAGTAAATATATTCTACTGTTTCGATCTTTGCAACAATGAAAATTCGCACGTCACATTGATGAATGAACAGTTTCACAATCCCCACACTGATCGATATTAAATTCATGTTGGATCGTTACTAGTCTCAGCAACATAACATAACTATATAAATCTCAAGAGTTATAATTATCAAAGATATGTAATCATAGTTCCAATTTTACAAAAAAATATATTTTCGAACATCTTTCTAATTACCTGTTAAGTCTCCCGTGTAGGCTGATTTGTGCATTTTGATTTCACGTGCCACCGCTCTCACAATGTTACGCTGTTTTTACCTTCTTTGGTTGACTTTATCTCGGTCAACTATGCGTTTCTCAAATATTTCCACGATTGATGTAAAATGAAATATTAGAGAACTGATTCGATGGGTAGGTGATTAGTATATCATTAAACTTTCAATGAAACACAAGTTTCACACAACTCTGCATCATACTCCAGGAAGTAAGGCACAGCTATATTAGGGCAACTCTGGGGCCCAGCTATATACAAAAAGATGGCGCAAAAGAGGTAGTTCCACGATTTTGAATCGATAATCGAACTCGGTCTTTTGCATAATGACACAGGCACCACGTCAGGACCGATCGGTGGTGCAAGTTGGATAAACTACAGATCCACCTGATATGGCCTACCTCAATACTAGGGCATGCCACAACAAGTTTCTACTCGGGATATTGCATGAAAATATTACATGTTAAATAGGTAAGAAGTTTAGCTAAGCAAAATAAAATATCATAACAAAGTAAATTATAATACGATAAATCCAACAACGATATTTATATGTTAACTAAGTAAGTATATTATCGCTCAACTTTATCTCTAGGCGTTCACGCTCGTACTGCTCACTGGTCCTCTTTCACCTGATTTGTCTCTCGGGTCATGCAAATATTACACATAAGCTGACACACGCATTGTACACCAGAGCGAACCTACAATCATACGCACCTGACTTCACAAATCTAAAGTTACCTTTAACATACGACTTCTTATTTTCAACCACCATAATAAATTCACCCTTATAAATTTAGGAGGTCTGACTTACGATTCATTGTCGGTGACCCAAAAATGACCGGTTCTGGCGCCTACTAATTTATACCAAAATTCGAATATTTTTAGATTTTTCTTACCATATTGGATTCGCTATTTTGAATTTCGGAAATCTGATTTCAGATTTGTGATCAGCAATCTCAAGAACCTTTTGATGCCAATTTTTATTCGAATCTGTTCATACAATTTCAAGGTATTATCTATCTTATTTTATTTTTTGAAATTTTGTTATTCAAATAATTCAAAACCGATCGAAGCCAAAATTTAATCAATTCCAAGATTGGAAAATCCCCGTCTCTAGAAACCAAAATCATTGAAATCCGGTAAGTCTTTTTCTAGATATCGTCAGACAAAATATTTATCACACACATACGTGCGTACATAAATAATGACATCTAGCTAAAAATGCTCGAAGGTGATTCTCTAGATTTCGGAACCCCGAGATACAGAGAAAACTCAACTTTTCATTTTTGGGGTGATTACAATAACTTCCTTTTTCTCTGAAAAGAAAAAAACAGGAAGATGGACACTTTAGTCAAACTCTTCAAGCATAAGCCGATTATTTATTTTTTTTTTTTTGTTATTTTCCGATAAGCCATTCCAGAGATTCATCTGCATCCAGCTACGAACGTGTCGGCGGAGGACCTTCGCGGCAACAACTGCAGCAACGACTTTTTTTATATTCTTCAACGAAATTTGGATGAGATGTTCATAAAACCATGATCTAGCACGCGTTTGAAAATTCATAAATTTCGATGCATACTATCAAGCTTACAGATGTTTTTAGAAAAAGTCTTATTTTCCTTGGAGTCAGATTTTTTAGACCCCTTAATTACAAATCACCACATCTAACCTTGCTTTCGGAGTTGGAAGACATTTGGGAGTTCAAGTTATGGCCTCTCCAGAAGGTCGGCACTCTATTTTTTAAAATATAGATTCTGTTGACATTTATGAAATCGCATCGAAGCATTTTATACAGTTCCTTATAATCTTTAAAAATATTCCTAACTGATGAAGATGAGAAGTCATTTTTTAAATATGGCGTACAAACTCCATGAGGTATGGTATGGTTTGAAACAAAAACAAAAACAGAAACTTATCTCCAGTATTCTGGTGAGCACTTCAAGAGTTATATAGTTTTGGGACCATACGTGGTAAATAGTTTCAACCGCTATCTTGCGGAGAATTGAATAGCAAATGTAAATTATAGTACTACAATTTTAAAAGAAGGCCATAAATTTTCATTATGCATTGTGTTGGATTTCTAAATAAAGGTACCGAGACGAAACTTGAAATAACGTAAGTTTATTACGATCACTATGTTCAGTGAGTGTTCAATACATGGGTGTATGTGCTCTTTCAAGATTCGAGCCACATTACTGTTGCCAGGGACTCGCTGTTTGGAAATGCCTCGAATATTTACGTTGTACAATTAGAGGGCGTGCATTGTATATGGTTTTGATATGTTGGCCAGGTCTAGCTAAAAGGCGTATAAATTTATCAAAACTGATTATATTTTAACACATTGAGAAAAGCTAGAAGAATTTTCAGTTCTCAAAAAAATATTGGATAGTTCTTAGAAATTAACAAGAGCCCTAGGTAGTTTTTGAAGGCCTTACATACGTCTAGCAGCGCCAAAACTGCGCTAAAAGAACAATTTTTTTAGTGGAGATAACAATGGAAATTAACCCTGCGCGGATCATATGTTTTTCTATGGTACCCTGACTCATATGGTTCCTTATCCTCCTGCCACTTAAATCTTACGTATTTGGGGAGAAAAAAATCTGAAAAATTCTGGAATACCCTTCATTGATTCTACTTTAAGGTTTCATAGTTGTTATAGTCGTTGCATTTATTTTATTTTCTAATAAAACGTTTTAAACAGCAAGGTTATCGAATACAATACAATACATTGGGTCTAAAACGACCCATATGATCCGCGGAGGGTTAATAAAAATCAATAGTGAACATTGCTTATTAGTATTCAAACTTTATAAAGAAATTTATTTCACTTTATTTTTATAAAAATTACTATACAAAAAATTACGCGACCCACAACGCACAGAAAAAATTTGCTCTACGGTCGGCACGATATCTCCAGTAAATGTTGATCGATCTGCAAAATTTAGAAAATTCTTGTAAAATAAAGTTGTAGTTATAGTATGTCGAGCCGGATTTTTGATATTTTGATTTGAATATTTTATGAAAATAATTAAAGTGTAAAATTTATGACGTAAAATGCAAACTTTTTTTAAACTGCTATAAATTGCTACATTTTTCGAAATTCAAAATTCCGGCTCAACATACCATAACCACAACTTTATTTTACACGAATTTTATACATTTTGAAGATCGATCAACATTTACTGGAGATATGATGCCGACCGTGAAGCAACTTCTTTTTCTTAATGTTGTGGATCACGTGATTGTTTATACAGTAATTTTTGTAAAAATAAAGTGAAATAAATTTTTTTATAAAGTTTGAATACCAATAAACAATTTGCACTGTTTACTTTTATTAAATTCTATTGGTATCTATGCCAAAAAAATTTGTCCTGTACCACATTTTTGGCGCTGCCATAAACGTATGTAAGGCCTTAAGAGTTTCAACCATCATATAAACAACTTTTTCAATCTACTATTATCTACTATAATTTGAAAAATTGTCAATTTTTTTGAGTCGACGCACATTGCTTGCAGATAAAAATTGATTTTTGGCATTTTTTATCTGAATCACCGTCAAAACTTTTAGCATGCTACCCAGAACCTCGCCCAGAACTCAAGTCAGAATACTTAGAACTTGTGAAATGAATTTTCCCGACAAGTGAATGGGCATCCGACGTTAACAATGTTAGTTCAATACTTCGAAAACACATCGAAATTAGAAATTTGTTTTTCTCAAAATACTTGTGTGGCTTGAGTTTGACACAGGGCCTGTCACAGAACTTGCTTTTCTTCGAAAGTAGGGTGTGAGTAATTTTCAACTTCCTGTGTCTGTCTCTGTTTTCAGAGATAAACAGAAGTAATTGTAATCACCTCGAAAATGAAAAGTTGAGTTTTCACCGAATCTCGTTTCAAGGCCTGGAGAATCATCTCCGACCATTTTTGGATGGACGTTTGTATATACGTATGTATATATGTGTATATACACTCAATAGTAGTAGTTCAATTCACAGCTAATATATATATATATTATATTATATATATATATATTAGGGTGGTCGTTATTTGGGGTCAAAATTAATTTTGCCTCTTCCGCCCCCCAAATCGGTTCGAAATACGTAAAAAACAACGCTGTAATTTTTTAAGATTTTTAAAAGAACGCTTGACCCTTGACCAGAGGGGTTAAAGTTTTCCATTTAAAATACATGGGGTTTTCCTGCGTTTGCAGTCACTATTTTACTGTGGGCCTCAATATGCTTGTAAAATCCTGAAATTTTCAGCAATTAGTTTACAAGCATGTTGCTACATAGAAAAAATTTCTCAAACCCCTACCCTCAAAATGTTGTATAATATTACCATAATAATAATAATAAAAATTAAAAAAAAAAAAAATTTTTTTATTAATTTGTTTCCTCGTTTTTTTTATACATGGTTTAAAATAAAATAATTTTCTACACGAGTTACAAATTCTTCAGTATTGTCCGCTTATTTGCGTCTGGATGTTTCTTTTGGTATTCGCTTACAATTTGTAAAATGAACTGTTTTTGTTGTTCGTTCCGTGTCAGTATTTCATTATACTCGGTGAACAGACGAACACCTCTTTCCGCGACGTCGTTAATCACTTTTAATTGTTTTGTGATTTTCAAACCGATTGCGTAGCTTTTATTCTGACTCCAAACAGATGGATCAGTCTTTAAAAACTCGTGATCAATTCCAAACCTTCGGAAATAGTTGAGGGTTTGAGGGGTTACGAAATGATCCATTTCTTTGTCATAATAACCACCAATGTCTTTCAAATTGACCTGGATCCGTTTGGGGAATAATTCGTCGATTTCTTCGTGTGGATTCAATTCCAAGACCATCTTACGCTTAACATCAAATGACACATTTTCGTCAAAAAATGCCATCGCAGCTTTTTTTTAAATTTTTATTATTATTATTATGGTAATGTTATACAACATTTTGAGGGTAGGGGTTTGAGAAATTTTTTCTATGTAGCAACATGCTTGTAAACTAATTGCTGAAAATTTCAGGATTTTACAAGCATATTGAGGCCCACAGTAAAATAGTGACTGCAAACGCAGGAAAACCCCATGTATTTTAAATGGAAAACTTTAACCCCTGTGGTCAAGGGTCAAGCGTTCTTTTAAAAATCTTAAAAAATTACAGCGTTGTTTTTTACGTATTTCGAACCGATTTGGGGGGCGGAAGAGGCAAAATTAATTTTGACCCCAAATAACGACCACCCTAATATATAAATATATATATCTTTCTACATTATAAAGATATTTCGCGGCCGCCGCCGTGTCAGGAATCCATATGTATATTAGCTGTGAATTGAACTATATATATTAGGGTGCTTCATTTGAAACGAACATTTTTTTTTTCGCTGACACATAAAAATTTTGTTCCTTTTATCGAAAAAAGAATTTCCTGAAAATTTGAGCCCTTAATTTTAATTTTAAGTGGTTCCTTTAGATCTATGTATATTTCCCATTTAAATAACATGTAATTCATGATTTTTTTAATTAAAATTAACACAGCTTCGTTTGATTTCATGGTATTTCATTACGATTAATCAGAATTTGTAGTATATTAGTGACTCTTTGAAAGTACCCGCTAACATTTTTTTGTACTTGAACCCGTCTCATCGGTGCCGGTCTCGAAAGTCCAATTTTCTTAAAAATTGTTATATTTGCGTACTTGTCAACAAAGCAGTTGAAGTTATAAATAATATATTTAAACAAAATAAATTTAATTTCCTACAAATTGTTCTTTGACAATTTTTTATAACTTCAACTGTTTTGTTGATAAGTACGAAAATATAACAATTTTTAAGAAAATTGGACTTTCGAGACCGACACCGATGAGACGGGTTCAAGTACAAAAAAATGTTAGTGGGTACTTTCAAAGAGTCACCAATATACTACAAATTCTGACTAATCGCAATGAAATACCATGAAATCAAACGGAGCTATGTTAATTTAAATTTAAAAAATCATGAATTACATGTTTTTTAAATGGGAAATATACATCGATCGAAAGGAACCACTTAAAATTAAAATTAACAGCTCAAATTTTCAAGTAATTCTTTTTTCGACAAAAGGAACAAAATTTTTATGTGTCAGCGAAAAAAAAAATGTTCGTTTTAAATGAAGCACCCTAATATATATATATATATACAATATATATTGTAACATGTCCGATTTTCGGTAAGAGCTTCTACAGCTCGTACGAACAATCGTCAGTTATATTGTGGGTGTTCTTACCGCCGTTTTTAGCTGTAAAAGTCTAGATAATTGATTGATTTGCGGCTTTCCTTTTTATTAGGGAAGAGCATGGACCGATCTTGCCGACCCTTGTGCCCTGATTCTGTCTAATGTATGGTTCTATGCAAACTCGGTTTTGTTACGCCAGAGATGCAGTTTGTAGAGATTCGGTTGTCCGAGTTGGAGGCACGTTGCGCAGAGCTGTGGAGTTGGGTCCAAAGCCTCACTTATGACTCAACTCAGATTCAAAACTCCTGGTTGAAAGATGCAGGTGCTTAACGCCAGCCCTTTCGCTATGACTACCCCGTGCACTTGAGTGTTTTAAGCTGAAGGCACGTCCCTCATTCGATTTACCAATCAAGTCCCTACTCTAGCCTACCACGACTAACTAACAGACCAAGGTTTTTTTATTTGCCGTGGCTGTTTATCAGATTTGGAATCCCCAGATCAAGTAACGGACTCGGGTGTTCAATCAGAGCCGATATTGTTCGTGGTTCACCGAAACTGGATCTATTCTGATCGAAGTTAATCATGATGTCAGATAGAGAAACAGAAACGTCGTGTGAACTAATTTTTAATAACAAAAAAGTCCAATGATGGAAATCTTACACAAGAGATTCGATACGGTAAATTTGTACAAAAGTAGAATAAAAAAAATACATGAGTTAATAAAACATAATAATATTGAAAACGAAAGATAACTAAAGGTTTACGCGACTATTTGTCGGCACTGCTCCTGTGGTTTATTATAGATACGCGCTATGCATAAGTTATAGGTACGGCTACTGTAACATTGGATCTACCGTTGCGCTATGTGATACAAAACTCTGATGTCTTGACTTGTGGTGGAGTGCTATATTCCGATCTACCACCTAATCTCGCCTTGACTATGACGCAGTAAGTGCTATACTCGTGACTGGTCAGAAAAATGACTATGCGTTGCAGAGGAGCACTTTGCTACCTGCTGCTCAAAGCCAAGTGATGTGATGCAGTGGAGCGCTTAGCTACCAACTGGGTCTGAGCTAAGCGATGTGACGCAGTGGAGCGCTACGCTGTCGCTAACTGGGTGCCGAGCTCTAGCGAGGCACCTCTATTTATACGGAATCGGACCGGTCAAGAGTGGCGTCGCCGCTGTCGTTCCTCAGGTGAGGTTGGCCGTCCGTCTTTATCGCGTTAGCGTCGTCCGTTTCGGTCAACGTGATTGCTCTCTCTCGTTGATACGTTCCTCTACCTTCGGTCCTGTTCGATCGTGTCCGTAGATGTACACGGCTTAGCTATCAGCGTGTACGAGCTGACCGGCTGGTCGTTACAATATATATTTCTATTTCCGTGATATGCTAACCCTCCAGGACCAGAAAAATTTGCCGCACGGTATTGGTTATTATATAGAAAAGTGTTCAAATCCTTACTTGGTATTATTCTTCACGTAAAATATTTCACAATTCTAGTAATTTTTGGCCTCCTGACATCCCGTGATTTTTCCAGGTTTCGCATCGCCTAATTCGTTTGTAAGCCAATCGAAAACGGCAAGAGTAAAAAAATTCATACTCATATCAGCCGGCCAAAGAAAACCAATCATCGCTGTTAAAATTTTCCGCAGTTTGAAGTGAAATTATTTAAATCATTCGGATACTATCTCTCAACCAACCTACTAGCACTTCTTACGCAGTGTTCAGGATTGTAACTGCTCAACTCATGTTCGGCTAACTTCGGCAGTAACCAAGCCTAAGCGGGCAGCAGTAGATATAAGATGACGTCGGTAATAGAGGGGAGCGTCGTTAGTTTGTTCTTACGTAAATAATATCAATTTTATATGGAAATAAATAATAAAAGCACAACGTTCACAAGAAATAAGTATTTATTAAAAAAATCCCTAACACATTGACAAATGTGAGACCACGCGATAAATTTCTGACTTATTTCTTTATTTTCTTTCATTATATTTCATCACTTTCAAAGTGTATCATAGTCATCACTTTGTTGTTGGTATTAAATAAGTAAAAAATTCACTTTCGTCATTTGACCGATACGAGAAATTCTCCGCTCCATTAAGTTGTTTAGAGCGTCTACAAGTGTCCTTAAATGTAGGATCAACAACCCTATGAGACTCTATTGAAAAAGGTCGCGGCGCTTCTACTCAAACAAAAATCTTCAATTAACGTTATTAACTTCACCCTTGTAAATTTGCGTACGTGTTGAATGCAGATAAAATTTCAGATAGAGCTTATGGAGCCTTCAAAAAATGTTCCAACTCATATCTTTTTTCTAAGAGTATCCAGAATTACCTGGAAATGATAAGAAAAAAGGAAATGTAAAAAGTTAATCTTTTTCGAAAAAAGAAAAAGAAAAAAAAAACATAAGTGGAAGAAGAAGAAAACTCAGAGAGGAACGTACCAGAGAGGGCTTAGTTTATTCTGCTTCGTCCACTCGACTGTGTAAGTTGATGTCGTAAAGCCAACCCGGGCTTTGACTTTGGTGAGTTGGATCGATATCACTTGGCGAGAGGAAGACCTCGCGGCGGCAAGCTTCCAGCATCCGCATCCCTCTTGGCTTACTCGTATGTGGGCTGTTTCACTACCACAAATACCACAGATGAACCCCTTTCTACTACAACCTCACTCCATCTGTCCTCTTGATGCACATCTGTAATTGTTTGCCCAGCTCAAAATCACGGCATATCCACGTTTCGATTGTCACTGACATATAACCTCTAAAATTAAATACCGCAATTTTCGGTTTCTATTGAGGCGAAGCGAGGCGGGGGGGGGGGGGGGGGGGGCATTGGAAGTGCATTTGCAGATATTCGATCACATTTTGCTTGTGTTTCGACCGTCGACTCGGAGTTGAGGGTGATTGATTTCTTGATTTTCTACAACTTTGGCCTCAACAATTTTTTGCGCACGATCAATATTTTCTGGCTAAAGCCTGTAAAAAGGGGGCAAAATTGAGTTACTGCATATCGCATAAACAAACATAAACTGAATTGTAGGCAATAAAATTCTCTACAATTTTTTCAATTACCGTTTTTAGTCAAAAGTTGAAAATGAGTAAGTTACTTGATAAAAATGAATTTCCACTTGAATCAAAGATGAAAGCTGAAGCAACTGCAGAATCTGGTTGAAAACCTGGATTCAGACCTATCCATGACCCCCCTCTCAAATGATTCGAAAATGATAATTGTAGCATTTAATTTTTTCACTGCAACGTACTCTTTTCGTATACCCTGACTGGGCGTTTTCAAGTTTAAGTCGGAAAATATCGACTGGAGATAAAAAATTATTAAGACTAAAGTTGTAAAGAATCAAATCTCCTGCAAGTTCAGTTATTGCTAATGTTATTCAATAGATTAAAATAAACGACATAATGCAATAATTCAATTTCACCCCGTTTTTTATGGTTAAATCGGAAAATATCGGCAGTGGTCAAAAAATCGTTGAGGATCCAAGTTTTGGAAGGGATGAAAGTTTAGGCTCAAAGAAAATCTTAGCTTTTTTTTCCATCCTAATTTTAGCGAAATTCGTTGAGCAGTCCGCCTGAAATCCTACCTACTAATATTTTATTTCAACTTTCTTTAAATTTATTTTATATAAAAATTTGAATTTCAAACTTCCTTCACTTATGTGAAAAACTATCGAAGTAACCGTCCATCTTCTCGTAACAGAAGATTAGAATGAATTGAAAAGTATCCTAGGACATCGTCTCTACAAAAACAATATACTATTCAAATTGCAGGGAAACAGTTCAACGGTATGTCTGGATCCTGCCTAGACAAAAAACGCATACATCGACCCATCTGATTAAAATATAAACAAAAATTTGTACACAAACGCATACACAATACATGTATACTTTTTGGAAGTACATGTATGCGATTTCTTAGACGACAAAACATGTTTCTGGCGTGGTAACAGAAGTTTCCATAGTCTAATATCATTTTCGATATGGCAAACGTATAAAGCAATGTTTGCGGAGGGTTGTGATAAAAATAAATCCATCCTTCCCAACAAAACACAACTGAACCCTTAGTGAAACAACTGAAAAAACAGTTATTTTCAGTATGAGCAAAAGAAGAAAAATCAAACTTTCAAAAATTTAAAGGGGTAATCCATTTATCATTCGAGGAAACTCCTAACATCAAAAAGTTCATTTACACTCAATAGAATGATGCAAATCAAAGTTGAAGTTGTCTGTAAGAACTCTGATGGGACACTATTTATGACAAATAGGAATGACAAGTGTCACTCCGCATAGTTATAGATTCGAATTTCGGCAATTGAAATGTAGTATTAACTGACAAATGCCTTTTTAGTCGTGTCACCTTTGTCGCCAAAGTGCGAAATATTCATAAGATAGGGAATTAAAAAAATGTTGGTTATTTTTGTTCGTGGATTTAAAACAGTATTATGATATGTATACGGCACATCAATTATCAGCAAAATACACAGATCATGTAATGTAGCTATACGTAAACTAAATTTGTGTAACGCCAGAACACTACAAGTTCCAGACCAACTACTGGCAACAGACTCTAATTACTGACAAGTGCTACGTGCAAGCGAATCACGAGGTGTTTCTTCGAGCCCAGAGGCTAACTTAATTCGACAAGAAGACGCCACATGTAACCAACGCAACGGTCACATTCGACGTTCCCTCTATTTGCAAGTAGTTCCCAAGATTTTTCCGGGCATAAAAAGTGAACGAAAGAATCCACGAAAATTATAGAAACAGTCTAACTACATATATGTATAGCATTTCGATCGAAACGTTTATCGCTTCTATTTCTTACCCATACTTGTTGCCCCATGTCAAATTTAGGTAGATTTCGCAACAACTTATCGACATACAATTTTTGAATCTCTTGTCTTAATTGTAACTTTTCTCGAGCCTCCTGATTTCTTTCAATTTTATTTATATCGCAACTCGGTAAAATCCCTCAAATCAACCTTCCAAACATTAGTTTATTTGAAGACTCTATCAATCATATATAAAATCAGAGTATTACGATACTCTAGAGTGCGAGGTAATAATAATAATAATAATGATAATGATGATAATGATAGTGATAGTGATAGCGATAGCGATAGCGATAGCGATAGCGATAGCGATAGCGATAGCGATAGCGATAGCGATAGCGATAGCGATAGCGATAGCGATAGCGATAGCGATAGCGATAGCGATAGCGATAGCGATAGCGATAGCGATAGCGATAGTGATAGTAATAGTAATTCACGCAGGTGGCGGGGGGTCAAACCCCCCGTTCGGGACGTGACGACCCCGCGTACATCAAGTCAAGAGTAAGTCAAGGGGGACTGAAGTCGGCACAAGGCCGATGGATGGCCCCCGAGGCGACCTCAGGGGCCGTGCTTGTGTTCCGGCACGGTACGGGGAGTCGCGCCCCCGAGAGACCCTTAGCATCCAGGAACGTTTATGGAGATGCACAAGGGTAACAACGTTATACCTCAGGTGGCAGCCCCTGCACAGGGGAAATCCACCCTGGGTTCCGATCGGGTGAAAGCCCCGGTGGCCCATGGCAGCGGCATGGATTCTGGGGGCCGCAAATTGTGCAAAGACCTGGCGACAAACACTGCGACGAAGACGACTGTCACGAAAACAGTAAAAGCGGACAGGACGACACTGGGACAACCACGACGAGACAGGACGGATAACGTGTCGAGCACAGGCAGCGGGGCGAGTTGCGCTTCCGCTGCATCCATGGTCGGCACGGAAACACGAATCACGGACGATATGGACCTGACGGACATACTGTTTTTGATTCACAGGACAGCGACAGGGATGGCCGAGGCAGCGGCCATCCAAAAAAAACATGAATATGTCCGTGAAACGCGGTATAAAGACGATCCTCGAGGCTGCCGATATTGCGCTGAACAGGCGCAACAGAGCAGTCTCGACGGAACACAAGACGGACAACGAGACAACGGAAACGGACGCCCAGACGGAACAGCGGACGCAAAACACTCCACGGACGAAACGAAAACGGGAAGCGACTGGAACCACTCCGGAGACCTCCCAAAAGAGGCCAAGGGCCGTGGAACCAGCCGCCGACTGGCAAACGGTGACAAAAAAAAAAGAATGGGGGACGGCTGTGCTCGTCAAACCCGGAAAAAACAGGACGTACTCCGACATCGTGAGGAGGATACGGGCCACGGTCGATCCTGCGAGGAGTCACGTTAAAGTGACGACTCTCAGGAAGACGAAGAATGGTCTGTGTCTTCTGAAGATAAAGACAGACGCCAACGGACGAGACGATTTCCGACGCGCCCTACAGGGCGCGGTCGGCGACGCGGGCAACGTCAGGGCCAGGATCTCCAGAGTACAACTGGCGATCATGGACCTTGACTGTGTCAGGACCAGAGACGTGATACAGGCATTGCAACGAGAGACGGGACGAGACGCGGACTTCGGGGTCCACATCTTTGGTCCGAACCGAGCCGAGCAGTATATGGCTGTCTGCGACCTTGAATCGCACGAAGCCAAGGCGTTGCTTGGCAAGGGACGGATCGGGATTGGATGGGTAGGTTGCCGCGTCCGACAAAGACTGAACGTGACGAAATGCCACAAGGGCCTTGGCTACGGCCACACGAGGGCAAACTGCACGGACGAGGGCCGGACTAAGTGCTGCAGAAAGTGCGGCCAGACGGGACACTTTGCGACGGACTGTAATAGTTAGGGAGCTGGGTGCCAAATTGGTATATCATTTGTTCGTCTTTCATATCGATAGGGATGAAAGTTCAGATCAATACAAATCGATTTGGTCCAGTTAATTAAGGTCCTACGCCCCTGCGTTTTTGAGTTACAGCGCTTCAAAAATGTAAAAAAAAGGGTACTAAATTATGTGCCTCTTGGACTGATGGTCAGAATCATCCTCAAAACTTTGAAAATCCCGAGGCAGACATGCAGGGCCCTGGATTATCACGGGACGTAGTTCCAAAAATGTAAAAAAAAACAAGCTCTACTAAATCATTTGTTCGTCGTTCTAGTTGCGTCCATTCGATTCAATAGGACTGCCCGAATACAAAAAAAAGTTGGCAGACATTTTGGTCACTGATTTTGAGGTGTACCATTTTTTGAAGTTCACACAGAATCAAGGGAAAGTTGGTATTACGGCTATTTATTGTTGGTATTAATAGTTTTAGTGTTATTATATTACTCAGTGTTTTTTTATTGGATTCAATACAAACAACAAAAAAAAACCAGTTTATAACAACATCAGAACACGCAAATAAATTTAAGGATGTCCTGGATCGTTCCAGCCAAAAATTGTATACGATCAGACTTTTCGTACTTTTTTACTTGATAAAAATCTGAAAAAATTCATCAACATTCCGCATGCTATGAAGAACAATTATCAATAATAATATTGCTTAAAAGTTATTGACAAATTGTTTAAACAAATAATTATTCAACAATTTATTGGTCAGTTCTTTGTTTTCTCATGCGAATTAAATTTGTGTATCTCTCTGAAAATTAGAACTCATGAATAAATTGTTGAATAATTATTTGTTTAAACAATTTGTTAATAACTTTTGAGCAATGTTATTATTGGTAATTGTTGTTCATAGCATGCCGAATGTTGATGGATTTTTTCAGATTTTTATTAAGTAACAAAGTACGAAAAGTCTGATCCTATACAATTTTTGGCTGGGACAAACACACACTGGCACGCACGCACACACATGCACACACACACGTATATGTATAGGTATATACCTACACATATATCTATGTATAGGTATGCCCCAACTCTCTACGGAGTTATAACGTTCTCACTTTCTTCTCTCTAGTTGTAAGAAAGAAAGACAAACTATACAGTTCAGTTTATACCTGCGGGGTGGCAGGTAACAGATTTAGAACCCGAATATTTGAAATATGTTTTTAAAATTGATCCTATCGATTGTTTGTATGTAACATTAATTATTTTCATTAACATTTTGTAGGCGCAGAATTTTTTACTTGTGGCTTGGCGCGAGCGTAGAGTTAAAAAACAATGTATATTCAAATGGTCTGCCTTTGGCAAATCAGGGGTCTGGATGTCTGCCTCTGGATTTTCAACGTTTTGAGGACGATTCTGAGCATCAGTCCAAAAGGCAGACACGAACAAATGATTTAGCACACCTTTCTTTTTACATTTTTGAAGCGCTGTCAATTGACAACGCAGGCCTGTCATGGTGGCAGACCATTTTTCTGTGGCCCTTCACATTGTCTTTAATCGAACAATTCAGGTCTGCCAGGCGAACATTTCATATACACGTTTTTAAATCATAAAAATTTTTTTTTAAATTTATCACTCCAAAAGTCAGAGGTCTGGATGTCTGCCTCTGGGTTTTGATCGTTTTTAGGATGATTCTGACCATCAGTCCAAGAGGCAAACACGAACAAATGACTTGGCGCACCTTTTTTTTGACATTTTTGAAGCGCTGTCAATTGACAACGCAGGGCTGTCATGGTGGCAGACGCGGTCCTTAATGTTTCTTATGGTACCAGAATTGATATTATTAAGGTCTGCCAGACGAACAAATCATTTAGAAATTTTGGCACCCAGCTCCCTAACTATAAGAACAGACCAAACTGCCCACTGTGCTCCAAGGCGGGACACGGGGATGCGGCGCATTTTTCGGGCTCCGGAAGGTGCGCTGTGAACCGAATTGCGCTGAAGGAGTGCAGGAAGCAGGCCGGACGACGGACAGGATAGTTCAGGGCAACCTGAACCGCAGTAGGACAGCAGACATGCTACTACCACAGATAGCGAGATACCACTGATCCTGTGCGAGCCGTACAGGGTGCGACGAACACAGGATTGGATTACGAACGAGACTGAGACAGCAGCTATCTGGGTGAGGGCCGCCGCCCGAGCCCGGACAGCCGCTCGTGGAGTAAGAGACGACTACGTCTGGGCTAGGGTGGGCGCTGTCACTTGCGTGAGCGTCTACCTGACCCCAAACTGCGCTGCGGCGGAGTTCGTGGCGAAGGTTGCGCTCCTTGAAGACGGACTCAGGGACCTGCCCGGGGACCTCATGGTCGCGGGGGACTTTAACGCGAGGGCGATCGAGTGGGGCATGACTGAGACGAACAGACGCGGACGGCTGCTGCTGGAGATGGCCGCAAGGCTGGACCTGGTAGTGGCGAACACGGGAAACGTACCGACGTACAGACGGCCGGGATTTGGAGACTCCATCCCGGACGTAACGATGACGACGGACAGGATCCTGCCACGGGTAGGGCGGTGGCGGGTGTTCGAGGGCTACACGGCCAGCGATCATCAGTACATCGTCTTCGAAGTGGCAGAAGAGACGACGACGACACGGACGGGGATCCAGCACCCCCCGCGGTGGAACGTAGACAAACTCGACGCGCACAAGCTTTCGGTGGAACTGGCGAAAGCGCCGGCCCCGATTACCGACGTTCCCCCAGAGCTGACTGGCCGGCAAAGGGCGGAAAGACTGGCAGACGAGACGACCAAACTGACGACACGGCTGTGCAATAGCACAATGCCGAAACGACGGTACGGACGTAACAGACAGCCACAGTACTGGTGGACCGACGGAATAGCCGAGCTGCGGAAGAGCTGCTTGGTGAAACGAAGACGGGTGACTAGGGCTGGCGAGAACCGAAAGGGAAACCCGCCAGGCCGAGTACAAGACGGCACGGAAACAACTGACGGACGCCATCAGGGACAGTAAGACGCGATGCGGGAAGAAGCTCTGCGAGGAGGTGGACCGCGACCCCTGGGGTGCGGGTTACAAGATTGTCACTGGTAGGCTGGGGGCCCGGATCCCGCCAGAACTCAAGGATGCTGAAACCGCACGACGGATCATAGACGGACTGTTTCCGACGCACCCGACGCGGACAGACGCGACGAACGGTGATGAGACGGCGCCGTCCCCCGTCTTTACTGCTGAGGAGCTCGTCGGAGCGGCCAGGGCAATGAAGATGGGTAAGGCGCCAGGACCGGACGGGGTACCGGCGGAGGTTCTTTGGCTGATGGCAAGCCTGAGGCTGGAGATACCTCTGGACCTTTACAACACGTGCCTTACGACAGGGACTTTCAGCGACCGGTGAAAGACGGCAAAGCTGGTCCTTATCCCTAAGGGGTAAGGGCGACCCCAGCGCACCGTCGGCCTACCGGCCGTTGAGCTTACTAGACACGACGGGGAAACTTTTCGAACAGTTACTGCGACCACGACTGACGGACGCAATACAGAAAGGAGGAGGACTATCAGACCGACAGTTTGGCTTCCGGAGGGGTCGATCGACGATCGGAGCGATCCAGGAGGTGGTTGACTCCTTCCGGGAGACAGGCAGACACTGCCACGCAGCACGACCTATCGTGCTGCTGGCGACACTGGACGTCAGGAACACCTTCAACTCGGCCAGGTGGGTGGACATCTTGGAGTCGCTGAGAGGCGACTTCGGGGTCCCGCCTTACCTGCTCCGGGTTGTGGAAGACTACCTTTGGAACAGACGACTGACGTACGGAACGACCGAAGGTCAAGTGACGCGACAGATCACCGCGGGGGTCGCCCAAGGATCCATACTGGGACCTGACTTTTGGAACGGGATCTACGACAGCCTGCTGAGACTGGAGCTCCCGCTCGGCGTTCGCCTAGTCACTTACGCTGACGATGTGGCGGCGGTGATAGTTGAGCGCACTCCAGACTTGGCACAATACGTAATAAACCAGACGATGAGACGAGTCGGACGGTGGATGACTGACCACGGACTGCAACTCGCGACGGAAAAGACAGAACTGGTGCTTTTCACCAGAAGACGCATACCGACCACACTACGCATGACGGTTGGGACGGACAAGATCGAGACCAGAGGGGAAGTCAAGTACCTGGGGGTGACCCTGGATACGAAGATGACCTTCTGGCCTCACATACAACGGACAGCTCAGAGGGCGGCCGAAAGGATAGCATCCCCAAGCCGCCTGAGGGCAAACACGAACGGACCGAGACCGGGGAAACGGGGACTTTGAATGTCCACCACACACTCGATTCTGCTTTACGGGGCGGAGATCTGGGCAGATTCCCTAAAGACTAAGAAATACTGTCACGCGATGACGACGGTACAGAGACGGAGCGCGTTGAGGATCGCTTCCTTCTATCGGACGGTCTCAGCAGAGGTGGTTCTGGTGGTGGCGGGCGTGATTCCCATAGACCTTCTTGCGTTCGAGCGTAGGAGGGTCTACGGAAGAGACGCGGACGTGACCCGACGGGACGCGGCAACGACGGAAAGAGACGCGACGATACAGACGTGGCAAGAACGTTGGATGGAAGAAACGACGGGAAACTGGACGAGACGACTTATTAAGGGCCTTAGACCGTGGATCCAGAGGGGGTTCGGGGATGTGAATTTTCACGTCACCCAGCTTCTGACGGGCCACGGTTACTTCAGACGGTACTTACATAACATGAACCGAGTACGGACGCCCAACTGTACGTACTGCGGACACAGACGAGACGACGCGGAACACGTTTTTTGAATGTGACCGCTGGACAGAACAGCGACAGAGACTTGAGATGGTCGTGGGAGGTATTACTCCCGACAACATTGTCGGGGTGATGCTCCACAGTACGGAAAGGTGGCAACTCGTTGCCACCTACACAGAGACAATCTTACGACGTAAGAACGCGGACGGCTGCCTGACGTAACATGACTGACGGACGGCCCGCACTGAACGGACGGACAGACTGACAAGACATACACAGACAGAGCCCCCAGCTAGAAGTCATATCACCATAGTTCCTGGCTGGGGGCATTGCACAGGAGGTGGCGGTTTAGTGGGTAGGTCACCCTGGAGTCCCACATCCGCGCAAGCCCGTATGACTGGCGTAAATCCGTAACTTGGATTCCGCAACTCCTCGGAAAAAAAAATAATAATAATAATAATAATAATCATAATCTTTATTAATCACAATTGTGTTTCTGAAGGGGAGTAGAGAGAGGTAGAGCAAAGCACGTTGACAGTCGCGAATAGAAACACCCGCATTTGCAGGAAGGACAAGGAAAACTGCCGAAAAACTTGTCCAGGTGTAAGCCAGACCCAAGTCCAGATCACTTACCAGCAACTAAGCGCCTGAACGGTGTGACCCGTCTTACTTTTTTGCGACTTGCCGTTCAGAGCATCATTGACAGGCTGAGGACTTGAACCCGAGTACTCACGCTCCGTAAACTCAAGTGCTGGCACCTGAGCTACTACGGTCGGTGGATCCTTTTGACTGAGGTCCGCGTTTTTAGCAAACTCTTCACAGCGTGAACATGACGCTTGATCATTCCGTTACTTTATGGATACAATGGAGGAAACATGGTATGTGTAAAACCCCAACTTTCCTTGAAGTCTTGAAAATGGTTACAGCGAAATTGTGGTGTGATTTTCAGTAAAAAGAAAACAACGAAACCTTCTAGGCATTCATAAACAATATAGCAGAAGCTAAGTAGATACAAAAAACCGTTATCTTTTAAAGAGAGACAATGGACGGGAAACAAATTTTAAATTCAAATTCGAAAGTGAGCAATTATATTAATAAGTAACGGCATATTTCACCTAATGAATGAATGAATGACTGAATAAGCAATAATTGTACAAAGTTAAAAAAAAAACAACATAAACTGTGAATATTCATTATAATTTATTTATAAATATACGCGAACGTGAATAAAAAAGTTTGTTATAATTAGTTAAAAAATTATATTAATATAGTTAAAAAAAAATTTTCAAATTTTTAAAAATGGATAAAAAATAGTAATTATGGAGGTGTTACGTCCTCCAGACATCAATATTTCCCCATAGTCTCACAGTCACTATTACCCTGCATCCTGCCCTTATCTTCGACAAGTCTCAATTTTTTTTTCTTAAATACGCTTTTTTTAGGTACCTATTTAACCCTGAAATCAAAGTCAAAGAATGGCAAATGATTTATGAACATGAAAATCGTGATCAGAGCATCAAATTACATGAGAAATGAGTATTTTTTATTGTCAACTCGCTGGCGACCTTCATCCTTATAATGATTTGTGGTGAATAAATTTTCAAAAATTCAACATATCCCCCCTTAATTTCGATCGAAACCCACGAGTTAACAGGAATTTCTACATTTATTATTGACACCGGTGCAGACATAAACTTGGTCAAAGGGAATGCTATTAGGCCTCTCGTACGACGCACAACCGATGAACGTCCAAGATTGACTGGTATAACAGAAAAAAAAAAAAAAACTTTCGCAAAATCGGAAATACGTTTTAATAATAACTCTCATATATCTTTCACTTGATCCCTGACTCATTCCCTGTTTCGCATGACGGTATTTCCGGCCAGCCCTTTTTACGGAAAGAGAGATCAACTATATCTTTCAACTCAAATTCGGTAATGATTGGATCCTCATTACCAATTCACTTCTATAAAATTGAACAACCATCCCCCGAAAATCCCCGCGTAATTACAATGCAGGCTCGTACTGCGAAAGCAATCCACATAGTTGCGAACCCAGGCACCAAAGTAGGCTATCTTGAACGCATCGATCTAGACAACAATATTGTTTACGGTGAAGCATCAGTTGAAAATCAGAATGGCATCGCTGATTCTTACGCGTTCAATTGTAATCAATCAACTGTAGAGATGATACCCCCAACGGTAACTCTACACGACTTTGACGAACCACTGAGAGTACAGCCATGTTTAACATTACGACCTCTCACAACAAGCACGCCGATCCTCCTGTACCTGATAACAGTACAACTTGTCCTGGAGCCACGACAGTACTCTTGACAGACAGTAGGTCACAAAAGATTGGACGTCCTAAAAAATAGTTTGCATCTTGATCATTTGAATGACACCAAAAAACAATCCATATTCAATCTCGTAACGGAATTTAACCACGTTTTCTATCTCCTAGGTGATAAATTAGGCCTCACCAATGTAACTTATCACACTATCGCTATTACGGACACGCACCTATTCATTCGAAACAATGACGAAATCGAGTCCCTGCAAATTGATAAATTCCTCAAACAAGATCTTATTCAACATTCGGCATCTCTTTATAATTCCCCCGTGTGGACCGTGTCCAAAAAATCTGATACGGACGGCAATAAACTATGGTGCATCGTTATCAACTATCGAAAACTTTATGAAAAAACAATCGGCGACGCGTATCTCATGCCCGACATCACTGAAATTCGTGACCAACTAGGCGCAGCCAAGTACTTCTCTACATTAGACCTTGCCACCGGTTTTCACCTAATTCTCATACATCTGGAATGTAGAGCCAAAACTGCATTTTCAACACGTAGAGGTCATTATGAATTTTCTCGCACGCCATTTGAATTAAAGACCGCCCTCGCCACGTTCCATAGTCTTACGGACCAAGTAGCTCCTAGGCCTACAAGGAAACGAGATGTTTGTATATTTGGATGATAAAGTTATTTACGACCAAAATTCACAAGAATATGAAATTAAATTCCGAAAATTTATGAAAAGAATAACTGGCGCTGGCTTGACTCTACAACCGGACGAATACCAATTCCTGCGTAGAAGCTCTTCACCTTGATCATCTTATAATTAAATCAGGAGTTGGACCTGGCCTGGTAAGTTAGTAGTCGTGAATGTTACACAGCTTCTTGGCCTTTTGAGTTATTACCGCAGATTTGTCCGAAAAAATTGCGAAATGCCTCAATAATCTAACCAAGAAGGATACTCCTTTCATTTGGACATCCAAACACCAATCTGCCTTCGAAACTTTACGTGATTGTTCATGCAAAGAGCCAATTCTTCAATATCCTTACTTCAGCAAGCCGTTTACGCTTACTACCGTCGCGTCAAAATTAGCCATAGGTGCAGTTCTAAGTCAAGATAAGAACGGTACCGACCTACCAGTAGCGTACGCATCCCGAGCACTCGAATCCGCAGAATTAAACTACACGGTGGCCGATCAAGAATTTTCAGCCGCCTACTGGAACATCAACCACTTCCACCCATATATCTATGGTCAGAAATTTACTTTGGTTACAGACCACGAGCCACTCGAGTGGATAAAAACCGTCAAGAAGCCTCATTTTCGTTCATTACGATGAAGGCTAGAACTAGCAGAGTACGATTTCGATACGAAATATAAATCAGACAAAGCTAATTGTAACGCTGATGCTCTGTCCAGGAACATGGCGCCTGGCGTCGCTCAAATCCTTCCTATTGATGCAACACCTCCTCGTCCTACGACCGAACCCTCTAGCAACAAACCCAAAGAACGCACCAAAGAGACTCATCAGTACTGCCGATGTCCTCGATAGACCACAGACGAATCTACAAACCCAGCCTCGCTAAAATACCCAAATATCTCACAACCCACCTGCCACATGATATACACCTCCGATTCTTCTGATTTCTAAGATGATGAATCCAGTGACAAAGAAACTCCAATGCTTCTTAAAATCCCTCCCTTCATCTTACTATCGCTCCCGGTTAATCACCATCCGAAACGCCACCGCGAAACAAATTCTTCGACAAACCCTGGACCACCTAAGAGACCGCCAATAAGATTGTACACACTAGTAACAACCTGCACGTTCCGTGAACGACACGGAATGGCTCCGGCCCACATTGCCGCAGAGAATGTTTTGACGGTCCGCTACGGTACGTGTCGGTGCTTCTCCGCCAGTCTGAATACGAAAACGGTACAAGACAGACGAAACATAGCCAAAATGGATCAAGAAAAGTGTATTACAAACGTGAAATCGTACAAGGCGTTGTACGTAATGAGTAAGGCGTCGTAGAGGGATGCTGGATTTCAGGAAAATGTCACCTGAACCAATTAGGTGAGATAAATTATTTATCATTCTGAACAACAATTATTAAAAAATGGTGTCTTACCATTCAATACGTTTTCTCGACTTCTTGATTTCATCTTTGTCTAGAATTAAAGCTACGAGAGCCAGTTCATCGGCGCTCCACGATTGGTCCATTACGACTGCTGAATGTTAACTGATGCATCATTGCTGGTGTAATTTGAACATGCGCATAAAATTATGGCATCGGTACGTTCCGTTGCCATTACATGACGGTCCGTGCCGTACAGTGTGAACATAGGAGTAAAATTGTCGTGCCGGTGCTGGTCCGTTACGTTGCCATTACGTGACAGTCCATACCGTATAGTATGAATCAACCTTTATACGTACAAGTGGCAGTCATTTCATGTCTGTGGTTGGAATTGAATGTCTTGTGCAGGACGGTCGCTTTTAACCACCTCAGGCAGATATCTCGCAAACGGAATGAGATATGAGAAAAAGTTTTCTGCCAACTTGATAGGTATAGAGATGATCCTGATAAGGTTCACTTAAGGATTGTGGTTTTTTTGACATTATGCGAGTAACGTCTCATTTGACATACAATATAGGTATTCTGGACATAATGAACCAATAGTGAAATCAAGGATAATTCAAAGAAGTGGGAAAAAAGAAAACGTTTTGAAAATTATCTTTTGAATCTTCATTCCGAGTTTTTTTATCTTCTACTCTAGCTTTCACCTCTGCATTCTCCCCTGCCCTGCCTAAAATTTTTTTTGCAGATCAACATTGGCGAATTTAAAACGATATCATATTCTTCATGACTTTAGGTTGGATCATGAATCATGAACATAAGCTTCTTAGCCAAGATGAGGAGCAGTGAATAAATATGAAAGCGCAGGAAGAAGAAAAAAATTAGAAAAATCGGAAAAACCCTTTGAAACCATCAAAGTTTTGTAAAACCTTTGGTTGTATCTTGTTTCGTTTCTGAGATATTTTTTTTGTTCTGTGGTGATTAAAATTGATCACGCTGTATAATTGTCTGATTTATAGCATAAAAAAATTCAACTGGCGAATAAATTTCAGCTTAATAAAAAAGAGTCGTACAGTCTTCGAGAACAACAAAAAAATAACGAATGTACATAAGCTCTGCGTTAACGTGGCAAAATTTATTACGGTACCAGTACACTTATGAGCGAGGTAATAATACACAATATGTTACGTCAAGCGTATAAACAAAACGAAATGTTCGAAAAATATCTTATATCTTTTCTTCCTCAATAACATTTTGAATATATGTATTGTATCTGCTCAGTTCCCAGCAAATGCGATGCTTGAAAATAGCGACAAAATTAATATGGTGTGACGGAATTATTCTTTTTATAAATTACTGGGTTATTCATTTATTCATTTAATTCATTTAATTCAAGTAAAGTAATAACAAACAAAAACATAAAACAAAATTCTGTTTCAAGATTTTACCAGAATAGGTAAATCTTTTATTAATTATTGGATCAATTCATATTTCATTATCAAAGATTCATTGCTGCAAAGATCATGATATTTTTTTGACATGAGTTTATTTAAAGTTTCATTCATCCACCTCATTCATACTGTTTAAATTGTTGCACCTAACTAGGATACGCCTCATCATTAACAATTAATTTCTTTACCCCAATTATATCTTGATCTAATTTGGTTCGAAATTTCTAGTCATGTAAACATTAAATAATAAATAAAATTAACAGTTTGTAACTTATCTTGAAATTTGATCACACAGGTTTCGTGGATACATATAACTTTCAATAATTCCGTTACAATATGTGTCTCGTCAAACCATTCTTCTAATAATACATTCGTTTTCGTAGATAGTTTATATTTGACGACTTATTGCCATTTAACTGTTCACTGTGATTCTCGAAATATAATACTGTCGATTGACTAGAATAATTGGTTGTATAACGAATAAATTAGTATACAATTATAAAAATAAAATGTCGAGACTATACTGCTACGAAGAATATATGTTACACGTCGAGCGTCTTCTCGCAGAGTGTCCCCGATCACAGCCTAATACTTATCACACCTGGCTGATCTCTCTTAACTCCTAGTTCCAACATCTAATTTAGCGCGATAATATTTGAATCTCACAATTGCTATGAACACCTGGAGGTAGTACATATTTCCACCCGGTGACTCTCAAACACGATACCTATGGCGCAGTGTTAAATTATTATTTCACCATCGCCACCCATCAAGATGTGTATTACTATCTAAACGTATCTATGAACGTTACCTGCAGGCCCCAGGAACATAATTTTTTTCAAGATTCCTAGGAGCTCAGAAAAAGAAGTTTAACCAACTACAAAAAGTATTTCAGTCACGCTACCGTGATGTCAATGATACTGATGTAGATGTATCATGTACGTTTTATTATATACAACAATTCTAGACTATATAGCAACAGAGGGCACATCCGAGTAGATGGTTAGAGAAGTAGGTGAATTTCGAGAATTTCTATCTGACAAACTATTTATTCGATTCCATCCGTTTTGTTTTTCTATTCAAAAGTTCATACATTAAGGTATATTCAGTAGTTTTCCCATCAAAATTTATCCACTCGTAGCGTTGCTACAGTAGTCGGTATAAAACATGTTCCGTACTGATACGGTTTGCGGTGCCTAGGATTTTAGATAGTCGATTGATCTGGAATAGAAAATTTCCACGGGATCTTGAAATATAATATATTGAACTGTTCGGTGTATATGGATTTTTTTTATATTGTTAACGAAACGGTGAACGTTTCGACTTTAACGTTCGTTATCGGGCCTAAATTTAACACCTTTTTTGGACCACAAGAAAATAAATAATTGAATTTAAAAAAAAACCATAAGCAGCGAAGGAGGCAAATTGTACAAACACATTGTGTCCAAATTTCGTGAAAATTGGTCGTGCGATTTTCGAGATATCCTAGGCACGGACTCGGAAACGTAATTTCGAGATAATCGAGTTTAAAGAGCGCAACAATCCACCGCAACTTCTACAATTCTTCGAATTTCATTATGCAATTCACACACAATATTCTTCATACTTCAAACTTTTAGAAACGCGAATAAAAAGAAAATCGATGTTTAAAATATTCTACTCCGATGTGCCCCCTTAAAGCATGAAGAATTGCGATGTGACAGCGGCACGACAAAACTGTTGATGTCGCTGTCACATTAGCTCACTATAAAATAAAACCTGAAATGTTGTGATACGTCTCATTATCCAACTTGCCTAAGGAATTAACATGATTAGTGGGTGCATTAGGATGGTCCTTATTCGCATTCTCGACTATTTTTTTTATGCCATGCCCCAAATCGACTACAAATAATTCAAAAACAATTCCCTAATTTCTTCCGACTTCTATCTCTACAACTTATGCGGCTCTACGAGGCTTTTGTTTATCTATAAGAATAACATGAGGTTCAATGATCACTTTACACTTGATTTTTTTTTCTCTGGCAATTTTGATAAGAAAAATCGAAATCAAACTGGGATTTATCAAATATAATCAGCTCTTCCGGGGGATATTTTTTCTGAAAATCACGTGTTGGGTACACTGTACACTGTACCTGAGACGCGATTCTCAGAATTTTTTATCACAAATCGACTGAGAATAATTGAAAAATGAAGCTGTCAGAAATAAAGAGAAAAATATCGGAACAATTGTGTATGATAAATCTCCCTTTGATTCAGATTTTGCCGATGAAATTTTCCGGAAAAAAAGAATAAACTGTAAAATTATCATAAAATCCCATATTATTATTTTGGTGAAACAAAGGCCTCGTGGGGCAGTATAAGGAGTCGAGAGAAAAATCTAAAAAATTAAGGTATTTGCTTTTGAACTATTGAGGGTCGATTTGGCGAGTGGCACGGAAAAAAATAATCAACACCATCAATAAGGAACACCGTAGTGTACTGTAACGTTCGCGGGTTTACTAGAGCCGTTGGCTCGTGCAACCTCGTTATTGTGAATTGTCTTTGTCCTTGATTTCAACGAATTTATATTGTTGAAAGAAATGAAAGGAACTCCTGTTTAATAGGGAAGAAAAGGTATAGGTTATGCCTAGACAAAAGAAGAGCTGGACAATAACGTGCCGAGTCTGTCGTGCCTGGCTGTTGAGATAGAGTTTTTCTAGCCGCAGATCAGAGCGTCAGCAGTGGCTATCCATCAGACTCGGGATCTCCAAATAAATGTGATTGGACGCAGATGACTCATAAGAAGACCGTAGGGTAGTCAAGTCTCAGAATATCTTCACACTTGTCGTAGGTGAAGGTTACCTCTTGACTGTTAACTGCACAAAGCCATTGGGCTAGATAGTAAAGAATACCCGTGAAAAACGGTTTTCTAGAATATAAAGTGACTTACAATAAGACTGAATAGCCTAGACTGTATAAAGAGTCGGGTATTTTTTTTCAAAATTCAAGTCACAAATATTGTTCTAAGTGTCAAAAAAAAGCTGTTGTCCACGTTTCTACTCTCAATATCAAGATTTAGAGGTGCTCCATCGTGATCTTCTATTTCCCATGTAAATAACATGGGAAAAATTTGTATCAATCTTCGGAATTTGATAACTCGTCAACGCATTAGTATTCTGATAAGACCAGAACATTTTTTTTCAGGTCTCAATATTGAGAGCTGAAACTTGGACAGCAGCTTTCTTACATCATTGGAACAATATTTTTGACTTGAATTTTGAAAAATAATACCTGACTTGCGGGCAATCTTCGCTATCTAGCCCAATGGTTTTGTGCAGTTAATAGTCAAGAGGTAAATTCCCCCCGTGACAAGTATGGATATATTCTGAGACCCGACTACCCTACAGTCTCCTTGTCAGTGGCGTACACATTTATTTAATTTAACGTTGCTCCAACAATTCGACCCAATTCGAGCTTTATGAAACTTAATAAACTGTGCCATCAGAGGAAAAACAAATTTGGTTAAATATAAATTTTAATTTAAAATCCGATTCTATCTTTTTAGATCTATGTGATTTCACAAACAAAAAGTATAATAGCAGTAACTATAACAGAAGAGGAAACATAAAAAAATTATTGGAGCTGAATAAATATTAGTGCTTTATGTTATCTACGCTTCACACTTAACTTTCACTCTATGTGAGATTCTAAATTTGAATTTATGATGAGTGCAAAAATTGCTCTAATAGAATCCTTAAAAATTTTATGTAAGCCCCTTTTGAATGCAAAATATACGAGAATTTGTCAGTATAAATAAAGTTCAGAACACGGAGCTAAATTATCGCATGCATCGTTCTGTTGAGTCGGGAATAAATAGTGTTTTAGACTGTTTGTACTTCGTCACTCCTCACAAGGAAAGATTCCGAGGTGCCCCGCCCCCCCCCCCCCCCCCCTTCTGCACCGCTTTCGTTCACCTTAAGATATGTTATTCTCTATTCTAAAATCTAAGCCACACATATATTTCTACCAGCGGTTAAACAGTTTAAACGGGGCGAAACCCCTAAAGTTGGGCAATCCCAGTGGTAGTTTCGCAGTTTCGCATGATGCCATTTAAGATATTTGAATACAATCAATTGGAGGATGATTCTCAAGACAAGTGTTGGCTTTCTTTCACTATTTGTAACCCTATATTGAGAAAAAGTTGTCTGAATAGCTATAGAATATCGAGATTTGACTTTTAAATATTACTACACCTACTATCCAGCTTCGCCACCCTGTATCTGAAAGCTTTGAGTCGACGAAATGTATTATTTCAAGGTTAAAAATAATAAGTCGTAACGATTTTTTATTTTCATTCATTCAGTTCATCACCAAGTCACAGTCAGATTTTTTGACAAAATATAACACTAGTGAAAAATATGATAATGATATATGGGATTGAAAGATTTTTGTACGAAAGTTGTTGCGCCCCGCTCGACACTTTAGTGGAGTAAGGGTGTTTAATTGAAGACCAATTGTTAAATCAAGTTTTTACAATCTAACTATTTATTTACACGTTCAATATAAGATGTTTATTGAATATATTGATAATTAGTTAACTTGATAGTTAGTTAAGTTCAGATATTTGGTTGGTATTTTAAATTTGTAGGTAGTTGCTATTGGCTTGAGGTCTTGATAGGAACTGTTGGTAGTTTGATGTCTCGATGAGAACTGACTGTTTTTTGAAAAAATAGAACAAGAAATGTGAAGTAGTTTTAAGAAAATGTGGAGGGTGTAGGAGTTTACGGATTCGTCAATTTTTCCTATTGGTTGGTTATTGTGATCGGTGGGAATCCAGGATTGGTAAAAAATTTGCACCGGAAGTCTTGGTTCTAGGAATAGAAATTTTGTATATAGGAAGAGAGTGGGAGCATGCAGGTATGACCTGTGCTTGAACAATACGCGATCATTCCGGAATTTCGCGTACTTACTGTCCGGACAGGCCAGCGTCCACATCTGGCAGTCAACTGAGTATTGTTAATTGGTAAAAACCCAGGGGTAGTAAAGTATGGAAAACCCGCGCTGGAAGTTCCGTACGACCCTTCGACGGTTCATTATGGCTCGATATTAAATTTATTGTTTAGGGTCGCAGTTCCTTCAGCGCGGTTTTGTATAGCCAGATGTGGGACTCCTGTCCTTTCCGGACAGCTCGATACTGCTTGGGATCCACTGTCCAAGGAAATCCCAGCCTATAAGAATATATTGATTTGAAATTGAAGAACAGACTAATTATGTTAATTACATTGTGTTGATACGCAACAAAAGTCCTTCGTGACTACACATCATTACAGAACATGATACTAATTGTAATAAGCCGTTACTATTTTGAACAAATGTGTGAAAATTTTTTTTTCATACTCTTATCCATAACTGTGTGAATATTCCTTGCAACTAAACATTTACAATGGAGATGATATCTTGTCGTTGTCACTGTTTTTATCAGCAATGGGGTAAATATTTTCCACGTCAAATAATTTCGACAGAATTTGTGCAGATCGAATTATTTTTGATACGTACTGGCTCTAAGACAGGTGGTATACAAGAGCAGCTACATGAGAACAATATCCAATTGTTCGTAACCCACTTTGTACAGCAGCAACAGTACACTTTGATTGCATCAATGCCAGCATCATCTCGTCATAACGTATATAACACTTGTACGTCTTTGATTGATATGCCTTGATTCTATTTGAAATTCTATTATTTAAAGTTCATCCTTCAGATCACTTAACAAAAGCGAATGATCTTCTCCAAGCATTTCTCCTAGGTAGGATATAGCCTCGCAAAGTTAATAGGATCCAGGGATGAGGACAAGGAATATTTACAGAGTTATAGCTGAGAGCGTAAAATTATTTTTATCACATATTTATTCAAAATAGTGACTGCTAATTGCAATTAGTAACATATCCCGTAAAATGATATGCAGTTATTTTCGTATGAGAATATTTCAATCCTATACATCATTATCATAATTATCAACAGCATTACATTTTTTCAGAAAATTTGACTTTGACTTGTTGATGAACTCAAAAAATAAAAATGAAAAATTGTTACGACTTAATATTTTTAGTCCTGGAATAAGAGATTTCATTAACTCAAAGCTCTTATATACAGGGGAACGAGGCTGGACATTAGATGTAGTAATATTTAAAAGGGAAATCTCGCTATTTCATTGGTATTGAGACAACTTTTTGTAAGACATAGTTGAAAATAGCGAAAGGATGGCGAGGAAGTACAAAAACCGTCAGGTTCGACGTGGCACGGCAGTCACGAGAATCTGAAATAATATGTATGGGAAGGTGGAATTAGGTGGAAGTAATTTACACCTAAATCATTAAAATAACGTAAAGATAGTTTCTGTTTCATCAATTAGCTTTTGGAATATAACGATTTTTCACTTATATGATTTTTTCCCGGAATCTTGGGAGTGGTCCCTCACATCCAAATTAATTAACATAAGGAGTCTTTTGATAATGAATACAAGTAATTTTTTTCATAAGGATTCGTGAATCAACGAATCAAAACATTTCTAAACGGATAGTTTGAAAATCCCGAGGTAAAGGCATTCAGCCCCTCTTCACCAGGGATACCCTTTGAGAAAGCAGTTTTTGTCAGTAATGCAACCGAATTGTGTCTAAACGAGTCCGCTCCTCAATTGTTGCTTAGAAAGAGCTTTGTAATATTAAATAAGATGAACTGAAGCAAAATAGTACCAATTTGATGAGAACTTAGTTGCACGTGAATAGCGGTAGGTGACCCGCTATGTGACATTATTTTGGAAAACGCAAAAACACCTATAATTTTTGCACCTCTTTCAAATGCAATTAATTGCATTCGAATATAAGGAATAGTTTTTTAGTTATAAATAATTTGTAACATTGAAACCCCATAATTTTTCACGCTTTAACTCCATCGTAATAGGACAAGATGCACTCTTCATTATCCGTCATGAGAATTATCCTCCAATTCGTTTCATTCAAATATTTCAAATGGATATATGCGAAACTGCGAAACTACCGCTAAGATGCCCGAATTTTGGATTTGATTTCACCCCCTTAAACCGTTTCTCCGCCGATAAAATAATAAATGTAGATTAGATATCCATGAAGAATAACATATCCTAATATGAACGAAATCGGGGAGGGGGGGGGGGGCACCTCGGGACCCTCCCGTGTCGGTAACGAATACGTTCAACTTCAGGAGATGCAGCTGTACTCAATGATGAAATTCGTTTGTTCTGACAGATTTATAGTTTCAAGTTTGGATAATAGGATGAAAATTATACCTTACCTGATGGTCAAAACGTTTTGGTGGCTAGGACCCTAGTTTCTCGATGGGTGCCACCGTTCCAACCATCGAACCTGGTTGTTCCGTTGTTCCATCAGACAACAGGTATCCGAGGGAATTTCTTCTGGTCAACGCCACCTTCTGAACATCAGTCGTAGCAAAATTAATGAGTACGACACGCTACAGATCATGGTGTTTGAATATTCCATCATTTGAGATCTATCGAGCCAATAGTAAGAAGTTTGTTATTCAACAATTGCTGCTAACTAATTTTACAGAGCAATCATTCCGTGCACCATTGTAATCCGAGCAGTATTATTGGCCCGCATTATTTTTCAAATTTTATTTTCGGCAGTTTTGATATTTTGTTTCTTACTCTCTTGGTGTTCAATTCAGATGAATAGTGTTTCAAGTGTTCAGATTCCAGGGATGAATTTTGATGTGTGAACTGAACCAATCTCAATCTAAAAATGTTGGATAACTTCAGTTGAAAATGTCTTTAAAGTCAATATTAATCGACAGTATCATCTGACTAGCTAGTTGCAGCTATCATCCGTGCTTGAGCCTCGTTCAACCCCAGCAAGGTCTGAGGAATGCATTCACTTACTAGTACACGTTACAAATGATCACTTTGTCCACAATAGGACTGAGGTTTGAGTAAATATTTTCATGAACTTCATTGCAAATTAGATATTCATTTGTTTCAAAAGAACAAGGGGTACAATGTTGAATCCGATGAGTCAATATTTTCATATGAATGTTCTGAACATTACTCTAAACCATGATTATCCTTAAAGTTAATTGTGACACTGACGCACATTTTGAAAATGTTGATTTTTAACTTGTGTCACAGAATGTTTCTGAGTTTTACTCTTCGGATTAGATTTTTTTAGATTAGATTTGAAATCGAAAGAAACCGTGAGATCTACAACTTCCTTTGCCAACCAACAAAAGTGGCCGATGATCTCTGCATGTGTCATAAATTGAATGGAAAGAGAAGACATCAGCGAACAGCAGAGATGCTATTATTTTGGCTGCATTTTCTGTTGAAAGAAAAAAATTTCATTGTTATTCTTAATGTATGAAGTAATGAAAATGATTGAATAAATTGTCCCCACCTACCTGCTTCGTTTCTTCCAAGCACCCAACATTTGAACAGATTTCTTGTTTCAATCAAATAGGACGAATTTCCATAGAGCATCAGCATTAAATTCCGACCGTTCTTTGAACAATCAATTTTCAATAACAAATGCTTTCCAAGCCTTTCCGAGTGACTATCTCAATTACGTGAGATTCTAACCTCAAAAATGCATGTGAACTACATCGCCGACAGAAACAGAGTTTAACAGCAGGGTCTCGGGGTGGCCAGACTGCACGGACGGCGCATTTGAACTCGCGCATGCGCAGTTCTTGTATAGTTTCTAAAGATGATCCCGGTATATGCTGTGACGTGGTATTTTATACCCCGTCACATGGTTTGAATATCGCACTCCTTATTTTCAGAATGTCACTAAAAAGTAACGAAAACACGTCTGAGGCCAATACTCCAATAAGAACAACTAATTAATTTTTAAGTGAAACTTAATTATTAAGCTAATTCCTGTCTTTTCTTCATCTTTGTATCGCGCTACGAGAACTATCTTCAACAACACCGCTTCGAGGGAACCGAATATCGCGAAGCAGAGATCACGTACCGGGTCAACAGCCAACTACCGTCAACTGCAACAGATCGGATACCGCAAAGTGAACTTCAGATGGATGCTTGCCTAGATTGCGTACAGGGTCGTGCGTGAAGCACAACGAAGACCTCCGATCATTTAGACTTATCGGCCAGGAGGCGAACCATCGCTACAACGCCACTGCCGCATGGATGCATCGTAGACGGCGTACAGGGCTGTGCGTCAAAAACACAACAAAGCCTCCTGTAGCGATACTTATCAGCCTGGAGCTGAATCAGCATAATACCTACTGTTCCGTCTACTATACCGCAGAATCGTGGCTGTCTAAAAACCTACGATTATCGAAGGACTGCATGGTGAGGACAAGCCCAAGAAACAAGTGGTGGACCACGCCGGACTGATGGTCTTAAAGATGGGAACCCCGTGTGTAAGTCATCACCATCAGAAAGGCTCGGTGCAACAGTGCCGTAGGGCCCGCACCGAGTTGCAGTACCGGAAAGATAGTCAGCGCGGGGAGTACCAGCACCGCACAAGTTGACGACGGATCAATCACGAATTCTACAGAGTATCGATATCGCAACAGTGTCAGTAAGATCATTCTTCACGTCGTCGTTCCTAGATCTTCTCGCACACATCGATACCGCAATACCGTGAGGGGTAGACCTTCCCCTCTCGCGAGTATCGCAAGCAGCTGACCATAGCCCCCTCACATATCGCTCGACGGATCGATATTTCCGTATATGTCTCTACGTGGGGGGAGAAGTCACCCAGGAATGGACTATCGCCCGTCTACACCTGTTGACCCGTACCACGTGACCCTCTGGCCCAATTATCGATCACCAAACACCGGAAAAGGATCACGTGACGAAATCTCGCCGAAAATCGACCGGGATCGTCAGGATCGCCGCTCGTCTCTTCACCCTCTACGTCCAGCTACTAATATCGTCAGACATGCTTTCGCTACAAATAGTCTTCGCTTCTCTCGCTACGTTTTATAGTCTTCCGCTTACTCTAAATTCAGTGCTTTCGCTTTTCTATCGCCTGTTCTCTACCTGTATCTTCTATTTTCGTAAGTGAGGTTTTTTTCTATCTATTTTGTGAAGCCACGAATTTACTTGCTTTAATCTTTTTCTCTCTTTTCTTACCTATTATCGATTTTCTCTTTTATCTCGCATTTCGCTCAGCGTGAGCCACGTGGGCTTGTATCGTATTCTCGTATTATCTCTTATCTGATTCTCTTTCTGATATCGAATATTGCAAGTAATTTCGCGACTGGTTAGCTTACTATCAATTTATAGTGACTAGTATCTATTTCCTTGATTTATCTCGTTTGAATGATTTCCTGATATTGCTGAATAGCAGCGCCTTACTTATGCTTTAGTAGAATATCTCTGATTATCGTGTCTTATTTGAATCTCTGATTTATTGTTCTTAGTAGTGACTGTTAAATTAATTAGCTTATAAAGTCTCTGGTTTTGTCTCTCATTCCGTTTCTTGCTATCTAATATCTATTTTCTCTCTATCTCTTTTATAGTTTCTCAACTATCGTTTCTTTGATTTCTTAATATTTTGCTGATTTAATTATCATTGAATATCTTGGAGGAATTATATCGTAAGCGTACCGCGTGCGCGATCTTATATCGCTGCGCGGTATAGCCGTTGTTCTCTTTTGACATTGGAGTATTGTGCCGTACCGAATAACACCTTTTTCATCGCTTTCTTTGCTAATACCGCGGTTACGTAGTTTGTCCGTAGATCTCTAGTTTGTAATATATCGCATTATAATATTTTCTCTCTATAATACCTGTTCTTGACACGTCAAGATATCTAATTCTTGTTTATCGTGATTATAATATTTCGTCGTATCGCATATATCGCAAGCTAGAACCTACGTATTTCTTTAATTTCTATCGTAATTTCTCTTGTAATTTCTATCATACCTGTTCTGTAATATTTCGCTATACCTGATTATTTCTGACTTCGCTTCAATTATCGAATTGTCTAACTGACTTGTAATCCTTGCCTTTCTATCAATTGTAATATCTCTAGTTTCTCGAATAACTGTAATATTGCTCGCTTCTTGATTACCTGTAATATCTTTTGCCTTTTTGATTACCTGTAATATCTTTTGCTGTTTGATTAACTATAAGATCTCTTGCCTTCTTTTGCCAATTGCAGTATTCTCGTACCTTCTATCTCGTATCGTGCCTTATTGTTTAACTACACATTACTGCGATTATTCTGTATTTCTGTGATCATATTTTTCATATTGTAACAATTAGTTTAAGAACCTTAGATTGTGCATTGCATGCTAGCCTATTTTTATCTGCTTTGTAAACTTGCTGATTGTTATATCGAGTAATAGTATCGCGATTACACCCGCTTCATACCGCTAAATCACACGAATAATTGTATCGCTCACGTGTTATCTCTGAATTCTACTTTCTCTCTGGCTGTACTTGAATTTCTCGACCTATCTTTTCAATACACTTGATACTGTTAACATTTTCTTTAATATTGTGTTTTATCGAATTGGATACGACCCATCCCCTCTACCATTATCTTTATCTGCTGAGCAAGCTGTGCAAAACCGTCGTAGAATCTGATCTATTTCGTGTATTTCGTATTCTCTAATTATCGTATCTCTGACGCTACTGCGTCTGGCGCCCAACAATCATACCTTTTCCTGATTATCGTTTTTACTCAGTGATCAGGTCAGTAACTGCGCCGTAGGGTAGCGTGATTATCCCTCCCTCAAGAACTATCTCTCTTTTCCTTTTATACAATAATCACGTTGCAACATCTGCATTCACATCTCAGCGAATCCTTTTTTTTCGAACAACTAGTTTTAGAGATCACAAATGTTTGTAACAGGAAATTTCAAATTCATTACTGTTTAATAATAAACATGATTTTTTTAGGTACCATTTTTCACTAGATTTCAGTAGAGGCTCCCGTTGAAAGAGGTGAATATTCATACATGCTGTCGTATTTTACATATAATGCCAATTCATATTTACAGCTTATATGATAGAATTCAATTTCTAATTAACAATATGAACGCTTACTAAAAAAAATGGATGAAGTCCTATTTTGTATTAGTCCAATAAAATAAAGTGGAAATTAAACACAAAGCTGTATTCAATCTATATGGATCTATCAGTATTTCAATGTTGAATTATCTGAGCTTGTGACGAATATACCACCAAAGGCATTCCGTGGAATTGATCGAATCAACATAAAGTGTGTACGTAGAGAGTCTTTTTATTTTGGTTTATTTTATTTTATTTTGGAACGGAGAAATTGACATTGACCCAATTCCTGACTAGCCATGTAGGCTGATACAAAATACACTAGCGCGATTATGAATAAATACGAGAATACAAGCGGCAAAAGGGAGCGAAACTTGGGGTCATTTTTTAAACGGTAATTGTAGCATTGTAGCAACCGTCGCGTGACCGCACGAACCCCCCGAGGGAACAAGGATTTCCCATTTTAACAACATCAACCAGAAAGACCACATCCTGGCACGTGACACGGAAAAGAAAAGGGTCGAAAAAGAGAGAGAAATGAACAAGAAAAAATAAGAAAAAGAGCAGCGGTGATTTAAGATTGTTATATAAAGAAGTGTCGAGACTCCGTATTAGAATTTTTTCTGCTTTTTCCTGGTGTCACACTTCCTCTTAAGTAAGCGGACATAGGTTCAAGAGCTCAGACGACTTGCCCTCATCTCATAGGCAAGTTTCATTAGCCAAGAACAAATACCAGGAGTGGCAAGCAGTCTCATACTCCTTTTGAGTGTTATTATACGGCAAAGGAGCGTCCTCAAATACTTTGAAACCATGTTGAAGTTGACTTTTACGGAAGCAGGGCAGCGTCCGATATTAAGCCCGGGCCAGCGATGGTGGGGCTGAGTTTGTTCGGGAGAAGGGTATAATTTTCCGAAGGGAGGACGAGGTACCCTAATGCGGTCGTAAAGACTTAGATAAGTTCTAATAGCCAACGCCTAAAGAAGAAAAGGTATTTATTGGGTTGATCTATTACATAGGGGATTATTGATTACAACGGTTAGCTAGTTGGTTATGCGTGAAGGGATCGGCAGAGCTTGCCAGAGAGGTAATGAATTTTGACATATCTCTCTAACAACGGTGATCTTCGAAACGACTATCAATGTAAACACAGCGATTTAATGTCGTGAGGCGTAACCTGAAAACGGTAATTTTTCTTCAGTTCAATTTTCTTACTTCTCGTCTATCCCTTTCGCCATTGGATTTTTGAAGGTGACAATCCATTCACGCTTGATCTTTAAGTTAACTTTGAATAACGGTAGAGGATGCGAAAATTTCACCGAATAACCAACGATTTTACTAGTGAAAAAAACTAGTTTCCCGTTTATTTGAGGCTTCAAGTTTTTTAAAATGGTCTATATTTGTTGAAATTATGATGTCATCAGTAGCTTATAGAATTCTCGACCCGACGAATTAACTCTGATCTCAGCACAGTGCTTTTTTTCCAATATATATATATCGTAGTTCTACAGAATTTCATGACGTACTCAATTACTGACGAACAAACCAATTATACGTATCAGAATAGACAGTGTACCAAAATTTTATGAACGGTTTCGAAGTTATCATGTGAAATGTTGGAAAACGTCATTTCGAATGACATGAGTGCAGTTAAACAATTAGACACGATTTTTCATATTTTGAAGGTTTAAATAAATAACTAACTAGTACTTTTCAGCTTTATAGTCATTGGTTACTTGCAAGCCTTGCAATAGTGATACCAGCTGTTCAAAGTTGGCAAGACTTTCATTTTTCAATGAGCACCGGATTTGCATAGGCTTTGAAATTATTTTATTGCCCCCATTCTAGAGTAGTTTGCAATTTTAAAACAAAATAATTCATGTAGTTCCATCGTGCGCCACCCTATAGTAAGCCAATCGTCTGAAACATTTAGAACGCGAAGAACCTCACGTTCTATTTTCTTCATAGCAGCTCAATTTTTACACAAAATTAGTCGAAAAGAACCCCACACTAATCTTATGAAAATTGAGTTACGGTCGAATTGGTTAGAAATTTCAGGAAAGGTATTTTCTCTTGAGCCAAACAATAGTTGCCATTGGCACAATGTGCGTCTACCATTTACAGGGACATAAAGGTCGCAGTTTTCAGTTATAAGAGACGTGTCAACCACTCGTCGATCGACTGTACACCTGGCGTTATGACACGAAGATTCGTAAAGTCAAGTGGCTTCAAATCACTTCACATGACTTAACCTTACTTTACATGATTTGACGTGACTCTAAGTGACTACAGATGATTTCTCGCGACTTCACGTCCCTATGGCGCAAGTGTGTGCGTTTGTGGAATCATATTTATAAGTGTGCTTTACTGTGCATATCGTTGCGCAAGAATTGTGTTGTTATTTTGGCTATTGGACTTCAATTTCAAGTCCTTGTGGATGATTCGATATATTTCTGGTGGCCTATGCGCTGCATCAATTACTGACTGTGATAAGGATTCTAATAGTCCGGGAGGTAACAACAGAAATTTCAGGGTCATTTTTGCAAGCTTCTTCTTTTGTGTGAGTTTACAGTGTAATATACAGGGTGGGGCATTTAAAGTGACCGCTACACGTGAGAATATGCGCCAACGAATTATTGATGCCTGTGCGAATATCACTGAAGATACTTTGATGAAAGTTCAAGATTCTTCTATCAAACGCTTCCAGAAGTCAATGGCCATCATTTCGAACATTTGCTTTGATAAAATGGTAAATTCATCCCGCGTAAGGTGGAGAACGGACGTCTTTTTCTTATTTTTGAAATATCCTGTTGAGTTTCAATTTTAGGACACTGGTGTACTTATACTTTTATACTCGAAATTAAATATTCTTTTTATTTTCAAAATAAAAAATACATCATCCCATTCAAAAAACCAAAGGTGACTTTTGTATCTCTTTGGCGCCTCCACTTAATAAAAATTCAAACGCGCTATGTTCTGTCCCTTTCAAAACCCTACAGCTCTCGTCTGAGATTTTTTTTTGAGATTTTGCGTCGTTTCCGAGAAAATCGCCCTGGTCACTTTAAATGCCCCACCCTGTGTAATGGCAATATGAACGTCTTCCAACGCGTCCCTACAATGAGGGGGTTATAGAAGGGTTACAATTACAGCAAAAACTTCAGAGTAAAAATTTATAGCCGCACAGGCGAAACTTTTTGTGCGGATTAATTGAAACATATTATGAAGCTTCGAAAATATTGTCTTCCGCCTAAATTTCACAACAAAACTCGTCTTCCGCATAGACAAGTAAGCGAAAAAAATGTATAAAAAAAAAGTATTCGTGCAATAATGAAATTTATTACAATGCTTTTTTTATAGTAACCAGCACAAAAATAATATTCTTTCACCTATGAGATACAAGGAAGGTCCTCCAAGCCTATGAAGACGCTACGACGTGACACTGTATCTTTAGTATTTACCTCCCTGAAAGACGATCGTTGTTATTCTAAATTGTTGAAAGACAATCATGAAGTTATTTTTGTTATGTTATACATTTGTTCAGTGAATTAATTTAAACTTTGGGAGTTGGAATAGATCTTTTACCGTGAAACTCGAGACTTTAAAATATTAATAAAATTCGATAACACGTTTGAAAAATAAAAAAAAATAAGCAATAATAATACTGCTTTAGAATGACATTAAGAGATAATTTCTAGGAAATTGACACTAATATCCGAAAAATTCATAACCAAGGTAATGTTATAGTCCCTTTTTCCAAATGTCAGTGTATATCCTCTTATTAAAATAGTCGTCATTTCGGAATAAAGAATTTATTTATTGATTTTCATTTAAAAGAATTCTATATTTGTTATGTACATATGTATAACTTATGCTGATCTTGTTTGACAACCTGTCACGTCCTAACCGATAATTACAGCGCGAATTCCTATCCTGTTACACAGCCGTTGGAAACTATAAATGTTACACTTCGGCAAGCTGACATTGTAAAGAGGAGGTAACTGACAGCTGTGCAAAACGCAACACCCTACGTATCTCATTATAACAAACTAATTGTCATCAGACTACTAAGCATTTACTTGACTTATCTGCTGTTCAGCACCACTATAACTACTCACCAAGACGGCAAATATACATCTATCAATACTTAAATCACCGGTATGCTATACATTTTCATAATGGCCGAATCACCTAACCTCACATGATACGTACAAATACAATAATCAGGTGAGGATGAAGTTAGTAACGTTACTGTAACGATGCATGTTTGAGGAAAACCATTACTTTGCATGTTTGAGAATGTCCGAAATTTAGTAAATCATGATAAACAAAACATAATCTTACTTTGAAAAGCCATCTTTGTGAAAAGCCATTCTAAAATTGAGCAATAATAATTCCGTGCCCTGATGTTTCGTTACAATTACATTACTCGCTTCAGCCTCATATAATAAGCTATGGTCATATGTCCGTTTCAACTACGTTCATGATAAGACCCGATTGTATTTTATTTTATGTTTCATAGTCCCTCTGGCCCATTTCTATCTCACCGTTGATCTTTAAAACTCACTAACATTACGCTGCGGCATAACTGCGTCCCAATATAGAAGAGAAGCTACTTGGGGACTGGCACTCTATATATCACTCATTGTCTCGAAGCGACATTGACTGACTTGCCAATCACCAACTTCATCTACCTATCCATCAGCACCATTGATTTTCCAGCCACAAGCAATATGCACTCGCTACAATACTATTACCAATAAACCACCTGTTATGATATGATGATGATACAAACTATAAACTTCATGAACATATAATTGTAGTACAAATGCACGATAAATTGAATATTTTTCGTTTTGTAAATCATCGTTGTTCTGTCTGTTTTTTGCAGATACTTCCATTGTTCTCACCAACACATTCGTAACAGAAATTGTGCTGAGTCTGAACGACAGCGAAAATTAAAATGTGAACTAACTGAATGGTTTGAATAAAAGAGTTGAATACCCATGAAGTGAGAGAACTTGTAAATTTCTGCGCGGATTATGAACTCTTTTGTAATCATGTCTCTCAAGCGTGTCTATCTGCTTCGACTGTAGAAGTACACGACGCTGAAGCTTGCAGCCAGAATGAGAAGCTAAACGTTATAATATTCATTCGGAAAAGGTAGTGAGGTTCAAAGACTAGAATTTTGTGAAATAACTTGAATCCCCAACACTATTAAAGAATTATGATGACAAAACTCAACTGCATTATTTTATTTTCAAAAAGTTTAATACGTTTGACTGCTAACTTCAGCTGCTACCTTCACCTTCAAAGTTAGTGTGGCAAAATCCCAGATTGAAAAATCATCATCATAGCTTTTCAAAACTAAAGTTCATTTCATTCGTAATGGTTTCCTAAATTTCAGACATTCATAAAGATGCAAACTATCGAGTTAACTTGAACATTCATTTTTACAGTACCGTCACTAACTTCATGGTCATACTTGATACATTGGAAAATCAGATATAAGTAGTAGGGTTTACCTTATATAATTATATAAGGTAAATAACCTTATATGCTGGGCAAGTATAAAATAAACTTTCAAGAGCTTTGAATCGTTAAGATTCTCACAGAATTGTTCAAATTGTTTAAAGTATGTAAAATCTTGTCATATTTAGAATCTACCGATAGCTTTTGTATGTATAATAAAATTGTTCCAAATGTTCTACATCACCGACAAACTTGAAAAATCGTTTGGAAGCATTTGAAACATGTGAAATCTAGATAATTATTGAGCTACTTGTGCAATCATTTAACATCAAATCGCTTGAAGTTGTTGAAAGCATCTGTAATCGCTGATATTTGTCCACCAGTGAAATCACTTAAAATAAATATAATCAAAGCTGGACTCAATTTGAAAATATTGAATACATTAGAAGTGGTGTAAAATTCTCTGAAATCTATGAGACTGGTCCAATCGGTTGAATTACGTGTCCTGCATTACTTGTGAAATGACATAACCAATAGATTATATAATATGAACAGTACTCATTGTCATAGAACTGTACATACATTAAATTCACGGTTTACCATAGTGTCTGATTAGTGTAATACGTTCGTTATCATTTGTTATTGTCTTATTTTAGTGAACGATCAAATATGTATTAGGTACAGTGGTACTTGTAAAGTTCTTATAACACTTATGGTGTTGTACTTACACATACAGTATTCTGATGATTCACCGTAGTGTTCTAACAGAAAGATGATAACCTTCACTACGATTTATTGTTGTTCTATCATAGCTATAGATTAATTTCTGAATGTGAATTCATTAAAGAACCTATGCTGCAGTAACGTGTCATTATTAATTGGTTAATTAGTGTTAAGAATTTGAGACTGTATAAAATAGGATCATGTACTGAGAATGATAGATTTTACTTATACGTGTTGTGTTAGGCGGCTAAGGGGGAACTTCGGTGAAATTTCGGTAATGTCGAGTTTTTTGTTTTGCAAATGGCTAAAAAAGATGTGATCTCCTGCGATGAAAGTGTATGTGCAAGGAACTCTTGAGATTGGTGCGCTGGAAATTTTCTGGCAAAAGTTCCTTGCGCATACACTTTCTTCGCAGGAGATTGAAATTTCTTTTCAGGACACATACTAACATAATCTAAATTTGGTTAGGAAGAATTTTTGATCACATCTTTTTTAGTGGTTTCAAAAATCAAAAACTCGATATTATCAAGATTTCACTGTAGTCCCCCTTGAAAAGGTAAAGTGTAAAAAAAACAATTGTCGTCTATCGTTTTCACTTCGCAATCTATTCATTACTTGATGAAAAATTGAGGTAGTCGTTTGTGGTCACGCATTATGTCATCCGGTCGCTGAGTCAGCGACTTGAGGTTTGGACTCGGTCCGGCTACAGTTAGGTAAGGATTCCTGCGATTTTCTTCATCCTTAATGCGAATACGGGTGTTTCATTGAACATCTTAAAACGGTCTGCAGACGCATAATGATGGTCAATAATCATCCGCTCGCTGACCCCGCACAAGTCTCCCGAAGACTTTTTGGGAATACATAATACCGGGTGTTGTGGGTATTGGTAGTGATTATTATTATTTACGTAATCGTGCGCAGATTGAATTAGCTGCATTACTATTTTGGTTTCTGATTTTGGTAATGATTTTATAAATCATACAGTTCTCAACTACGAATGCCTGCCATCACAGCAGGCCTAAGAGTTGTGGTTCGCTTACAATTGGTTCATTGGTTATTCCGGTACAGCAGTATTATTGCCGTATACTTACAAAAAGTAATGAAGTCTAGATAAAGACATCCGGAATGTGGAAAAATCCGCCAAATTACCAAAATCACATCACAATAAAAATACAAGAACAACTTAGGTATTGCCCGTCTCCGTCGTGAAATCAGGAAAGAACCCCACGGTCTAGGATCTCTCGGCAAGTAGGTAGGTATACGTCGTGAAGTTGGATCTCGCTGTCTCGTGCTACGAAAGCTACGTACTTAGCGGCCACATTTTTCTTGAAAATTTATTATGAACGCCATAGCGACAAAGCAATCACGGAGACTGATTTTTTGCATTATTAATGTAGAATAATGACCTGGAAATATGAATTACATACGTTTTTACAGTGAGGGATAGTATTCATTTAATCACAGGAACCAAAAACTTAATACGGTATGAAAACAGAATCCTTGAGTACTTTACGCGGCAAAAGCAACAAAAGCTCTAATTTCTATGATTCACCTTTCCAATTTCTTGTGCTTAGTTGTTTGCTACAAAATATTTTGACTTTTACTTACTTTGTCTGAATTCACTCATAAGAGGTACGCATTTTCCGAATATCGATGCGTAAGAGTTCACGGGAGGCCTGAAGTACAGGCGCCCCAGGCATTTGATAGAACAGAAATAATTGATCAAATTTTTCTACCCAATCCAAAATTTACAATACTATAATCTGTTTAAAGCTAACTGATCAATTGACTCAATCCGAGGAAGTCCTCAATTTTCTAAAATATGAATCTAAGCTGTAAGTGGCAGAAATAACCCATTTCAAAATGGGTACGTACGTTAGTATATAATAAAAAACAATCTTTTATCAACCATCAGTCATTCCATGCAAAATTGATTGTGTTGGATCTTAGTGACGACATTATGGAGGTAGTCTCACATTTCCATGACTCTCTGTAAAATTTTTTTTTTTTATGGTAAAATTTATTTAATGATTTCGAATTTTCTAAAAATAAAAAAGGAAGTTATAAAATGATGCAAATTTTTTTCTCCGTTTTTTACCACAAGTCTAAATGGTATGGCCGCTTGAAGTTACTCCTATTTATATCTGGTTGACATTCTGCAGAAAAAAAAACTGTTAAAGTCGTTTATCAAGTAGAAATTTTTATGGCTTATTCTGAAAGTGTACAGCCTTAGCCCGAAGCAGCTTCTAAATTATTTATTCATATTAATCCATTATTTCAACAACTTAAGTTGAAAAAAAGAGGTGGAAAATTTCAAAAGTCCGTCATTTCTGAAAAATTTTTTTCTTTGAGTTCGCACAATTTTGCTTTAGGCAATAGCGACAAGTGTACTTTTTGATAATCTCTTTGTTTTTTTTCAAATACTTGAAAGTTGAGATATCGTGTTAGCCAGATTTAAATAGGGGTAATTTTAGGGGGCCATACCAGCGAGAGTTACCATCAAAAACGAACAACGAATTCACTTTATTACTCAATAACTTTCTCTTTTATGTGTAAGAAATTTGAAATTAATAAATAAATTTTATTATGAAAAAAAAGTATTAAAGTTATTGTGATGTGAGACTACCCCCTTATTATATGGGATCACATACGGCACGAACAAGTATAATATAATCATTCAAACGAAAAGTACACAGTAAATGTATCCGCCAAGTACGTAGCTCTTGGAATGATGTTTCGATATCACGAAAGCTTCCACCTTTAGTCAATGCTTATACCCTAGTATCTCTAAGTATGGTATACTTTTCGCGGTGTTAGCATATAGTCTACCGTGTTGTACTCCTATCTCTATCATGCAACGAGATTTTCGTGGCTTTGACGTCGATAGCTTCTATACCGACTTAAACGCAATTGACTGGAGTCTACTCATGGGTCTTATTCATGTTAATGAGAAAGTCGAATATTTTACTTCTTCACCTCTTACTTTACTTTATGATATGCATGCACCTTACCGAGTTTATACGTCAAAAAAGGCCTACTCCGTGGATAACCCGAGAACTAAATTCGCTGATAAAAAAGACGATCATAGTAGCTTCAAGCTCCTACAAAACCGCGTCAAGACTACAACTTGAAATAGCATCGCTCGATACTATAGCGATAAACTTCTTAACGGGATATTCTGGTATAGAATGTTGAAAGAATCGATTTTTTTATACTCCATATTTTCAAAGTTGAGACCTTTAAGAATAAGGCTCTAAGAGGATTTTTGAGGAGTTACAGTTATTTGTGTGACGCGCCCACTAAACCAGTCCGGCCAGAACGAATGAATAGTAGGGGGTAGAAGCCTTCTAAAGAAGTTAGAACTGCTCGTATAGCTGAAAGAGCTTCAGAAAATGTCGAATTTGAACTGGAAGAAAGAACACTGTATGAGGCATGATAAAACATACCATTAAACGATTCAGACTGCCCGAAACGACGCTCCAAACTTTAAACGCGTTTTTCTCGAAACTATTTTTTTTAAATTTAGTCGACATGATATCTTGAGATCTGCTTGAACAATTTACTTGAAATTTGGTGGATATGTTCTTTGTATATCCCTCTATGGTTGGGAGGACGGATTTGAGAAAAAAAATTTTTTACTGTTTTTAAAAAATTCGGTAAGGTGAAAAAATGGGGGCACAAGAAAAATTTTTCCAAGTCGTCGCCATTTTGTGAAAAATTTTTTTTCTCTTTCCGTGCTCCGGAATATTAGGACGTCTTGACTAAAAAAGAATTTCTTTGTATATTTTGTTTCAGAACACTACAATTGTCAAAAAAATGTCGATCAGTACGCGGCTTTTTTTTTTGTAGCCCCTACTTTACCATCCTGAAATTTTATGTATTTTTGATTTTTTTTTTTTATGAATTTTTTTTGTATTCTTAAAACTCCAATAAAGGTAAAAAAAAGATGGGTACTGAAAATGTTTTCTTTTTTCATCTCATCTAGAAAAATGCCTCAAACTTAGGTCTCTAGACCAGAATACCCCCTTAAAGCCACGAACACCACTGAAACATGGGAAATCATTAAAGACATTGAGCTAAGTTCAAATGTTTCAGGTTCGCATCTTTTACCATGTAGCGTCGACGAACTTAAGAGGCATTTCATAGGTGACTACGATATTTCCCCACTGTTTGAAGCGATTCATACTGCGCCTTCAAATAGTATCACTGACGATGTACATCTCGGTGTTGAAAACGAAGAAGTTACTTTGTTTTGCCGTAGATTTCACGAAGACCTTCGACATGGTAAACATATCATTGCTAATTTCTAAGTTAAAAGTGTTAGGCTTCTGAAGATCTGAGCCATTAGTCAGAAGAGCAGGCGTTCCACTAGGCAGTCTCACAAGTCCTACCTTTTGTTGCTTTTTATCGACGATGCACCCAGAGGATTAAATTTTTGTATATAGCACATACAGCACACATCAGACGAGCATGTACTAAGGCGCTCGCGTTGTAAAAACGCTGTGCTTCGTTTTGCTACCGGTACCAAGAAGTTTGAACATATCACGTCAGACTATAAGATGCTAAAAATCCTGCCATTCAATTAATGCCGTCAATACGTAGCTTTATGCTTTTTAGTTTCTCTTCTTAGGTCGCAAGAGCTACGTTATCTTGTAGATAAACTGAATTTCCGTCCAGTGAATCGTTAGGATTCAAAAGGGAGCTCCGAATACGACTTGGTTATTAAGCGAGCTCGGACTGATACGTAGGCTAAGAGTTTTTGTATTGAAATCGCGCGTCTTCGGAATGGCACTGACCACAATATCCGAAAACCTCTCCTGAGCCCTCGATTTCGAGACCATCTGTACAGCGATCTTTTTGCAAGCGATACCTCAACGTATAATCAACTTTTTTATTGTAAATTGTACGAAAAGTTTTATTAATTTAATTGCATATACTTTGTATTGACGTTTTTTTTATATTTTTTATACACCAATACGTTGATGAACGAACTTTTTTATTGTACTTTGTTTTTATGTTTTGTTCGCGCTGCTTACACTATATTTGTAAGTAATTTCGTTTCTATCTTCTTCTTGTTATTCCTATTAGTTATTTAACTTAGTTCTAATTTTTACGACGCAATGGTGTAAAGTTTGAAATTTCATGACACACTCCAAGCAATGTAACTTTAATTTTTTCTTTTTCTTCTTTCTTTATTCTTTGTTTATTCGATGCGTATCTTCCGCTGTATTGTTATATTTTTCATTATTTCTTTATACCTCTACATTTAGTTTCACCACTTTCTATTTCTCTTATTGCTCTCCTTGTGTTTCTTATTATTGTCAAACATTGCCATGAGCGTAATAAACAATATCTACCTATCAATCTCTCGGTCTCTCTCAATCCCTTCTACCCGATCGTGCCTTTGGTATCATATCCATAGGTGAAACCTGGCTTCGTTTCTACATTTCAAATACACTAATTCGCTTGGAAAACTATTTTCTCATTCGAAGTGAGCGCGGAAGATGACAAGGCAGCGGGATAGAGTGCTATATTTATCAGTCCCTCAAGTATTTATAATACTCGTCTTCGTCTCAAATATGCATACTTGCCTCCGGCTCGTATGCGTGCTCACCTACGACTCATATTATAAATACTTGAGGTAAAAAACTCAGTTTTGCGTCCTTGTTTTACCGGGATTTATCACAGTTCATAGCAGGTAAGGTGCCGACCTGCTCCAGGTATGAATCACTTCTGGTCATTGCGGGTCAGTAGATAACAGGCCCCCTGACTTGGAGTCAGATCTTTCAGCCTGCCGAACCCTTCAATATTGTGGGTTGTAATAAACGGTTGTTTAGCTGATTGCCTTGGTTTCTATACATGTTAAATTTTCTTCCTATTTTCCAGCATTTTCCTAGTTGACTAGCATGCGAAATGAATTTTTTCTCAGCCTTGTTCAATGTTCTTGCTTATTTTTTGTACATACGGGTAATACACATTTTCATTCTTGGAAACTGTTTTCCATTTCTGGTAAACTTTTTTTCATTCCTGGAAAACTTTTTTTCATATTCGGAAACCTTTTTATCATTTTCGGTAAACTTTTTTACGTGTTAATCGAATGGGGATTTTGTTTTTGGAAAACTTTCTTTCATTTCCGGAAAACTTTTTTTTCATTTGCCGAAAACTTTTTTTCATTTCTGGAAAACTTTTTTTCGTTTTTGAATAAACAATTTGACAATGGATCGTCCGAGGTGTCAAACGTAAATATTCGTGACAGTTCTATAGATAATTAGATACAGCTAATCCTATTCTAGTTTATCGGGGGTAGCGACAAACTGTGTCGACAAACAAGGTACGGTGTCTGTCTGTTCAGGTATCAATTGCCGCTTGTCATCTTGCCAACTCAGAGCCAATTTCTTCTGTACAATAGTACTTACTTGATGTTTTACTACGTATTAGGCATTGTGGTCGAGCCAATTCTTTGTAAGCCAGCAGACAGCGCTTATAATCGTCAACATAATCGGCGTCTGTGATATTCGAATTGCAGAGGTGTGAGTAGTAATGATTCTTTGCAGGTAATTGAGTTTCGTCAAGTTTCTCCCAACAATCGACGTATTCGTAAGGAAATACACCTTTGCGGGTCATCAAGCTGAACTGCGCGGGATTATTGTAAAATTTACATGTTATATGTTTATCGACATCGCCTAAATACGAAGAAAGTTGATCAATACTGCTAGCCATAAATCGAAACGAATCGATGAATCTCAAATGCATCATCGTCCCATCAACCTGCTTCGTGGAGGATATATATTTTTCCTCATTTATGGGTAGCAGTGTAACCGCTCCGGGAAAGTTGAAGCTAGGGATATAACTATACAATCGGTACCGCGTTTACCGTGAAACTCCGATAAAGTATCATCGTACGCGCAATGTACGTAGTATGCTACACTGTGCGGGATATGCTTTTGAATTTCATATATTTGACGGTTTTGAAATTCGTCTACAGGTTCGGATTTTAATATAATTCGAGATCGACGTAAACAACAAATGGTACAGTGCCTTTGTTTTTGAAATATTTAAACTTTAAATTTAAATCTTTAGATCTTGGAAATTCCATGCGCACTTCATTCAACATATGGGACTTAACTGAAAAAGCTGTTTGGAGAGAAAAGTCGCATGTGCAATCTATCTAGTAGGGAGAAATCACTTGAGGAAAGGCGGGCAGCGCAGATCCATGTTACGAAGTTTTACGGTGTTTGGCGGGAAAACCTCCCGAGTAGAGTCTTTCTGGTAAAGTGTCTTGATAAATTTTTATCTGCATATTCCCGCCCTGCATTTTGGCCGCACATCTCGTGATATGCTAGCTCATCAGCGATTGGTTGGTTTACAGGCGGGCGAGCAAAGCCTCATGTCCCCCACCACCTGATACGCATTCGAATAGGGGTTTCGAAATTTTTCTTCCAGTCAAAAAATCTTCCGGGTACGAAAAGTGTTTGGTGAAGCGAGCGGTGAAAAAGTGATCATTCGAAGACTTCAAACAGCTGACTTTGTAAGTACTTTATCAAATAACGAATAATGATGTTTTCTCCGCCAAGTTCATATGTTTGCATTATCAATTTTACTTTTCTTGGTATAATGTACCGTTGATCAATATACAAATAATTTTTTATCTTTTTCAATTTTCACTTTAGAAGCTTTTTTCTACGATTTATAGAGCCACACCAGTGCCCTTACGATACCGTGAATGTTAATTTTTTAAATTTCACAAATTATTGTATTTGTCATCGCTGTTTCAATACTAATTCGGGGAAAAAATTTTTTAGAATCATATTCAAAAGATGAATGATTTAAGAAGAGGATTGTCGGACTCCCCACCCCCTTCACCGCCGCCACCATTCAAACAGTTGCGAGGGGAGCACGGTTTTGATGATGAGGAGACTGATGATAGCGGTGCAGAAACAATAATTATCAATGAGCGTCGTTTTCATAATAAAGAGGATGATATAGATAGTGACGCGGATACTATTATCATCGGTGGGGCTGATTATTTTGACAATTTGGCACAAGAGCAGCAGCTTGAATCGGAGGATGAAGAGGTCATGGGGAATGCCGGGGTGTGGGAGGTTGCGGTAGCGGACGAAGAGGAGGGAGGGGTCGAGGAAGAGGAGGTGGAGGAAGAGTGGGTGGTGGAAGAGGAGGTGGGTGAAAACTATGAAGCCCTCTACTTGCACCTCGCCATAATCCGCAACGATGTTGATCGAGCCCGTTAACAGTTGGGGCGTTAGGGCAGGGTTGACGATGAGGGATATTTCTCAGAGGATTGGTGTGTAGCATCACATTCAAATAAAATTCTAGCTTCTTTCACCCCTTTTCTCTATGTCCATCATTTTAATAAGTGAAAACTTTTCTTGGGCTACAGATTTATCAAGTATATATGTCATGCCGTTCCACTTTCTCCGAGACCTTGGATACGTCACAGACTCGGAAAATGGTTGGTCGACTGACGAATGGACTGAAGATGAGGAGAAGGTTGAGGGGGTTGCAGAGGTTGGGGAAGAATAACCATCGGATTTTCTGAAGCAACGTCAGAGTTCTCGCTGGAGGAACTTCGGGGACTCGTTGAAGATGCGCGGGAGGCTCGAGCGCGGCCAAACAGCCGATATTACATAAATTATTATGATCGAACGCCTATACAAATTATTATAGAAAAATGGGAAAATGAGACTGTCGCCATAATGATAGATATAGAAAATGATGCTGATGATGAAGATGATGATGATGATAGTGATCATGATAATGATGATGATTTTATGGATTATTTCGAGGAGCAAAACTATGTATTACACAAAATTATATTTTTCCACAAATGAAATTCATAATATTTACATTTATTTCACAAGAACGGATGAAAGTTATAAAGATATATGTATAATTGTAATAAATTCTAGAATAATCTTATTAAATATTGCATTTTAATTCTATGTATGAGCTATGATGTAATTGCAATAAATTCTATTTTTTGTAGATATGTAATACCGAATCGATCCGTGTCCCGCGTGTTTCCAAATATTGTCTGATGGGAAGTATTCGTGGTATCTGTTTCAACAGCTGCATCCGACATTTATGATAAAATTTTGTTACATCCTTACATTGAACATATTACTCTAAAAAGATTTCAATACTGATTTACGGAATAAATCGAACAGTGAATTTGAAAAAAACTTTTATAAATTAACGAACAACGCAGTTTTCGGTAAAACAATCGAAGATGTTAGTGAGATCGGCGTTCACAACAAACGGGGCAGTGCCTTTGTTATTGAAATTTTTGACCTTTAAATTTAAATCTTCAGATCTTGGAAATTCCATGCACACTTTATTCGGCATAATACAATCCTGCCGGTGGCGGTCGTAGGCGTGTTTTACAGCAAAGTGGCATAGACATCTATCGCATAAAAACAGTTGACCATTATGATGAGACAATTGTTCGCTAACCAATCGTGAAAGATCTTTGATCCATGCAATGTGGAATCTTGGTATGAATTCACGGTTTCTCCGAGAGTTTGCTCGCAATTGTGGTCGACCACGTCCGAGCCTGCACACTCCCATCCCTCCCCTATCAGTGAAAAAAAATAAACACGTTGGAGATACCCAGTGGGAAAATCGGCTGGCGGGAAGCGGCTTCGAGCGGCATAGAGATGAATTCTGATCCCTAGACTCTTGACCGGGTGATTTATGTTTATGGAGCCTGACGAAAAGGGCTGTTTGGTGAAAAGTCACATGTGCAGCCTGTCAAGTAGGAAAAAAATCACATGAGGAAAGGCGGACAGTGCAGTCCACGTTATGAAGTTTTACGATGTTTGACGGGAAAACCTCTCGAGAAGAGTCTTTCGGGTAAAGTGCCTCGAAAGGTTTTTTCAGCCCACACATCTCGTGATAATGATGATGATTTTATGGATTATTTCGAAGAGTAAAATCATGTATTACACAAAATTACACAATTATTCATCATATATTTTCACACAAATGAAATTCATAATATTTACATTTATTTCACAAAAACGGATGAAAGTTATGAAGATATATGTATAATTGTAATGAATTCTATAATAATCTTATTAAATATAACGTTTTAATTCTATGTATGCGCTAGGATGTAATTGCAATCAGTTCTATTTTTTCTAAATATGTAAATAATTTTATTGAATACCGCATTTTAATTCTATGTATCGGTGGGGATGTAATTGTTGTAAATTCTATTGGTATTTTCAAACACATTTCCTACATTTTTTAGGCAGACGATTGCATTCCAAACAGTCTTTAACTAGAGGGCTTGGACAATCCACTATATCGCCATCGGGTCCGGGTATATAATGCAGGGTACATCTGCGGCAACTGTAGATGCTGGCATCCATTTTCATATTCTCAGGCAGCTTATCCCACGCATCATTGATGGAATTTGATGCGAACGTGTAGACGAATTCTTTCGGCAAAAAAGCGATATCCTCAGACCTCATTGCTCGTAAACCAGCCAATTCCTTGTACAGGTGGAGTGATTTCTCGAGAGAGCTGGTACACTCCTTCAAATACCAACTTCTCAGCCGCTGCACGTTCTCAAAGGCACAGTTGTATCCCGGGATGTATTCAGGGTTGTCATCATACCAAATCGATCCTTCTCCCGCGTGTTTCCAAATATCGTCCGATGAGAAGTATCCGTGGTTTAGGTCGTGCAAGGGTGCCACTTCCATATATTTCAATTTTTCCAGTGTAGGTGGTTCGATGTGCAAATCGTCCATATTAATAACCGGCGTTGTACCACCGAGGATCTCCGTCAACCATGCTTTCTTCTCCGCTCCTTTGACGTATACGTAACACGCATTTCTCACCATTTTTCTCAGAATCTTCGGTACTTCACCGTGAGATTTGTTGCCGGCATTCCATGGTATCCCGTGATGATTGCGCGTTAACCAGGCGTTAGTAGTTCTATATTCGATTGGTAGGCTGGTCAAATCACCGGGTGGTTTAATGAGGATGTGCTCCAAACCCGAACCGTTTATGTAGATGGTTGCGACTTCTTTGGGTACAAGCTGGTTGCTTTGACCGATGAAACATTGCACGTCCAGGATCATCTCCATGTTGCAGAGGGATGCCGAGCTCGATTTTTCTCAAATACCTGTAGAAGACTGACTATTCGTTCCCCCGCACACCAGCTGTTATCCCCTCGAATTTGATGGTAGTGGAGGGGATACGCTGTAAATTATCTATGGCACCTAACTGCACGAAAATTCAAACTTGTTGAACTCTCCCCCGAAGTATTTCAACTGTAGACGATTTGCCTCAGCCATATCACTCATTTCGGTCAGCTGATTCGAATCTTCTTGCAGAACTTTCGCGATTCTTGGTGGAAGGAAGACGTTGTATTCCCCCTTCATCTCGGCCAGAACACGTACCCCGAATTTCGTTTTGACCAGTCGTAGTCCGGTGACGTTATACACCTCTCCAATTTCGAGTTCCGACATCTTCTTGGTCGGCAGATTCTCCAGGCGGCTGGCGTGGTTGATTTTTCCCAAATCCATAGCGTTTTCGATGAGAGTTTCTTTTTTCACAAGTACGAACAGTTCACGACGAGAAGACGATGAGAACAGAGTGACTATCGAAATGAATCGGTATTTTATATACCATCCATCCCCACCACGATTCTCCCATCAAACAAGACTCAACCTGCATATCGTGGGGAAAATTTTTATGCACCGCCCCCGCTCCCCATCGTCCCGCAACCCACATCTGGCATTTTTTGATAATTTTTGAAGAATATTTTATGCGTGACAGATTTATTTCAACAACTGCATCCGGCATTTATGATAAAATTTAGTATGTACAGATTTATTTACATTACCACCCACTGCATTCATTATCGGCATGAGCTGAAAGCCTGCAATTTCCAGGAATTTTTTTCAAGTGGTCTAGCGTTATCTAACTTAGAGCTTCCCGCTGTCGAACAAGACACGACAGGATTCGCCCCCCCCCCCCCCCGCCGACCCCTCGTGGCCCCCGTGGACCCCCCCCCCCTCCCGTGGTCCTTTCGCGCACCCTTCGTACCCTCCCCCCCCCGGCCCGCGTGTGCGCGCGCCGCTGCAGCCGCCCCGGCCGGCCCGTAGGAATGGGGGGAACCCCCCCTCGAAACGCCGCCATTGTGCGCCAGAACTCTCATATATTACCTACTACTGATTACTGGCGGATTAATGGCCGGACTGATGGCCCACTCGCCTGATAAATCAACAACACGAAAATTACATAAAACTGGGCATAGCAGATTAACGAAAAAGGAAAATAAATTTAGAAACTACAACAAAATATGTACCTGGGCCTAGAGATGTCGATACTTCCCATGTTTCGAATATGGATCACGAAGGTTAATCATATAATCATGTGATTTTGCAAGATTTGAAAGCAACTAGCCAGGCGAAACCTTGCTGAACGACTGGTTAGAGAGAATTAATAAATTGCGCAGGTATTTCAGATCAACGTACTTCACTTTAACGAGATCACAGGAAGAAGAGAAGTTAGAAGGTAGTGCAAGAAATCGTACATATATAGATCAGTATCGATGAGACAAAAAAATATCGACATATCGACACATTCATATTCAAATTATTATTCCTAACAGTACATAATCGTATCAAGCAATGTGAGGCAGTATTCTTATCATTGTACTCCTCTTTAATGTCTACTTTTCTTCAGTTCCTTTAGTTTGTATAATCGCATGTTTACGTTTCTGAATACTTATTACACAGTACAGTTGACCCGCGGTAATCCGAAAAATGTTTTGCAAGTCAGTGTAAGATTATAAAATTTGTTAGACTATAGAGCGCTGCCGCCGACCCCTTGTAGTCCACAATTTTTTGAAAAGGAATACCTTGTAATCTGACAAATTATGGAAATGGTGAGATAAAATCGATACTACACATACGTAATTGGAATGTCGGATTACGGAAGGCGTCGGATTGTATAGGGAGCGGATCACCGAGGGTCTACTGTACTCAAGTTTCTAGTGTTGTATTGATGCATGCTTGTATTTCCACGGACTTGATTTTTTTAGATACCTACTGTGATAACAGTTCTGTTGTTTTTCCAAAGGCTTGCCAAGGCATGAATGTTAAATCAAATAAAATCTCACTCTCTCTCTCTCTCTCTCTCTCTCTCTATCCCTCTTATCATCTTCCTTTCTTTCTCTATTGGCATTTCCCCTTTCTTTTATCCTTCGTTGACTTCACCGAGATGTTGCTAACAAAAGGACCAAAGCTCAGGAGTAAGTACAGGTTAGTCGGTAAGTCGGTTTCCCGTTACACGTGTATAATAGTGACGAAATTTCAAGCAGTCGTAGTGAATATTCCAGTTTTATACTGTGTGAAATTCGTATTTGTAACACTATAGATGGGGTAGTCCAAATGAACGTGAACAAGGTTTGACCCCAACCGAATTGGTCGCTGATTTATTTCCCACTTCTACTCCACCAAATATATATTTTATATTTTTTTCCGATTCCTTCCACCTGCTGTTTAGGAGCAGGTATATTACATCTCACCTTCAGTAATTCGAAAACTGCACATTTGGGAAAAAGTTATAACCACCCAAGGATTGTGTTTTTTCCTGAATTTGTCGAAAATAATCTTTCCATAATTTTTTGGAAATTATTAGTCATTGTGTTCAACGAAAAACGCATATTATAACATTTGATCGCAACTTTTCTTCAATCCCGTTCAAACCGATAACATGCGCATTGATATACAAAAAAAGTGTAGATGCCAAATCACGGCCGGGCCTATTTTGCGTCAACAGTAAAAAAGTTTTCGTTTTAATCAAAGTAAATTCAAAAGAAATGCAGATTTTTTAAAAACGCAGTTTTGAGAAAAAGTCGATTTTTGTGTGTTTTTCGTTGAAAACGACTACTTACGACTTCGAAAAAATTCTGATAATATTATTTTTGACAAATTCAGAAAAAAGCACAATTTTTTCTCCCTTACAACTTCTTCCCAAATGCACAGTTTACGAATTATGGAAGATGAAATCTAAAATTCCTACTACTAAACTTCAGTTAGAAAAAATTTGAGAAATATAAAAAATGTATATTTGGTGGAGTAGAAAAAATTCAAAATTGAAAATAGAAATTTAAAAAAATTGCAAAATAAATCGGTGACCAATTCTATGGAGGTCGGGGTAAAACATTTTCACAATAATTTGAACTACTCAACCTATAGTCAAGCGAAGAAGAACGTATAAGGAGTTCTCTCCTCCCCTTCACTGTCCGGCCTGCGTGGTCTATCCAAATTAAAGTCAGCAAATGTGGCTGAGTCGAGATCAAACAAGCTCGACTCAACCCTCTAAGACCGTGAAACCCAGTTTGTCGAACTGGGGAGCCTCGCGACTTCTGATACTAGACGCCATTACGTCAGTGGTCAAGCACTCACTGGATTGCCTTATACTTCTCCTTTTGAACCAGCACTAAATTCGGTTAATAGTCAGGCTTTACGACTAATCGATACACCATAGACTTCAATGAATTGTTTCTCCCAGTTTTAGCTTGAGAAACGGTCTTTTGAAAAAGCTGATGAATCTATTAATTGGAAATTTGATGAATCGCACGATACTTATTTCGCCACACTTGAACAACTTGAATAACTTAAGCTTCGGTTCTTGAAACTTGGACTCTTCACGTTACTGGCTTTGATCAATTTTGTCGAAACTTGTCATCAAATATGCCATACATCGATAGGCTTACAGTTAAGTTTCTGTTCTGCGATGGAACAGAATTTCAAGCATAGTACGGAAATTTTTTGAGTTAATATCATAAAAGCACAATTGTAGTTGCCCAAGCTCGCACGTGTGACGTTAATCAAGTCTACTTTCATGAAAAACAGGATCCGTTATGAGAATAAGGTATATTTGATTTAAAGGGTAACACCACCGTAAAAACTTAAAAAATGCGCGGTAATGAGATAATAATATTTAAGGAAGTTATTAGGAATATATATAAGTATAATTCAAAAAATTGCTATCAGCAAATATTCATAAATGAATAGATTATAGATTAAATAGTTTTGTTTTTTTCTACATCCAAATTTGCGCCAGTTACACTGCGTGCCGCAAAATTCAACATGCCTGGCAAGAATGGCTCCAGTGTCGCCATTTTTTAATTTTTGTTGATAACAATTTTTTGTATTATACTTAAACATATGCCAAATAACTTCCTTAAATACTATTATCTTATTACCTTTTCTTTCATCAAAATAAAAATTGTACATTTTATTGGTTCGTACAGTGATGTTACCACTTAAGAGGGACACTCATGACGCTCAACTATTCCTGATCGTATGGAAATCTTATTCACAAACAACATTGGAATTGTCATTCCCTTTCTCTCACTGATAAGTCGATAAGTCAGTACACAGAATTTTACAAAAATCCTATAGGAATTTCTGAGGAAATTACAGTATTTTTAAGCAAAGTCCAACTAGAGTTATAATTTTGTTAACATTTCTATATCTTCACTTTAGGCGAGACTTTAGGAGAAAAATGATGACTTGAACGATTTTTCAACGATACAGAAGGTTTGCTTGGAAATTAACTTCATGATTTATCATAAGATCCTCTCTCAAGCCTCTATGAGAATCTCAATTTAGTTTTACTCCCTTCACTTTGAGATTCAATTTTCGTCTGCGCAAAACGAAAGTATATTACTTTTTGCCAACGCTAAATCCAAATTACGTGCCATTAATTCACGCTGAGATGCTCAACATCCCACCTTTGTTGCAGTTTTTTACTTATTAAACTACTTTTTTGGTAACATCTGCCAAGTTTTTTGATTCTACATAGTCCCCGAAATATTTCGAAGTCTAAAAAAAATATTAAATTTATTTATTCATTACTTAAATAGCACATGTAAACAGATGGTTAAAATACGTATTTTTCATGAAAAAAGCATTTTCTTTATTTTAATTTCACAAAATTGATTTGTCGTTTTTGTCTGTCCGCCATATTGGATCTACGATTTTGAATTTTCAAATTTCGAGTACATATTCGTAATCAGCGACTCCAAAACCCAATGCATGCAGAATTTCAAGTGAATCGCATGTAAGGAAAAATGTATGCATGGAAGGGTCAAAGACTATTGATCATCACAACGTGACTACATCCGAGCTTCGTCACCTAGCATTTAACCAGCCCGATAGTCTGCTTCCTGTTTCCCTTTGACATTTGCTGTATATATTCTAGTCACCAAGAGCCGTTGCAAAATTATACGTATAACGGCAATGGTAATAAATCTCAACTCTGACGTATGACGTGTGTCGACCCTGATCTGGAGGCCCCATTATTCTTCGTCTTTTCATCTACCCATTTCTCGCAAATGTCATTCCTGAGGGATATTCATCATCAAATCCGTCTTCAAACAACATTCAAACTTGACGCCTCCGCAGAATACTTCATAATCCATTAAACAATTATCTTAACAACAATCCGAGTCAATCTCGAACCAATCAAATTGTAGGATTTCCTAGATGGTTACAAATACCAATACGAATCAACAATTAAACAAACTCGATTCTCTATCACGCAATATAAGGACCAGTGATCTCAAAAATCTTTTCTATAGTTGCCACGTGATTATGAATAAGAATTCAATATCAGAATTTATAAACAACTAATTTTGTCTTCAAGACTCACCTAAAAATGTTTTCCATTCATTTCTGGTCATGTCAACTTACATTTAAACGTTCGGAACGTTTTCATACAGTTAAAAAATTCTGAAAATTTTCTAAAATTTGAGATCTTTTCTTCGTATCAGCTAATTGACTATCGTTTGATAAAGCCATCATAAAATTGGAAGCTTATCACATTCTTATCCATGACGAGTAAATTATCAGCTGCTAATCGTCATATTTTGTAAATTTTGTAATTTTTATATTTATCATGCAATTTAATAAGAGCAGTAAATAATAAATAAATAAAACAAGATTTACATTCTCCTTCTTAATCATTCATCTTTGATTCAAATTTAACAAGAAAGGAGCAAAATATGTATAACCAGAGAACCTTTAATATGTCTCTTTTCTCTTTTGGCAAGAAATTTAATTCAATCGGATTTTAAATACACAAATTCAAGTTAGTTAAAACTTACACACACATCCATCCATACAACACTCATACAGACATTTTAAAATACGCCTCATTGTCAAAGTATATATTTTAAAGTTAAATTTAGAATGCACTTGTTTGTAAAAATTTAAATTATTCGGGTATCAAAGGGAATTCACTAAATGTTATTTCATCTAAAAATACTCATGATACGAATAGTTCCATCGATGTTGAAAGTTCAGCAGCAGCCTTCGAAGAGATCCACGTTGATGATGATAACGATAACGTCCGTTAAATGTACATGGAGAATATTTGATGGTGGTTCCCAGTTTGATGCTCACGTGTTCGAATTGAATTCGGATCTTGATATCTTCGTATTATATCGGCATTAAATCTCATTGATGGTCCACGTTCTAGTTGTCGGATTTTCTTTGATACCATTATTAAACTTTGAATTGTACTTTTAGGTGTTTGAATGTCACATTAGATTGAAGTAATAGAAATTGAATAAAGTTTTAACTAATTCGGAGGAATTTTGACCACGTGGTCCGGCGTCTTCTCCAAGTGTGTTTAATTTCCTCATTTTACCCGTTCCGCCTAGCACCCAATTCTAGGTGGCTGTGTCGGAACTGTTCAAATTTCGCGTTTAGCGCACCCAGTGCCACGTGTAAATTTAGGGCGCGAATAATTCAAATGATATTATATCGTCACAATTTCCTAATTTACTAACATTTTATAGATCACAAAGTTGGCTACACATATCTTTTCGAAAGTTATTAAACGTGAAAATTTCAAATACAAGATTCTGATGCGAAAAAATCAAAGCCTTGCCAAATTGCAGATGACTGTATTTTTTCAAATCTTAATTCGCCAATAACAGAATTAGCTAACATTAAGACATATATGTATGTCATCGATATTCGCGAACGCGAATATAAATTTAATATTATGCCTTTTCTCTATGGGTAAGAGTTCACAATTGATTGACTGATGGGTACACCATAAAAGTCGCACGCACATATAAGCGTCGACTGTGTTCTATTCCAAAAATTGCCGAGCTGATCTGTACCATACCGATTGTTTGTTTAAAGATTAAACGACAAATTAATAACAGAAAAAAAATAATTTCAAGGTCAGAGACAAGGTGACAAAAGATTTGTTAACATGAATAAATCAAATTCAGTAAATCAAAGAGTATTTTATACAGAAAACAAACTTTTATAATAAAAGTTCATTGTCAAAGTAATGTTTTTTGTCTTATTTAATATTATTTTCATAATTTTTATTAGCGAAACATGAAGTATTTGTGACATTTACGTTTGCAAAATAACCGCACAATTTTTGCGGATGCGGATGCGAATGCGAATATTTATTACATGACTAATGGGTACATTACTCAACAAGCATTGAAAATTACAAAGCTAATACAAACCCGTAAGTGGTGCAATTTTAAAATGCGAAGAAACTGAAGTCAACGTGGAGTTAACAGAAGCTGAGTTTATTTTAACTCCTGTGACCGATCGCAAAAATTCTCGATGTGTATGTCAGGAATAAAGGGCTGAGTAAAGACGTGTTCAAAGTCCGAATAAAGCCTGTAAATCTCCTTTGCTTTACGCTACAGGTACATGTAGAACTGAATAACAACTAACATTGACTCCAAGACTGGAAGTTTTCGACTTCTCCACATTCAATATTCAATAATGCATACCCGATACTATTTCACTTCATAGCGTACTCTGGGAAACACATAATGCACATAAATACATACAGTCCGCCCTGGGAAAAAGTGCTGGCAAAGGGGATTATGAGAGTATTGTGACACTCCGGTCACGTACACTTTAATTTTACATTAATGTTGAGCGCCAATTCTTTGTTGCAGTGATAATTAAAGAACGAAGCAAAAATATGGAGGTAGAGAGCAACAGGATCCTTCTTAGGGCGTTTGGAATAAGCCATGGACTGTCTAGAGGCATGAACATAAGTAATGATTCGACGAGACAATTCATACATTTTATGTAACGGAAGATTAAAATTTGTTTCCGCAAAAAGTTAACAGGCTATAAAGGTATACAATTATACAAATATCGGTGGGAGTCATGGCGACAGTTCCGATAGAGAGAGGCGCTGTACTCAGAAGATAAGGGTGTGCCCCGTTCCACCCCGTGGCCCTATTCAGCCCCAGGTTCCCCTAAACAGAAGCACGTTTCGATTATACAAATTATAAAATTCTTGATATTGAGTTTTATTGAAGTTGTCCGGATAAGAACCACCAGCGAAGCACATTAGAAGACGAAGAATTTACTATAATATCGACTCTCCGTTAGTTGCGACGTGACAAGACGTTTATTGTCTGACGTCTGCGGACACCGCTGCTGATGTAACCCGTAACGTCAAAGAGTTCAACAGGCAGAAAGACGGAAATGCAATCGGCGATGCTTTCCCAATGAGAAGAGTCTAATTCAATTTCTAACTTTAAAAACAAATTCAAACGATTTTGATAAGTAGAAGGACCGAAGTACAATTTACGATGCAACGCCAACGAGAAGAGTTAAAAATGAATTCAAAAAGTAAGGATTTTACGTTAAATTGTCAACCACAAACCGGAAATAGGTAGAGACCAAAGTAAGATCTGCAATACTTGGACTTGTACCCTTGATTATCGAAAGCAAGACGTTAAGAAAAATATTGGGTTTTGACAGGCATAGAGACTGAAGTACGATCCATGGTGCACCACCTCAGTATGAATCAGCAGATCTGATTCGCTGATTTGATCGATTTAGGCCCTTTATTTATAATAATATGTTAATTTGTGTACGAGACGATAACGAGGGAGGCGGTGCCACGTGGCAGATCTAGTGAAGCTCGGCGCTGCCAGCCGTGGTCCGGCCGGTTCAGTAGATACTGTGGAGTACTGTTTTGCCCTACGCACTCATTTGTTCGCCGATCAACGGATTAAATTGAAGAAATTGCGTGAATTGAGCGGGAAAATTCTAACAAGTTACAATTGAAATTATGTAAATAGAGTAGACGAATTCTGCTACGTTACAAAATTTTTGCTGGAACTCAGGTACCCCCTCCACTGATGCACATTCGCGCCAGCAAGATTCACGTCCCGGTCTTGTAATAGTGCCACCGAGTAACACGTGATATTCATGTATATTTAGATTCTGTAATTGTCCATTTTTAATAGAATGGCATTTGTTTGTATGAAATATTCAATACAAAACAGAAGTGCTATAAATTTTTCTTGACTTTGATGTAAAATGACTAAAAATATTTATACCCATGAAGTTCTGATTATTTGAAAATGTGACATGAAATTGAGGTTACATCTGTCTCAAACTGTTTTTTTTTTTTTCTTTTAGAACATTTCTATAATGATTTCAGTAAATAATGATAGTACTGTTACGAGGTAGATCGTGTAGACTTCGCTGAGCGGCTACAGGAACCTACTCTACACCCAGGCAAAGTTTTTGTTTGGCTATTTTAGTGATGGTACAGATCGATTACACACTTACGTGCTATTACTCCCCATGCTAGAAATGATGAAAGCAGGAAGGAATCGGCATTGTTTTGCGCGAGGTAGATGATTCAAATGTTATAATTGGTTTATTATTAATTCTCAAGGAATTGAATTGTCACTGTGGTCAACGTAATGGAATCGGCTTCGGGGAAGGGCTTGGAATGGTTGGGAGAGACATAATTAGAAGTGACTCATGCGAAAGCTAGAATGAAAGTGTCTAGTTTAGAGAACGTAGCAGACTTGCTAGTTGCAGTTTATCGATCAACCTTCTGACTCGGTGCGGGAACCAAGGCAGCTAGGTGAAGATTGAGATAGAATGCAGGGTGTAAAGTGACTGAGACTGTGGGAAAGGAACCTGAAGTCTGGAAGACACGGCAGTACAAATTTGAATTCAATTTCGAAATAGTTTGTTGATTTAATTAAATCATTCGAAACTTGGGTAAAAATATCTTTTTGTAAAATGAATTCAGAAACACATACGTAACGTAAATCATCCAAGCAATAAATCTACGAAAATTTAGATGGGATAAAAAATCAGAATGCAATGCAATAAAATTTGAAGAGTAATAGAGAAAAATTATACGTAAATAAATGAAAGTCTGAAAATGAGCAATATGGATATAATGAATAATAAACACGCATAATGAGTGGAGTAAAAAATTTATTAGGCAGATAACAAACACATTATTATTATTCTAGAGATAAAAACACGTTAAATCGAATTTAAAGCACTATTTCATTGACGATAAGCCAGCAAGTGAGGGTTGTGTTCGAGCGAGAACGAGAGGAAGCGGCACTATTGATTAATCGTAAGATACACGCTTGGCACTGTTACCAGAGCGGCCGGTGCGTTGAAATGATGACGCAAGTTTTATAGAGACAAACACGAAGGAAACGAAAGTAGTTCAATTGTTCAAAAATATAGAATATTCAATCGCCTTATTTTCAATTATACAACATGTATATACTATACATATATGTAGACACATATTACATACATTAGACTGTATCAAAAAAATGGACACTTTTTTTTTCTAAATTCAAGTCGAAAATATTGTTCCAAATAACGAAAAGAGAATGATATCCAAGTTTGAGCTGTAATTATTAATATTCAACGGTACGTCGTCGCGATTTTCTATATCCTATCTAAATAACATGGGAAAAATGTTATATAAACTTTGGAATTTTATAACTCGTCAACGCATTAGTGTACTGATAAGACCAGAACGTATTTTAGTAGGGGATTGAACGTTCCACAAAAAAAGGTCTCCTACCATTTTATGTTAAATCTACTCTTTCAAAAGTTATTTAAGGCCCTTTGTTGACCTTTGACTTTAAATAAATTTTGAAAGAGTAGATCTGTCGTAAAATGGTAACAGACCTATTTGTAGAGCATTCAATTCACTATAAAATACGTCTTGGTCTTATCAGTACACTAATGCGTTGACGAGTTATAAAATTCCAAGTTTAAACAAAATTTTTCCCATGTTATTTGAATGGGAAACAGGAAAACGCGGTGAGGCACCTCTGAATATTAATATTAGGAGCTGAAACTTGGACAGCATCTTTTTTCGTTATTAGGAACATTTTCGACTTGAATTTTGAAAGAAAAAAAAAATCGATTTTTTGGGTACTGTCTAATATACTGTGACGCGGATTTTTGCTAGTTCTGGATCACCCGGAGAAGTTTACCAGGAGCTTACTGCGCGCACAATAAGTTGGCAGCCCACGATGCAAAACAAAAAAATTACGCTTTATCTTACGAAAGATACCGCAAAATTTTTTTGGGCGCATGGCGTGGTCAACACGCCGCTTGATCGTCAGCTGCGCTAATCCTCGGCTATATCCTTCTGCACCTGATAGCTCAGTACCGCAGACCGGGGAGGGGTAATTTTGCGGGGAGACAGAGTAGACACTTCACACACTACTACTTTAACAGAACAGAATGAAATGATATATTTTTCAATGGAAGCGATACAAAAAACAAAAATACGTAACGCGCTTGTCACGACGTCGAACACAGAGTGATCAAACAGAAAAGAAAAAGGACAAACCAAAGCTCAAATAAATCTTAAGTCTAATTGCACTAGTCACATTCTCAATATCAAATCAAACTCCGAACCGAAATAAATCAAAACAATACCTTTCGAACGCACTAGCCGCGTTTTAATTTCTACTCCGGCGCTATTCGCCAAACTCGACAAAAGAAAATAAAACAGGGTGGACCCACTACGCGTAATCGCCGAACTCAAGCTACGGCCACCAAACAAGGAAATCGGCAAACTAATTTCGAGCACCTTGATAACGCAAGTTCAAAACGGCCAACCGTCAGTCGGTGTGCCGATCTAAACCACTCTCGAAATTTGTTCGCAAAAAGGAAATGAGCGGTAACCGGTAGGGGATTTTTATCTTCAATTTAGGGGGATTTAGGGGAAAATGTTTGCATACTGTGCCATCTGGCAACACTGTTTCTTAAGCTCAAGTTAACAAAAGGTATTCGAGCTGAACATATCACTCTGAAATAAACATCAGAGTTTCCATTGATCGCCTTTTCAGCCTGTTTTTGTAGATCATCTGGCCGAAATATGTTTTCTGCGAAAATAACTTATCGAAAGCTAGAAATATTGATCTACGCCGATTCTGAGTTTGCGTGGAGATAAGCTCCATCGCCATCTGATGGTTTCTCGGCAAGATTTTATCAAAACCTTCGACCCAGCGCTTATCATTTCTGAATAACTCACTGCTACCTTAATGGAAAATATGATTCGAAATCTTGTTTTAGGTTAAGTATAACCCTTTAATTCACGCTTATTGAAATATTTTCTTCTGGTAACAAACGCCAAGTTTTTTACTTCCACATGGTCTCTGAAGTATTTATAAATCTACAAAAAAAAATGAAGATTATTTATTTATTGAAAAAATAGCTCATGTAAACAAATGGTCGAAATTCTTACTTTGCCACGAAAAAAGCATTTTTATATTTATATTTATAAAAGAAAAAAAATTTTATTCGCTTTTCTCTTCTCTATTTTTGAAGACTCGAAGATCAACACAGGATGCTTTTATACGTTCCTTTTTTTGTGCCCAACAACTTTTGTTTCACATATTTTTTGATCAACTTATTAGGTTCGGAATGAAACGGCTTAACCCATTTTTCATAATGATCTCGCGGGTTGATTGCAAAATTATTATCACCATTTGATATAGCGACATAAAATCATCGTTAGATTAAATTTTCTGATTCATACCTAAAAAGTACTACATTTCGAGTTTTTCCTGGCCTACTACATGGGTATACGTGACCGCGTTGCACTACATTGTAGTTTTCGAACATTTTTCACTACAAGGATCCAGTTCGCAAGGTTAGATACATAATACCAGAAAATTATATCTATTCATATTAAATCATCAATGTTTATATCGAGGTTTACTTACACACCTAAATACCTACCCTCACAGTACAGTTTGGCAATAAATGATCTGGAAATTTTCATCCTTATTTGTTATACAAACTTTCTTTCCTTTTTAGAAACATTAACATATAAATTATGAAAAGACCGGTCGATTGAGATCAAGGTCATCAAATTTTTAAATTGAGCACACACACACGCACAGCTAGCATCCATCTGATTATGAATATGGTCGGAGGTGGTTCTGTAGACCTCAAAACGTCGAGATCTAGTAAAAACTTTCCTTTTTATTTTCAGGATGATTACGATAATTTCCCTTCTCTTTTTATCCATTTGAAAATAAAGGAACGAGAATTTAGAAAGAATGACATAAATTTATCTGAATTATCAGTAGGTGGAAAATACCACGCAACAACGTGCGTCACAAAATTAAACTTCCTGTCGACAAATTTTTGTAATTTCTCCGGTGCATATTTTTAATTAATTTTTTCAATCATCGTTCAGGTACGGCACAATCACTTGAAACATAAAATTTGAGGTACACATGCGAAGAATGTGAATAGTGGTGACGTCACAATTGGCCCGAGTTACGAGCAATTCGATACAGGTACTGCGTGCAGAAGCGCGAGTGCGGTTCGGCGGCGCCTTGACTCACCGAACAAATTATTCATACTCTGTGAACCAGACTAAGCTACCATCCTTTGCCGAGGTCCTAAAAACGCCGAATATCCTTCTTGGCTTTTCCTTCCTCTAAGGTGCTTAAAAAATTTCGTTGTACACCTCAAAAATGCGGCGAGGCAAAACTCCTATACCGTTCAAGTGATCAGGATGAAACTTGGGCAATTGAAAATTGATGCTTTATTCTGGCAGAGAGTGGAGCGACTTTTTACTTTTTGAAAATGTGGAAAAAAAATTCACAAATCAGTTATCACTCACCGAAGTTGGAAAAATTTTCGCAGTTACACCTAAAGGATCGAACTATCGGGTATGATGCCACTCGGCGCTGATGAAACACATACTTTAAGCCCAGTCCCATAAGATTTGACGGTAAAATGACGAAATGGCACGCATGTCGGTAAAAAAATGTCGGCAAAATGAGATGTTGGTGTTCCTCGTAACTGAAAATCAGATCAGCTACCATTTCGTAATTTTGCCATCAAATCTTGTGGAACTGGGCTCAAAGTGTGTGTTTCATCAACGCCAAGTGGCATTATACCGGATAGTTCGATCCTTCTGGTGCAAGTATGACAATTTTTCCAATTTTGGTGAGTGATAACCAATCTGTAAAATTTTTTTCAAAATTTAAAAAAAATAAACCGTCGCTCCACCATTTGCCAAAATAAGGCATCAATTGCCCAAGTTTCATCATCGCTTGAGTGGTATAGGAGTTTTGGCTCGCCGTGTTTTCGAGGTATACAACGCGACTTTATAAGCACCTTAGGGAGTAACATCACTCCAAAGGCCAAAAAAAATGCCGAACTTTTACAATTTATTTTGGGAGTATGGAAAAAGGAACTAGATTTTTCTTCAGAGAATTCTTTCAACACATATTATAGTACGAAAAAAATATTTTTATCATCATTTTGATGCAAAATAGCAATGACAAAGCCAATCTTTGAAATCGCCTGTTTTTAAAACTGCTTCACGGGAGGACGGTTTTGATTGTAAAGTAGGTATAAGACCTGGCACAAAAATTTTATAATCCATATCCATTAGGGTGTGCCAAAAAATGACGATATTTTTTTTTTTCACTCTCACCCAAAAATATCAGAGAATATGCCCAAACGAAAATTTTGTCAGAGGCGGAGCTCTTAATTTTAATTTTAAGAAGTCTTCCACGAAATTTGAAGTTTTGCCATTTAAATAACACGGGAACAAGGGTTTTGAATAGTATTTTGTCCTGCAAAGTATGAAGAAATTTTTTTTTTTGATCAAATGAAGGAATGGATCATATTCAGCACTAAATTCTGGACAAAAAAATTTATCGAGCCAAATTTTCATCGTCGATTTGAGGTTTCTACAGATCTTTAAAATTGAAAATTTTTTAATTTCACGTTTTCTGCATTTTCCAACTAAACTATTGCATATAGAAAAAAAAAAGTCATCTTGTAAGACTTTTGTGTCAGCCGTCAGACAAACTACAAAATTGCTTTCCAACTTTTTTTTCTATTCTTCAAATGACTTCAAATTTCGTGAAAGATTTCTTAAAATTAAAATTGAGAGCTCCGCCTCTGACAGAACTTTTGTTTGGGCATATTCTCTGATATTTTTGGGTGAGAATGAAAAAAAAAAATATCGTCATTTTTTGGCACACCCTAATATCCATACATTATTGCTTATGGAAGTACGTAGGGTTTTTTTTTAATCAAATTTTGTAGAAGTAGTTCACTTTTAAAAAAAAACGGTCACTTCATTCCATAGGGAATTTAATTGTGAAGCTACTGTCAAAATTTCTGTTTTCGGTGTTCAAGTGATCTCTCCTCCCAATTTTAAAAAAGTGGTGTTACGTGCTCAGACCCTCGTCACACTCACAACTCATTCTGCGTCTCTCTTATATAAAAGGCTCTTCATTTCATGCGTAACAATCTCTAGCATATCCTGTGCATATCCGACTATCTCATCTTATTCCCAGAACCCCGATCTTGCACTTTGCTTTCTGCACCGACTCACTTTCTGCTCTGCTCACGACTTCTCACGATTCCTCCACCCTCTGAACGACTCACTTCGAACGAACGACAATCTGTACCAACGGTTATAAATATAAACAGTTATTCCATCCCAACACCATCATCCTAACCTCCGGTTGTCGTAGGACGTAAAAGCGAATCCGAACCTTGGTTATTTCCTACCGCTCGGAATAACCGACCGTCAGGTCGTAACAGTGGTTTTGAGAAAAATACGTTAAAGGTTTAGGAGCATGCAGCGCGCGCTCCAAGGGCTTGGGGAAAATTGAGAATTGAACGCGTGAAAAAAATTTTTTTCAACATTGGACCACTTGGAAAATGCCATTAACCCTTTCAAGCTTACATTTTTCCTTACATGCGATTCACTTGAAATTTTGCATGCGTGGGCTATTGGGGTCGCTGATTACGAATCTAAATTCAAAATTCGAAAATTCAAAATGGAAGGTCCAATATGGTGAACGGACAAAAATGACAAGAAAAAAAAGTCGAAAAAATTTTTTTAAATTTTTTCACGTGTAAATTTGTGTAAAATTTGGTATTCGGATTTTCATGGTCGTTTAGAAGAAAATGCTTTTTTTGTGGAAAAGTAAGAATTTTGACCGTTAGTTTACATGTGCCACTTTTAAAATAAATTAATAAACAAATTTTATATTTTTTTTCATTTACAAATATTTCAGAGACCTTGTGGAACCAAAAAACTTGGCAGTTGTTACCAAAAAAGTAGTTTAACAAATAAAATGCTGCAAAAAAAAGGTGGGACGCTGATCGTGAGCGTCCTAGCGTGAATTACAGGGTTAAACTTTTCAAAATTATTATTAGTTGTGGTCTTGGCGAAGGTATAGTGCGATTTGCAAAAATCCATAGAAACGATTTCTTGAAGGAAACTTTAACGTCAAGAGGATTGTACTGTCAGTCGTTACCAACCGCGTTAATAGTCACATATGTATTTTAACTTTTATCAAAGCCCACGCTTCACTGATGTAAAAGTGACGGAGTCAAAGCAATTTTACATGCAATCCCAAATAAAAATACCCTAAAAAATTTTGGTGGTATGCAACAATAATACCAAGAAATATATTTCTGTAATTGAATTACATACATCCGTACCATGTAATGTGAGTATATTTTTTTTGACCTTATTCTCTCTTGAAAGAAAAAAGTTTATGGATATTTTTGTTAAACAATGACATTCGACTCTATCGGCAAATACTGAATATAGCATGCTTTCAAAGGCGAAAAACGCCACGCCAACCTCGAACAGTTGAAGACAACGGAATGCAGCATCTATTGCATCAGTACACAGCTCAAAGAACAAAAGTAACTTGTCATACAATTCGAAGTCATCCAACAAGTCAGTTTTGTTCGACTATATATGAATTAACTCAAAAAGATGCAGCAGGACGATCCATGGATTCGAATTTTTGAAGTTGGCCAGGGCGTTGTATCGTTAAGATTTAAATTTGGTTCGCAAAATCTCTTGTACCAATTTTTACGAATCGTGTGAGACATTGCACCTTCGCCGAGAGCACATCAAATAATTTGAACTACTTTGGTAGTGCTCTTTTTTCTGGCTGGAATCCGAAAGGAATTATGCAGTGTCTACCCTTTCAGCAAAAACCCTAGAAACTCTTAATTTTGGAGTTAATTTATACCCTTAACCTTATTTCTCATGGGAACTCAGCATTATCTATGACTAAAGGATACGAATTCACTCCCAGGTTAAGGTTTTTTTGCGTAGGGTGATACTCTGCTTATTAGAGGCATTGTTGCCGTTTCTAGTACAATTGTACTTTCCTAGTACATTTCAATCGTTTTCAGTACGCTAATATACTTCATGATTTTCCAGCACATTTACAGAGATTTTGGTAAATTTGCATTTGCGAATTTGAGTTGTGAATTTTACCCAATCAACGATCAGATATACTACTCCATGATCAAAAATATGTAGTATGGAACAGATTGCAGTGCTGAAACTGTAATTATCCCAAGATAAACTGGTTGTTTTTTACATTTCTTGCGTTAAAATTTAATCTTCGGAAATTTCGTGCACTTTTGTGTAGGCTACGCATACGCATGAACCTGCCGAAAGAGACTTGCAGTGGCTTGCCTCACTAAGAACTGAAAAAACAATGGAAGCTCCACACCTGGTAGCAAAAAACAAAACCTCACAATAGTTGGAATTCCATTCTCTACATTCTACTATCGATCTAGTACATTTTTTTTCATAAAGCTGCTACATTCTCAATTACTATAGTGGAAACACTTACACAGGCGATCATGAATTCATCTATTTATGACCGTCTTGATTATTCACACAATCTTTAGTTAAAAATTATTTTCAAGCTCCGCGACCGTGGCCACATGTCCTTCAAATTATCTTATAATAGTGCTGTAAAGTGTATGTTATAGACTCATGTTTGAATTCCAGGATGTGAGCAACTGTGCGTGCCTCGGTATGAACTGCAACGTGATTGTTATTTAAAAAGGAAAAGAGAGATAATTCTTGAGGGAGGGATAATCACGCGCAGTTACTGACCTGATCACTAGGTAAAAACGATAATTAGAAAAAGATAGGATTATTGGGCGCCAGACGCAGTAGCGTCAAAGATACGATAATTAGGAAATACGAAATAAACGAAATAGATCAGATTCTACGACGGTTGTGCACAGCTCACTCAGTAGGTAAGGATAATGGTAGAGGGGATGGGTCGTATCCAATTCGATAAAACACAATATTAAAGAAAATGGTAACAGTATCAAGTGTATTGAAAAGATAGGTAGAGAAATTCAAGTACAGCCAGAGAGAAAGTAGAATTCAGAGATAACACGTGAGCGATACAATTATTCGTGTGATTTAACGGTATGAAGCAGGTGTAATCGCGATACTATTACTCGATATAACAATCAGCAAGTTTACAAAGCAGATAAAAATAGGCTAGCATGCAATGCACAATCTAAGGTTCTTAAACTAATTGTTACAATATGAAAAATATGATCACAGAAATACAGAATAATCGCAGCAATGTGTAGTCAAACAATAAGGCACGATACGAGATAGAAGGTACGAGAATACTGCAATTGGCAAAAGAAGGCAAGAGATCTTATAGTTAATCAAACAGCAAAAGATATTACAGGTAATCAAAAAGGCAAAAGATATTACAGGTAATCAAGAAGCGAGCAATATTACAGTTATTCGAGAAACTAGAGATATTACAATTGATAGAAAGGCAAGGATTACAAGTCAGTTAGACAATTCGATAATTGAAGCGAAGTCAGAAATAATCAGGTATAGCGAAATATTACAGAACAGGTATGATAGAAATTACAAGAGAAATTACGATAGAAATTAAAGAAATACGTAGGTTCTAGCTTGCGATATATGCGATACGACGAAATATTATAATCACGATAAACAAGAATTAGATATCTTGACGTGTCAAGAACAGGTATTATAGAGAGAAAATATTATAATGCGATATATTACAAACTAGAGATCTACGGACAAACTACGTAACCGCGGTATTAGCAAAGAAAGCGATGAAAAAGGTGTTATTCGGTACGGCACAATACTCCAATGTCAAAAGAGAACAACGGCTATACCGCGCAGCGATATAAGATCGCGCACGCGGTACGCTTACGATATAATTCCTCCAAGATATTCAATGATAATTAAATCAGCAAAATATTAAGAAATCAAAGAAACGATAGTTGAGAAACTATAAAAGAGATAGAGAGAAAATAGATATTAGATAGCAAGAAACGGAATGAGAGACAAAACCAGAGACTTTATAAGCTAATTAATTTAACAGTCACTACTAAGAACAATAAATCAGAGATTCAAATAAGACACGATAATCAGAGATATTCTACTAAAGCATAAGTAAGGCGCTGCTATTCAGCAATATCAGGAAATCATTCAAACGAGATAAATCAAGGAAATAGATACTAGTCACTATAAATTGATAGTAAGCTAACCAGTCGCGAAATTACTTGCAATATTCGATATCAGAAAGAGAATCAGATAAGAGATAATACGAGAATACGATACAAGCCCACGTGGCTCACGCTGAGCGAAATGCGAGATAAAAGAGAAAATCGATAATAGGTAAGAAAAGAGAGAAAAAGATTAAAGCAAGTAAATTCGTGGCTTCACAAAATAGATAGAAAAAAACCTCACTTACGAAAATAGAAGATACAGGTAGAGAACAGGCGATAGAAAAGCGAAAGCACTGAATTTAGAGTAAGCGGAAGACTATAAAACGTAGCGAGAGAAGCGAAGACTATTTGTAGCGAAAGCATGTCTGACGATATTAGTAGCTGGACGTAGAGGGTGAAGAGACGAGCGGCGATCCTGACGATCCCGGTCGATTTTCGGCGAGATTTCGTCACGTGATCCTTTTCCGGTGTTTGGTGATCGATAATTGGGCCAGAGGGTCACGTGGTACGGGTCAACAGGTGTAGACGGGCGATAGTCCATTCCTGGGTGACTTCTCCCCCCACGTAGAGACATATACGGAAATATCGATCCGTCGAGCGATATGTGAGGGGGCTATGGTCAGCTGCTTGCGATACTCGCGAGAGGGGAAGGTCTACCCCTCACGGTATTGCGGTATCGATGTGTGCGAGAAGATCTAGGAACGACGACGTGAAGAATGATCTTACTGACACTGTTGCGATATCGATACTCTGTAGAATTCGTGATTGATCCGTCGTCAACTTGTGCGGTGCTGGTACTCCCCGCGCTGACTATCTTTCCGGTACTGCAACTCGGTGCGGGCCCTACGGCACTGTTGCACCGAGCCTTTCTGATGGTGATGACTTACACACGGGGTTCCCATCTTTAAGACCATCAGTCCGGCGTGGTCCACCACTTGTTTCTTGGGCTTGTCCTCACCATGCAGTCCTTCGATAATCGTAGGTTTTTAGACAGCCACGATTCTGCGGTATAGTAGACGGAACAGTAGGTATTATGCTGATTCAGCTCCATGCTGATAAGTATCGCTACGGGAGGCTTTGTTGTGTTTTTGACGCACAGCCCTGTACGCCGTCTACGATGCATCCATGCGGCAGTGGCGTTGTAGCGATGGTTCGCCTCCTGGCCGATAAGTCTAAATGATCGGAGGTCTTCGTTGTGCTTCACGCACGACCCTGTACGCAATCTTAATAATTAAGTTTCACTTAAAAATTAATTAGTTGTTCTTTTTGGAGTATTGGCCTCAGACGTGTTTTCGTTACTTTTTACGACATTCTGAAAATAAGGAGTGCGATATTTAAACCATGTGACGGGGTATAAAATACCACGTCACAGAACATACATATATTATACGTCAACTTGACACTGAAGAGACACCCACGGCATTTAATTATTCATAACTTTGAAGTAACAGAGATGTCACCGTCGGCAGAGCCTTAAATGGTCTACGCAACTGACGAACAAGAAAAGGGTTTTTGTCAAGAATTTTTCAACTAACAAAACCTATATTTTTAGTATTTATAGTATAATATTTACAGTTAAATCATATTAAAAAAAATTCTGGAAACAACCCTTTTTTGCTCGTCAGTTGAATAGACCCCTTAAGAGTTTTGTGTCTTTATTATAAAATAAATTACAGATGTAGGCAAACTGTTACAAAAGAGTGCAATCAAGCCATGTAGACCGTGTGAAGGCCAGTTTCGATCCACGTACTTCATTATACCAAAATCAGACGGATTGAGTAGATTTATATCCACCCTCGAGCGGCTAAATCAGTTTCCATCTCCAGGACATTTCGAAATAGAGGCCATGGCCTTATTGTCGCCAGGCGGTTCCATGGCAATGCTAGACATAAAAGATGCCTATTTTCTGTTTCCAGTGGATCTCCGGAGCCAACAATTTTTCAGATTCAGCTTCCAGGGCCAGTTGTATGAGGTTACATGTCTACCTTTCGGTCTCTGCGCAGCCCCACTGGTCTTCACCAAGGTGATGAAACCAGTGATGAATGTACTACGCGCAAAATGGCTTCTGTCAACAATTTATTTAGACGATTTGATATGTTTTGGCCCTTCGCGAGAGTCATGCATGACTAACATACAGCCATCGGTTAGGTTGCTGAACGACCTGGGGTTCTTTATAAACTGTAAAAAATGTTGCACTAAACCGTATAGAAGATTCAAATCTTGGGCTTTAATTCGGACTCGCAAAAATATGCGTTAGAATTCACTGTTCATAGAAGATCAGCAATCTCACAGACGATCAGCAAGTTCCCCGTAGTCTCGGAATATAAAATCCGTGAATTCGCGCATCTGGTAGGAGTGTTAGTGGCTTGTTTTCCAGCAGTTGCCTACGCCTGGTTATACTGTAAAAAGGTGAAGACAGGAAAACTAACTGCTCTGATTTTGAACACCGGTAATTATAATGCAAAGATGACTATGAAGCCATGGCTGGAAGAAGATCTTACCCGGGAAGAGATCAATGTGGAAAGAAGTTGGAATCCCATCCGCACGTCCCAATATAAATTAGAAATCAGCTCAGATGCCTCACTTACCGGATGGGATGCTCAGTGTAGCTCAGTGTAGGGACGCGAGAACACACGGGTTTTGGAGCCCGGAGGAGCGTACTTGGCATATAACCAATCTCGAGCTGTTAGCAGCCTTCGTTGCGTTGTAATGTTTCGCTGCCAATCTGCGCAGCTGCGAAATTTTGTTGTGTATCGACAATACGGCGGTCATTGCCTACATTAGCAGACTGGGTACTCAGGTACCAAGTCTCAACAAATTATCACGGGGCTTTGGCGATAGTGCGAAGTCAGACAGCTCTGGACTTTTGCATCCTACATACCCTCGAAGCAAAACATCGAGGCTGATGCAGCATCTAGAAGAAATAATATCCATACGGAATAGGAGTTGGCAGAGTTCGGATTCCGGAAAATCTAATCAGTGTTTGGCCCTCATGACATAGACCTATTTGCCTCGAGAATAAACAAGAAGTGTGTTAGGTTCTGTACCCGTTATCAAAGTCCCGAAGTCACGGCGTTTCACGGCGGTTTATACCCTCACGATCTAGTGGGGTGGTATGAAATTCTATGCTCTTTCCCCGTTTGCGCTGGTTGCCAGAATTTGAAGAAAGATAATCCTGGACCGCGCTACAGGCACTTTTGTAGTGCCACACTGACCGACACAGGCCTGGTTCCCATTATTTTTGTCACTTTTGATTGAGGAGTTAATAGAATTCAAACCAAACCCTGATTTATCATTATCCCCTATTAGAATTCTGGGTCATCCGATAACGAAGAATCTTACGCTGGTAATCGAGTATTACCAGGAGAGCCTTCGCAAACAAGGACGCTCCAAAAGAGGCGATCGACGTTCTGGTAGATTCTCCACCGGAATCTACCTTAAAACAATATAACAGTTGCCTAAGAAGCTGGTGGGAATTTTGTAGGGAGCACCACTACGATATGTTCGGAGCCACCGTCAAACAGGTGCTCCAGTTCTTATCTGGGGAGTTCCAGAAGGGGGCACGATGAGGTTCGCGGAACACTACTAGTGCTACAATTTCACTTATTTTCTAATAATAATAATAATAATGTTTATTTATTTTCAATCACAATATTTGAAAAATCTTAACAGTTAACGAGGGAGAATAAGCACGGTTGGCATTCACGGATAGAAACACTCGCATCCGACGACGAGGGACAAGGGAAACTGCCGAAAACTTTGTCCGAGTGTAGCTGGACCCACGTCCAAGCCACCGACCAGCAGCTTGGTACCTGGATGGCGTGACCCGTCTTATATATTTCTGCGAGTTGCTGCTCAGAGCCTCATTGTCAGGCCGGAGACTTGAACCCGAGTCCTCCCGCTCCGTAGACTCGAGTGCTAGCACCTGAACTACTACGGTCGGTAGTTTTGTCACATTTTGTTACACGGCATCTCGGATAACCCGATCTTCAGCCGTTTCTTCCAAACTGCCTATAGAAGTCGACCTTCAAAGGCCAAATACGAGAGTACTTGGGACACAGAGCCGGTCCTCAACTTGATTGATTCCTTGCAACCCGCATACTCCCTAATAAGTCAACAAAATGGCCGAAAAAACAGCAACGCTAATAGCTCGGGTCACAACCCACAGGCTTCAGACTCTGCGAGCAGATTGATATCGATAACATTTTAGTGTCTTCGGCAGGCATTGAAATTAAAATTCCGGATCTGATTAAGACTTCCCGGCCGAGTCGATTTCAACGAAACTTCGCCCTGCCGTTCTTTAACAATCGACCTGCTTTATGCACAGCTACAGCATTGTTAGACTACGTCAAGTTTACGAAAAGATGGAGAGAAAACTGTCAAAAACTCTTTATCTCTATAAAAAGACCTTATAAGCCGGTAGGCTCCCAGACAATTAGTAGATGGATTCTTCATACAGAAAGCGGGTGTAGATACAGTATTCTCGGGCTACAACGCCAGGCACGCATCGGTATCTGCAGCTTTCAAAAACGGCGTATATGTAGGCACCATCCAAAAGACGGTGGGTTGGTCTCAGGGCTCAAAGATTTTTGTCTGTTTTTACAAACGACCGATCCAAGCAGCCAGCGACAGTTTTGCGCTCTCTTTAATCGAGTCTCGTACAAATAATCCTAAAGTTTTTCCTACTTATTTGGTCTCAAGACCTTACCTTACTATTATATTTCTCTTCTGTCATGTTCCTATAAGACTGTTCATACTGGCTTATACATGGTTATTGTTTTCTCTTTATGCAGCAAGCTTAGTGTTCTCGTGTGTAATTGTGATTATATGTAACTATATGAAAATGCGCAAGTGAATTAAAAAGTACAATAGTATGTGTAAATTCAATTAGATATCTCCTGTAAAATAAGTTTGTATAATAGTGCCTGGTTGGAAAAATGTGTATTTTTAATGAGGGGGCACATTCAAATGATACGTAACACGTGGAACGAAGGGGAAATAAGTTGCGACTTGAGTGAAACAATAATTTTTTGAGTTGAATCACTTCGAATTAATTGATATAATTAATTGTAATTTTTTCATTCAACATTAATTACTTATTTATCTGTTTCAATTTTTTTCTTTTTTTTTTGCGTTAATCCTCGGTAATTCACATTAATGCCAGGGAGTTTTCAAAAAATTGAATTCATTCTGTTGTATTTTCTATTAATTCTAATTAATTATTCTAATTTTACCCGGTTTTTTCATTTCAATTTGATTTGATTTCTTTGTGAAGACTTAATTCTGGCAAGAATCTAAACTAATTCAAATCAAATTGACTGAATTTTCCATAATTTAGTTATTTCTTAGTTAAGTTGCATTATTTCAGTCAATTTTTTTCAATTCAGTTAACTCCGATTAATTATAGTAATTGGCAAGTATGTAAACGGGAATATCAAGTTTCCTGATTTGCACCAACTCGAAAAATGAGTTACAATCGATTTTGTATTCCACGCTCAAAACCAAACTATCCAATAGATATTGTTTGAACAAATAATTCCGATTAACTATGGTGGTTTGCGATGATTTAATGCGGCATATCAAGTTTCGTCGATTGCAACCCCTCAAAGAATGAGTTATAATCCACTATCAATAAAAAATTTTAATCTCCCTAGCGCATGAGACCATCGCTCGCTAGACGCACGCACTTATTTCCTGCTGGCTATTTTCTGCTAACATCAACTTCATCTCATCAGGTTGAACCAACTTCTACGAAACTACCAAGCACTAACTTGACCTATCGATACTTCGGAATTACTAACTGCTCACCAAAAATACTAATGTAAATGTCTGTAATCAAATGGTGTGCTTTACATTTCCATATTCAATAAAATATTTTACCTCATATGATACATACAAATGCAGTGATAAATAGTCGGCGTTTGAGTGTTTCATTGAACTACGTACATAATTACACCATGATTCATTTTTATTTCTTGTTTTACAGTCACCCGGACCATCCCTATTTGATTATCAATCTGTTGGAACAGACACGCATTACACTTCAACATGACAACGTTTAGACACAAAAGACGGTCCACAGCTGCTCCGAAGTTTGCACTGCATGTATATCTCATTGTCCTGAACAAACTTCCACTGGCCTGCCAACTGCTAACTTCAATTGCCTATCCATCAGCACCACTGACCTTCCAGTGGCATGTCTGATATAGTCTTAATATTTCGCTTCAAATGGTATTAACTGAGCAAAGTACTAATACTAAATCACCTGTAATCATATAATACAGATTAAAAACTTAATAACCATTTAATTATAGTATAAATGCAATAGTACAAATGTATAGTAACTAGTTCCATATTTCTCGTTCTGTATGTGATCGTTGTTTTGTGTGCTTTTCTATAGAAACTTGAATTGTTCTTATTATCTATCCGACATAAATTTTACACAAAATCAGTCTTAATGACAGTCAAAATCAGGGTATGAGATTGATCGGTGCTTTGAACTAAGGGATTATTCACTTATGGTTTGTGAATTTGTGTATGATTAAATCTCTTAAGTTTCCCTCTCCACTCGGACTGTTGAGGCACCAATGTTGCATTGCAAGATGAAATACTCTACTATGTTACACAAGGCAATTAAGACTAGCAGCTCTCACCTCAAGAGTGAATCAAATCAATCAACTGTAAAATACTTCAAATCATTATAAATCTCATAGAATCTTTCGAATCGTTTGAAATCTACAAAATGTAGTAAAATAAAATTTCTTGTAGTGTTTTAAATCATTTGTCAGCTTGTACAATCGTTTGAAACCTTAGTAACATTTAAAACCATTTGAAACCTATGAAATTATGATAACTCATTCAACTACTTGTGCAATCGTTTTACACAAAATCTCTCGACATCGTTCAAATCATTTGACATTTCCTAACATTACTTGTTAATGAGTGAAATCTTTTGAAATAAATATGTAAAAATATTGTAAGATCAATTTCAAAATACTTAATTAATTGAGATCATTATAAAATCTTTCAAAATCCATGAAATCCGTTCAAGCACTTGATATCCTGTAAAATCTGGTTGAATCGGTTGTTAACTTGTAAAACATGCTATCTGTCGGGATATTGAAATCTCGTACGCTGTAATTGATGTGTCTTTGATTAATCACTTTAAACCGTGCGCACTGGCCTGTAATAGTTATGAAACAACCTTTGCTGCAGGTCCAAATACTATTTGCATCTACCAATACAACATTATATGTAATTCCTTGTCATTGTGATATGTTGACCAATCGTGATTATTCAACTCAATCTATTTTTATTCTAATACTAATGATTTCAATGCAATATATAATATATTACAACTATACGATACGTGTCTTAATAATTACTAGCGAACTATTACATATATTTGCCACTCACATACAATGCTGTACATGAATCCCATGTTGGTGTGATATTCTGAATTATATACTACTCACTCGATACGAGATATTATTAACATGCAGGGTGCTACTAGAACATAACTATTTAAGGCAAATAGCACTGGAAAGTCTTAGATTGTATATAATGATATCTGTTTTCAAAAACATCAGAAGAAACAATATGCAAAAATTAAACCAGTTGAAATACCCAATACATATATGGACTGGAATCACAGCCAACTATACGTATGGGTCAACATATAAGACAGGGAGTCATTTACCTGATAATGGCCCATAAGATGAGAAAACAGCATTATTAATGGAGGTGAAGTTACTACTTCGAATTGCAAATAAAACAACAATGTTATCTACAAAGTCTGTTAGCAAAAGAATTGGAAGAAAAAGTTACAAGGAAAACTGGCCACATATTATATTGAATCGACTTTAGCAAAACAGTTTTGTATGAAACGTATTATATTGTGCATAAATATACGCATAGCAGATGAATCTGACTTTCATCTACGGTAGCATTCTGTCAGCTCAGAATGAAGAAATTTATCATCTAATGAAAAATATTTATAAGTCCGCAAAGAATACTATTACTTGTTACAGCAATTCTCAAAATATTTTTAATTGCAGAAAAAAAGAGAAACAATCACAATACATGACGTTAATTACTTTCTCAGTCTTTCAGTATTTTCTCAATTCTGTCTAATCTTCGTAGCGATTTGTCTAAATTTCCAGTCCTCTAGCAGCGTAATCATAAGTAGATGAGGTTTATAAACATCTCATGAGTAAGCTGTCGTCAATCACAGTTGTTAACCGCACCTTTTGATTCACTAATCAGAACACGTCGTACGCCAAAAATCAATCTGTAATATCTCGAACACATCTTATTTAAAAAAAAATCAGCATGAAACTCAATGTACTGTACCTTTCACTTTCGAGTTTCAGCAAATTCCTCGAAATAATATATTTTGAGATCTTGCAAATTAGCTCTGAGCATCGGCCATGTATTATTTATTGATAACTTAGAGTCAAGAGTTGAAGACTGTGAAAAATAGTTATATATTAATACTGACATATTTTAGCTATACTTGTTGTACTTCACGGTGGAATAAAATGTGTTCAGATTCCTGTGTCGTTTTCACCTTGCAATGTATTGATTATTTATCAGAAAAAAAAATCAGCAGTATTACTATTTCAACAGATATAAAAGTTGTGGTTTACTGACACTTATTTCATTGGTTACTTCGAGACGATGTTGTACACGGGACTACACACGATACAAACAAGTCTAATCAGTTCAATAAAAAATACACAGAAAATGTGCCCGCCAAATACGTATGTAGCTCTTGGAATGATGTTTCGATATCGTTGGACGAAACAGTGAGGAACTAGGACTTGGGATTTTTTCCTAATCTCAGGACAGGAACTGGCAATATTTAAGTTTCTTGTATTTTTATTGTGATAAGATTTTGGTAATTTTTGCGAATTTTAAAAGGCGTTATCATCACACAGAAACAACATACTCACACACTTAATTCTAAAAAGATACGAATAAGAATGATTTAGCAAAGTGTAAATTTGGTGGCAATTGAATCACGTTCTCGAGTTACTTCAAGATCGACCAAATACTTGAAATAGAGGGAATAAGTAAAGCGCATGTACTCCTTAAAAGTGTCAGATGATTTATACATGAAAATATAGGAGAACAAAGATTGCTCTGCAGAAGCAACTTTACCGCGAGAAAAGATGAAATTTTTTATGGGAACATTTTAGAGGAGAATAAAAGACGAAGATGCCAAACAACATTAGGGCAAAAAAGAAGTAAAATAATTATCGCCCGCGATGCGGTGGGTTATACGCGTATAATGGCGCGTGGGAAGTGAGGTCGAGGTGCGCTGGTTACGTCATGTCTCGGTATTACACGCAGGCGCTCCGAACGGATGCTGGGCACATTTTGATCGTTAGCCACCCTCTGCTTTATGCCCTAAGACTTGGTTCATGCGAAGAACAAGCCCCTGCAAATTCCAGATGAATAAAAAAGGCCAGAAAGTTGAACAAATAGAGTGAAGGGTAAGAGAAACTTTCTTGTCATCATCCATACGTGTTGCATGGGTATGCAGAACCCAGGAAAGGGAGATAACGTGGTCGGGAAAAGGGTGGAACAATTTCTACATGTTGTGCTTGTACAGAGTGTACCATCTTAAGGTAATTTGCCAAATATCTTAAGAAATGTATACCTATTTGACCCTTTGAAGCGTACATTTTTCGTTGCAATCAAATTCCTTGAAACTGGGTGTATAAGGGTTCTCGAGGTCACTGATTTCAAAACTGGGGTCAGATCTGAGCAATTTTCAAGATTCAAAATGACGGATGTAAATGAGTGATTAGGATCAATTTTTGTATTTTCAGTTCCTGATATTGCATCCTCCATCTTGAATTTTGAAATTCTGACGTCGGATTCAGTTTCAGCGACCTCAAAGACCCCCGAGTAACAAAGGCTCTACGGGTATAATGGGGTAAGAGTTGAAAAAAAAAATGATTTCATAATGCTGCCAAAATTGCACCATTGTTAAAAATTAAAATTGAACCACAAAAATTTTTCTTTTATCAAGGATCTTATGAAGCTATAGAGCTCTTAAAGTTTTTCCTAGAAGCTATAATCAGTCCCCAAAACACATTAAAAATTTAGATCAATCGGTTAAGCCGACCCTCAGAAAAAAGATTTTTTCTGTTTTTTACATATTTTGCTTTTTCTTAAAAATCAATTGTATTAAGGGTCTAAAACTTTCAAGATTTTCTTATTTAATTAGTACCGATGTTACGCCCCGAAGTATCGCCTCGGCGAACCTTTTTCAAATTCTTTCTAAAAAACTAAATTGTAACCAAACGGTACCGTTTGCTCCATTCAACTGTGCTTGGGAATTCTTTCAATGTTCGACAGCGTGATAAATAGCGCTGAATCTCATATTCGCTTAGCAAATATTTCCACCCCTCCTAGAAAGAGTCACGTACAGTCCCCAGTATTCGGTTTAACTTTGTATCAAATTAACTGATACCAAGGACTGAGCAAAGGAACGTTGAGCCAAGACATCAAGGAGCTCAACTTAGAAATCTCTCTTTTTCAGTTATAACTGTTCATCGATAATTAAGCTAAACCACTCACTTTAAAAGGACAAAATTAAAATAGAGTAATTAATATACAGTATAAATGTCTGTGTGAAAAATTAAATTCAGATATGTTTTGTTAATATTTTAACAATGTAGATGACAAGACTGAGAATCGTCGGAACACCGTCGAAGCAGTCGAAGTATCGCTGACCATGAAGTTTTGGGCAGCAGCAGGTCGCCTTTGCACCTTATTGGCTAATTACTGTTGTAACTTGTTGCAACTGAAGGCTCTTGGACCATCAGGCCCAAGAAGCCATGTCTTACATCTGTTGAGCCCTGATTCGCAAGGATCAGGTAGTTTTAAGTGATCGTTATAATAGCTAACTTGATTATAAATTCTAATTAACAGCCAAGTTCAATCAAATAATAATTAATCATTTTCTTATAATCAATCATAAGTGAAACAGTTGAACATTTTGAACAACAACTTTCAGCATAGCAACATAAATTTAAGATTCGCAAAGACTAAGTGACTGAGTTTTAGCAAGTCCAACCATCCGTATTCAATAACCCATACGATCGCGAGGTGAGGCTCTGCTCCAGAATATCATTAACGCTGACCGACCTGACCATGACCCGACGGCTCTCAGTCTCGATATGATTACCAAAAGATAAGTCAATTCAAGCAGTTCTTCCTCCAGCATTTTCCAAATCACTTATTACACGAAATTGTAAAAATTACCTTTCTACAAAAAAAAACAAGAATTGATGGTAAGCTTCTCTAGCCATTTTCAAACGAACATATCGTTTTCTGAAAACTAGTATAAAATCCAATAGTAGAATCGGTGCCTAGTTGTATTATATATCACTCGGTATACCGAGAGGGAATATTCAGTCTACAACTCGGCCCCACTGCATGATTTTTGGTGAAATACAGTTAATCGCAGATTGTATCCACAAGTAGAATACTTTCGTATATATCTCGTGTCATGGAAATACATGCTAGGGATATCTGTTCTTAAGGGTTGATGTCTATGTGTTACACATACCGAGAGGGATTCTCCCGGCACAACCGTACTTACAAATAAGTAGATTCAATAATCCAGACAGCGTGTATCTCCATGGTTCGATTAAATATAAACCTAATCATGTATCAAACATAAGCATACATTAATCTGAAAAAAGAGATACGAATATAAATTACAACGATCATCTAGATATGATTATCGTTCAGGATAGATGTTGTAGATACCAGTTGATTATACCATTTAATATTAATAAGCACAACATTTGTTGAATAGCGTAAACGATTGAATTTGACTAGTTCTACAGCTTCTCTGTATTTGAAACCAAATTCTCACGTTGACGTAGCCTTTATATAAATTCAAACACGTTATAAGATTCATTGTTCATTTTTCGGTTTTTATAAATTATTCATTTGTTACCATTCATTTCTATAATCCAAATCGTTTGAAGAATATACTTTATCTTTTACCAGTTAAATCATTCGTATGATCATTTATTTTGAACGACGACCTTTCCCATTTTGATTATTAGTATAAATTGGCCTCAACCATTTAAACAACTCTCACGAAGGCCTGACTGAGCAACAACGTACCCACATATTATCGGCTTATCGCAAGGTAAGTCTTTCTTAGTTTTAATTTTTATTTCATATAGTTATGTGGGAGCAGCCATTGATTATTTCGAATCATCTATACCCACTCTTTCACGCCTCACCCCCGTAGCACCTAAGAATCCTTTGAGGCGTCGTTTGAATATCTTTGGGGGGCAGATCCACCATACTTATACCCCTAGGACCAATCGGACTAATTTTCATATTTTTAGTCCGCCATATTGGATTTGCTATTTTAAATTTTGGAAATTTTGACGTCGGATGCGTTTTTAGCGGGGCCAAAAACCCAAGATTACCGAGTTCTACTTTTCTAGTCCCCATCAGCTTCCCACAATTATATTTATTCTGTAAAAACGGGCATTTTCAACCCTTTGTTTATTTATAGCGCTTACTACATTCGCGGAATTATCATAATTCCTCTCAAAAATTAAATATCAACCTTGAATAACGAATTCAAAATGGTGTCTCATACATGCGACACTGTGTCGCAAGGGTTAAGTTTGGCAGGAAATGTTTTTGGAGAAAACCTTTGAGTTGTCAGGATGCCTACATACGTACAGATATGGTATCTACCAGCTACGTTTACTGATAATGAGAGAAATTTCCAATTTTTCTCACTATACATTCTTTAACTATTTTCATTTTATACAATAACCGAAAAATATTGTTCCGCCTACAAAATAAAAATGCGTTTTTTAGCCCTAATAAGATGATCAAGTAGGCATTGCTGACATTTTTTATTACGGTCTCGCGTACCGTATTTTCTTGTGATTATGTTGACAATTTGATGGTGTTGCAACCATAAATAGAAGTTGAAACCTCATTCGAATTTCAAAAATGTAGTAAACTTGATAATAATATTTAATATTGCAGTAACCAGAAAATGTGGTATTGACAACGACAATTACACTAAATAGTTACTTGTATCACAGTTTCGTCTGATGCCAACAATATTTCTATCGTTATTGTGACGATACCCATTCTTTTAGAATTTTCCTAGCACCTAACTGTCACAAATGAAACTTCTCTCAGCGTACTCACAGAGAGAAGCATTAAAATCTAAGTCAACCTTCGGATCTCTTTAAGTCCTTACTACGTTCACTAAGAAAGCAATTGTTAGCGCTATATTATGTCCTCTCTACCGCTAACCTTTTTGTTGAAAATACTTTTCCATAAAATCTCGTAATCAATATGCATTTGTGCATTGTACTAAAAATAGGACAACCCGTACGTGGAGCAAATGCGTTCCATCTCACATACCAATACCGTTCTCAGAGAATTTTTGGACGTCAGTAGTCACTGCAAATAATTTGGTAATTGTGATATCGGTGAAAAAGTCGTTGCACGTTCCTTTTATTTGTGCAAAGTCAGAATTATACGATTCAAAAGGGGGATAAGCTGGGCCGAGAACTGGGCTGAATGAAAAATTATGTTCCTAATGTTTGGCTTTTCGACCGTCAAACTTTATCTGTGACTTCAAAGAAAAAAAAAAAAAAAACTTCATGGAACGCCAATTTTTGCCTTTTTATTCGGAATCATAAAAGGTTCTAGGGTAAAAACAAAGAAAACCACAATGCAATTTCTGCTTTACCACTTTTCACGTGAGTACAATAGTGTATTCTGTACCAATAAGGGCATAAAGCGGGCTTTTTTAAGCCGAGTGTGGAGATTGCAATATGAGTTGGAGCGAGCTAGTACAAGCCGGAGACAAGTGCGTTGGCGAAGCGAAGACGAGTACTGCAACCGCACGAGGTTAAAAACCCGTTTAGCTCGTGGTGCACACCATGTTTTTTGTAACGCATGTATTGCTTTTTTGTGTTTTTTTTTTTTTGCACACTAAGCGGGGCTGATGTTACCGTTTTATGATACGGCAACCACTTACTTATTAGATTATTTGAAAAATTTCGCTTATTAGAAAGAAAAAGAGTAAGTAGATAGTTGTTTATCAGTTTTATTAGGAAAATGAGCATATTTGCCTCCGCATGCTCTTCAGTCCATTTCCATTCCACATCGTGTTTCGTGAGGCTGTATGGAGGAGCTATAACGCGAGCCAAATTTGGGATACATCTTCTGAAATCGAGGCAAGCCCTTTGAATCGGCTTTATTCCCTTGACATACATAGGAACCGGTGTTTTAATTAGGGCTTTAATTTTGCGGGGACTGGGCTTTACAGTACCGTTAAATATTATCTGACCCAGATATTCTACCGAGGTTTTCAAAAAGCTATACTTGGTGTGATTCAATGAAAATCCGGTGGCAGTAGGTGCTGTCAGCACACGATCAAGATCCCAGTATATTAAAATCTCGTCAAGGTAAAATAACGCGATAGAATCTTTTAATTTACTAAAGGCGTCATTTGTAGCTCTCTGATATACTGCTAGTGCATTGGTGAGGCCGAAAGGCATTTTTAGGTCCTCATATTGACCATCTCAGGTCACAAAGATGGTTTTTTCGATGGAGTCTTACGCGATAGGTATCTGGTGAAAACCAGCCGCCTTATCGAGACATGATAATTATTCAGACTTTCCTAATTTGTCAATTTGGTCCCCGATTAGTGGTAAGGGAAAATTATCACGAATGGTGTTGTTATTTAAATTACGATAATCCACTACTATGCGGTCAGTTATGTTTACCGTTCACTTACTATTAACATTGGACTCGAAAAAGGGGAAGGACTGTCGCGAAATGTTCCGTTTGATTTTAAATCGGCTATCATCTTTCTTATTTTATCCATTTCACTAGAGGAGGTCAAGCGGTACGGATCGCTTTGAACAATTTTTTCAGAATTTTCCAACTTAATTTGCAGCCCTCCCGTGGTAATGGTCGTGATACTGTTACCGCTAGTCAAATTGTTTTGAAAACGGCTAAGTAACGACCCTAACTGCCCAACGTGTTTGTTATCCGTTAAATCGGTATCTGATATCGACAGGGCCTCGATCGACACACTTTTGTTTGACACATAATCAACATACGTTGCGACGCGGCACTCGTATACTGAGTTTTCTCCACAAAAATATTATGGAATCGCTCGAAGGCAGCGAATTTTTGGCAGAAATATTATTCGATTATTTTCCCAGGTAACAATGTTTTGCCCAGTTTTTTGCGTGTCCCTGTAGCTGGAAATACACCGCGTTCCGAACTTTGTATAATATCCATCCAATTATTAGGTTCTCAGTGCAAATTTATTTCCTTACTCCATTGAGCCGCGGTCGATCCACTATTGTCAGGGTCAAACGGGGGTGGTTAAACTTCACTCGTTTTCAACTTCACCGGATATATCCTCGGAGAATTAGGCGTTGTATTATTTTGGTTTTCAACCGGATTAGCAGCTTGCAGGAAATCTTGTAACATGTTTGTCCACTGAGCTGTTGTCATTGAAATCACGGGTGTATCGGAAATTTGAGCGGGTATAGACGGTTGCGGTTGTTGTGTCTGGGATGGGCAGCTAGCTCTATTTGCCATCAATTGATCTTCGTCTGTATCATTATTTTTATACATTTCAGAAATATTATGAATTTCACTATCGAATTCCACCGCTGTTGTCGGAGCGTGACCGGCAAGGGTCCGTTCAGGCTAAGAGCCCATGCTCATGACCCGTATGCGTTAGTACGAGAGATAGCGACCAAAACCATGTCACATAGCAAAATGGCCAAGACCGTGTAAAATCGATAGATTAGATGACCCTATACCCTACTAGGTGGGTAGTAACGGTGAAAAGTGTAGCATTTTCAGGGGGGGGGGGGCATTTCTCTTATGCAAATAAAAAATTGGTAGACTGCCACATCACAATATGTCTGATATTGAAAATGTACATAGAGTTTGTTACTTCATTATTACTAAATTATTACTTTATTATTACTAAAACTAGCGTTTTCAGACATTTTACGCGTAGCGTTTGACCTGAGTGTATTTTCAAAAATGTCAACAAATCTCACCTGAGTGACATATTGCAGCACGGTTAATTTTTGTTTCAAATTATTCGTATGGATGTCCAGATGACAAAAATAAATGTTTTCAGATATTTTCAGTGTCGCCTAAAGTTATCTAGTTAGATGCTACATTCATTTTGTCTGATATCATTTATTGGACACTAGGGGCTCCGTCCCTGCGGGCTTCGCGCCTCACGCTATTGTGCGTTCTCATTTGTTTATTCTTCAGGGAGCAAGAAATGTACTTTCTAGGTTTTCCCACACTAACCTTGTCACCCGATTGAATAGAATGAATATTAGGGATGTGCTTGTTTAGGGTGTTGACAAATTTTTAGCAACCTTTTTATTTTGAGACGATTTGATGCCAAAAATTAATAAATTTTTGGGATTATATCGAGCAGATGAAAAGAACGTCATATGGATTTTTCAAAATTCCAAACAACTCAACTTTCAATCATCGATATCTCTAAGGGGCTTCACTCCCCCTTGAACCCCGCCTTGTCACTCACTTCGCACCTGACGTTTTTGTGTTTTTTTTGCAGAAAAATCTTTGGTTGCTTTCAGTTTGTTGTTGGCATCACATTATCGAGATTGTGGGTGAACCGTCCTGGGCGCTGACTCACCTAACTTGGGTTTTGAGACTGAGCCTGATGGGAAAGTAATCTGACTATGTGATTTTGGCAAAGACTTCAAGGTTGTGAATTATTTCAAGCAGATCCGTTTTTACTCATATAAGGTCTGTGACATTCTCACCATTTGCACTGCAGAAGGTGTGGCGCGCAGGCATATCACCTGTGCATCTCCCATTCAGCAGGATAAATCCATTTTTGTTTACGAAACTTATTAGCTGCTTCCCTCTTTCATTTACTACTGGGTCTGAGAATTGATGACCTTCATTGCAATCTGTGATTCCTTGGGTGTCATATCATCTACAATATATATATATAGCTTCAAGATATATATATATATATATATGTCGATGATAAAGAACAAAGTTGTCGTTGCTTTTCGTCATTTGTTTTGTTGAAGAATTTGTTTAATAAAAAAAAGAAGAAAGAAAGGACATCTTTCGCGGAACGTAAAAAGAAAGTTGACGTATTTTGTCACGATCAATATTTGAATTATCTAATATCGTTTTGTTCTGAGTTCAGAGTTAATAAAATGTTCTTTTAATGGCTCAATATGCGCCCAACACGAAAAACACAAAGTTCGCGAGTGATTTCTGGCCTTTCTCCGACATATATATATATTTGTACCCCAAAGTACAATCGATTTCTTTTTCATTATTTCTATCTCAGCTTCTAGTGTTATTAGTTTTACCTTAATTTGATTTTTGTTTTTATTTACAAGTAATGCTTCTTCCAGAGCTCTTGGTATCTTGAAGCTAGTTTCAGTTAAACTATTCATTTGTAGCAATAGGTTCTGTGCAGTGGAGTTGAATCCCCTTATGATAATGTTACATTTTTTAGCCTGTTTCTCATTTCTTTCAATCGTTCTTTCTAACATATTGACTTTTTACTGGGTGTCGAATATTGTAGCCGCAGGGCTGTTGTCTTACAACAGCATATTTGAGATTTTTTTTTGGTTTCGGAAGGTAATATGGTTGATTATGCTGTTGTTGTGGGGCACTTAGTTGGTTTTTCAGCTGGTTAACTTCCTCCGATGCCTGCTTGAATTTAGTTTCCCACTCCCGGCTGTTTTCCCTCAGCATATCATTGAGCCCTAAAATGGCTTGCGTGTGAGCGTCATCTGCGGCCTGGATTTTCGCCTCAAGATTCGCAAGCTTTTCCGTGTTCTCCTCCATACTCAGTCCGATTTCCTTAAGGATTTGATCCATATTATCTTCATGAGTGTTACAGTGATATTTGTGTTAGGTGGCGTATTTATCTTATTGGTGCTCCTCTTTTTTACGTTTAGATTTGTTATACCTACTTGGATTGTTCAGTTCCCTCACACTCCTCAAGCCTTCGCTTCTTCCAAAGTAGTTGTATATGGAGTTGCTTTCAACCGAGTTACTATGGTAGCGGATCCAACTTTCTGCTTTCATAGTTCTTTCTGGCCTGTTTTGTCTGGCATACATCGAAGATGATTCTGCTGAGCGAGTTGATTTAAATTCTTTGGCGCTGTTCTGTTTGTCTATAGGTTACCTGAGACTCAGAGGTGACCTAGAGGTGACGGTAGTGGTTCCGTACTGTCGTTCGAATAATTTACCGACGTAGGGTTATCTTCTTCTCCACTGTTTGCATTCCGTGGACAGTTATTCATGCCCTGACCTCACTTTACCTGACCGTGCAACTTCACACTTTTTTTAACGCATTTTTCCTAGATTAGACTCAGAAATGACTGAGTTCACTATTCGACCCGTCAGTTGCAGCTTCCTCTCTCACCTAAATAGCAGTTTCCAATTGTTTGTTATATCTTTCACATCAAATTTATCTTTAACTGGGCACAGCACATTTCTGCATGCAAATACTGTCACTTCACGTGATGAACCCCAAAAAAATGGATATAAAATAGGTGGGAAGAATACTTCCCACTATGACTCAAAAGGTTAACGTGTGTACAATAAAGGTTAACCTTAGATCTGAAACTGACAATCTTAACAATGTTAGTTTCAATCTGATTTCAAACAAACAATAAATTGGTTTTCCCCTTTTTCGTGGTAAAGGATCTAACTTCTTTTAACTAATTAAACTTGTTAGCGCCATGACTGGTGTTTCCGCCATGTTTTTCCCTTAGCATCTTGTTCACCGTGTTGTATTACGTCGTCCTACGTTTCTATCCATCATGGTCTTACTCTTTGTCGCTAATTCGGTTCGCAAAAGGTCTGTCATCGGATTTTTCTCGCCTGATTAATCCAATTTCTAATTAATCACTTGTAATAAAATGGTTGCTAAAGAACCATTACAAGCCGCAGACTGCATAAGTGATGAGACTCTAAAGGCACGTGCACTTATTTTGACTTTATTCTTCTTGTCTTCCCGCAGTTGGAACCACAAGTTAGAAAAAACGAAAAAACGGTTCATAAATTTTCAGCAATGTTATTTACACCAATACTACGCAAGATTAACGAAACAACATCGCTACTATGGAACATAAACGAATTTTAACAAATTCGAATAACACAAGCTAAAACGTCAAATAACAATTTCGGAGTCTTTTATAATTAGTACTCACTTTTTCGCTGATCGGATCCCCGGAATTGCTCTGAAATAGAGTGATAAAATATTACTTGATCGTATAGTTATGAGGCGCAAATATAATGGTTGTCAAATATTTCTTGTGTCGTACTTGGACTTGGATCTATTTTCATCCGCTCTGGAGACAAATGTCTGAAAATAAATATCAGGTGATTTCTATGGTGAATTGGTTGATCCATCTATCCAAGTTTCATAAAGATAATATATACGGCGTCCTTCCGCTCTGAAATTTCCAATGGCTCTCATGTAGTTTTATCTCCAGACAATAAGATCGTCTGTTTCTGCGAGGACGATATTACGTTGACGGGTAATAAATGCGAAGTTTAGTTCCTTCAACAGTATCCAAACGCTTGTTCGTTTGGAATTTGACAAAGCTTCGTCATCGTTAACAGTAAACATAACCTTCTGCACTGTGGGCAATTCTTTATTGGCATAAAACTGGGGACTTTCCTACAAATTGCATTTCTGTAAAATTCGTCGGCTAATTGTACTTTAGAAATTCGATGCTTCTTCTTATTTGGTGATATAACAGCACCAGTTTTCTCGTACTGCAGTAACATTTTTATTTAATACTCGATATACTGTATCCGATTCTCTTCGATAATATTGCTTGTGCCTCATTTTTTGTCATTTTTGGGTTCTCGGCCTTCGAATCTTTGTACAGATTGACAATCATAGCTCACTCACAAAATGATTGTAGGTCGCAGTCAGCTTCGTTTATTCTGTTTTTATATACTTCTGTGTACCCAGAAGAGTGTACAGAAATTACTTATTTAATAATATCAATGAGCATCTACATTTTTGTGATACAGAACCTAATAGTTATACGTTTTATATAATTAGGCTTTTACGAGAAAGTTACACAGCGACGAGGTAGATCGAGGTACAACGCTTAGTTCAGCATACACAGTAGAAGCAAAAATCAGTCTATTGCACAAAGTGCGTAGCGAATCATACGTTGTATCATTGATGGCGGACAAAGGCGAAGATTCAATAATAAGTGTAGAATGTCACGAGTGGTTGGCAGCATTAGGTAAAACATAAAATGTATGTGTTGGGACCGGTGGTGGTTGAGAAGCACAGACATGGGGTGTTATACCGGGACAATCTCCAAAAACTATACAAGATCTGCGCATGCGCCAAATGATTCAATCTCATTGGTCAGCGAAATTGCCCCGCGGCGTAATTTTCGTCAGCTAACCAAGGCGACCAACGTACACAAAATTTGACAAGGCTGTGAATATCTCGCGCGTAAAGTAGCGTATTGAGGTTATGTTGATATTTATTCCTACTTATCGTGAATTTTCTAAGAAAAGTGTCATTCAGCAATACCGTAGTTGATATCAAAAGATATTTAATCGACACAATAAAGGCGTCAATGGAGAAACAAATATCAAAAGCTACAGAAATTGGATCAGTTATTTATTGAAAGAAGAAATCTGAAATTAAATGTGGAACGTCATCAACGAGTGGGAGTCTAGACAAACTGAGGCAGGTAAGTAAAAATATTGTTTATTTTAAACAGATTCTTTATTTACATAAAATTAAAAATAAATGGATTGTTGAAACCCAGTAGAAGGTTGCTCCGGAGTAGATTTGTTACAGTGCAGTGCTCCGGAAGCCAGTAATCAGTGCCGACGAACATGAAATATTAAAATAAAATCAGTAACAAGGAATAAAAGAAATGGTGTATCTCAAAACACAAAGCTTAGGAGTACAAAAGGTAGCAATTCGTTTTTCTGTCGCAATTTATTGAAGATTAGTAGTATCCAAAACAATCAGAAGTTCTTGTTTGATAATAATATCTTTTAATATTTTCAGGTGGGAAACAACCATCATCGAAGCGAGACTAATGTTGTCAGGCGTCGAAGCGTGTAAGTAAATTTCTGATACTATGATATTTGCATATTACAATATTTTCACATGTACTCAATGATGAAATTCGTTTGTTCTGACAGACTTATAGTTTCAAGTTTGGATAATAGGATGAAAATCGTACCTTACCTGATGGTCAAAACGTTTTGGTGGCTAGGACCCTAGTTTCTCGATTGGTGCCACCGTTCCAACCATCGAACTTGGTTGTTCCGTTGTTCCATCAGACAACAGGTATGCGAGGGAATTTCTTCTGGTCAACGCCACCTTCTGAACATCAGTCGTGGCAAAATTGAAGAGCACGACACGCTACAGATCATGGTGTTTGAATATTCCATCATTTTAGATCTATCGAGCCAATAGTAATAAGTTTGTTATTCAACAATTGCTGCTAACTAATTTTACAGAGCAATCATTCCGTGCACCATTGTAATCCAAGCAGTATTATTGGCCAGCATTATTTTTCAAATTTTATTTTCGGCAGTTTTGATATTTTATTTCTTACTCTCTTGGTGTTCAATTCAGATGAATAGTGTTTCAAGTGTTCAGATTCCAGGGATGAATTTTGATGCGTAAACTGAACCAATCTCAATTTAAAAATGTTGGATAACTTCAGTTGAAAATGTCTTTAAAGGCAATATTAATCAACAGTATCATCTGACTAGCTAGTTGCAGGTATCATCCGTGCTTGAGCCTCGTTCAACCCCAGCAAAGTCTAAGGAATGCATTCACTTACTAGTACACGTTACAAATGATCACTTTGTCTACACTAGGACTTACTTGCTGGCTAACTTTTTATGATGAATCTTTATCAGGGAGTTATCTGGTAACTTATTGATAGCTTGAAATCAGATTCAATTTTATACTCTTACAATGGTCCTTCACTGAGACTGAAAGTTTGTGAATCTCCGTTTATTACAATTAATTCTGCATTCCATGTTAACACTGTTTGAAAAAAAAAATCTTATCCTAAGATTGGAAATGGAATCTGCAATGCAAAAGTTATCTAGCGGCACAAGTTAAAAACAAAGAACTTTATAACGATTTTTCCGACAGAGGGATTCCTTCCGGATATTCATGTTACTGGATGATGTTCGGAGCACTATGAAGAAGATATTGTATTGGATTTAGGTTTAAGTAAATATATTCATGAACTTCGTTGAAAATTAGATATTCATTTGTTTCAAAGGAACAAGGGGTGCAATGTTGAATCCGATAAGTCAATATTTTCATATGAATGTTCTGAACATTACTCTAAAACATGATTATCCTTGAAGTTAATTGTGACACTGAGGCACATTTTGAAAATGTTGATTTTCAACTTGTGTCACAGAATGTTTCTGAGTTTTACTCTTCGGATTAGGTTTTTTAGATTAGATTTGAAATTGAAAGAAACCGTGAGATCTACAACTTCCTTTGCCAACCAACAAAAGTGGCCGATGATCTGTGCATGTATCATGAATTGAATGGGAAGAGAAGACATGAGCGAACAGCAGAGATGCTATTATTTTGGCTGTATTTTCTGTTGAAAGAAAAAAATGTCATTGTTATTCTTAATGTATGAAGTAATGAAAATGATTGAATGAATTGTCCCCACCTACCTGCTTCGTTTTTTCGAAGCACCCAACATTTGAACAGATTTCTTGTTTCAATCGAATAGGACGAATTTTCAAAGAGCATCAGCATTGAATTCCGACCGTTCTTTGAACAATCAATTTTCAATAACAAATGCTTTCCAAGCCTTTCCGAGTGACTGTCTCAATTACTTGAGATTCTAACCTCAAAAATGCATGTGAACTACATCGCCGACAGAAACACAGTTTAACAGCAGGGTCTCGGGGTGGCCAGACTGCACGGACGGCGGATTTAAACTCGCGCATGCGCAGTTCTTGTATAGTTTCTAGAGAGTGTCCCGGAATATAAATGGTATTTATTATAGTTACATAATTAGTACGGTAAACAGGTAAGCAGGAGTATATTGCACGACGCGAGAGACTAGCGTGGGTAGCCGTGGGGGCGACATGCGTGACTGCCTGCGCCAGCGTGCGTGCGCGTAAGCTATTGGGGGGAAGGACCCATAGGCCCGTGGCTCAGGCGGGGGCGCCATCTGGCGGTACCGTGGAGTACCCAACAATATGTGAAGTATGATTACTTTAGTATCTTGTTTAACAGGTGGATGCAAGCAAACTGTTGCCTTTCTCATGTGGGTTTACCGAAGAAACGTAGATCCAGTACCTACAGAAGTCAGCTTATACTGGCAAAATGCGAAGGACAAGGATTGGAATATACAGAAAACTAGGCTCTGATTGAATAATGCATTTTATAAACAGTTCCTTAGCTACGTGACACATAATGCAAACAATGTTTGCCATTTTGTAAACGAATGAGATGGCATGAAAGTATTTGTCGGCCTTGGTGTCCCCTTTTTCGGCCTGTTACCTCAATAAGTTGATTGTGTTGTATTCTGTTTAAGCTAGTCTCAGGTCTGTTCGGTTTCTGTTCATTTATTTATCGTCATAGGGGTTTGAAATTTTTATGCTACACAATGCAAGCTTCAAGGTTGGCAGGTAATTACTTCAACACTATTTATGGTTTCATATATTTTTCGAGTCATAACTTAGAGTGTTTACGTGTATGAAATGTATAGTGCTCCGTTTTACGTTGTCTTGAAACGTTTCTGAACCACTTCAAGACTAGTGGAATTCAAACTATTTTCCAATATTGGACATCACCCGGAAATCACTCGTAAGTCGTTCATGGTTTCAAAGTGAGTGACCTCTTCGAGCATTATCGTATTATATTGTATTATATCGTATTATATTCCATATTAATATTGTTATGGAAAAATAAACTAATCTATCTATCTATCTATCTATCTATCTATTATCTATTTATAGATTTTTCGTCGGACTTTAAGGTGCATCAGAAGTAGTTTAATACCATCGCTTCAGGAAAATTTCAAACTGTTACAGAATCAGAATTCGAGGTCGAATCTTTCGGCAAAATTATAGTCATACCAATTTTACAGCAAAGTTTCGTACGTGTTGATTTCCATGTAATTAAATGTTGGTCACTTTGAAGCAAAAGTTCACAAGATTGAAGGTAATTCTTATATGTTTACTCTTGATGTTGTGTAACTTTTACCGATCAAGTCTTGCACCCTCTGACGTTTATTGATCAAATCTCTTATTTCATTGTGCCTAATGCATAAACGAGATTTACCTGGAGTTTCGATGATAAGCGTCAATCAAAAAGTCAATTCGGTGTTGATCTCTAAATTTCATGATGAATACGTGAATAATTACGAAAACTTGGGTAGCTTGAAAATCCGGAAATAGGTTCAATCGATCAAAATTTCAAGTATATGAAGCGATGTACGTAGCACCGAATGCTTACTGTATGGAACATAGTCAGGTGGATAAAGTCAAACTAACAAAGTGTACTTTGCCAATCGTAATTGATCCTCTGGGACACAAGGCACATTTTCGAGGAGAACCATGAGAACCAAAGAGAAGTTGGAAATATTACATTTTGATCTCTGTGATCCTATGTCAGAAGCTGCATGGAATGGATCTCGGTATATTCCTTCACGGACGGAACCTTTACGGACCATTTTCCAAGGAAAAGTTTCGGTTGTTTGCTCAAATCAAAAACCCAGGTACTAAAAACGTCCATTGAATTTAAAACATTGGTTGAAAATTAAACTGATTTGAGGTTTGAGAAAATAAAAACAGACGATGGTTTAGAATACAGTAATCAATTAAACTTGCGTCAAATTTCTGAACGTCATGGCATAATTCATGAAACTACGGTGCCATATACGCCTTAGCAAAATGGTGTATTTGAAACATTTAATCGCACCATAATTGAAAAATCTAGATCTATTTGACAGTATTCAGGATTGAATAAGCGTTACTGGAGTGAAGCGGTCAGAACAGCGATATATCTCAAGAATCGCAGCCTAACCATTACTGTTCCTAGAGCAAGTCTGGTCCTAAAGAAGTCTGGTCGGGTCATAAAATTGACGTGAGTGATTTACGAATATTTGGCTACACAACCTATTCTCACTTACCGCAAGAACTCAGGAATTAGCTAAATTCTCATTGAAAACGATGCATCATGGTAGGATATTGTGCAGAAACCAAGGGATAGACTTGCAGATCCTAAACGCTTAGGAAAGATAGTAAAAAGTTGCACAGTTGAATGCTTTGAAAATGTCCACGTCGAAAAACTTGTGTAAACTGTCAGAGAAGTTGCAAAAATTTGCATTGACGACAGGAACATCATAGGTGTGATTCAAATCCTAGAAGCTTAGGACGAAATTGAAGACAATCACAACGATGAAGATGAGAATGAGAGTCGGCATTTAGGGGAATTTACAATGCAATGTCAAGTTCAAGCAGCGATGAGTGGAACCATGTTATGCGAATACAATGTCAGTAAATGATCAGTAACCAAGTATGGAAATTGGTTGATCGTCCGAAGGACATGGATGTGGTGAAATCTAAGTAGGTATATAAGATCAAAAAGAATGCATCTGATAAGTTTGAAAAATATAAAGCACGCCTCATTGCATGTGGCTATAGTCAAAAGTACGAAATAGACTTTGATGAGACTTTTGTACCTGTAGTTAGACACTCTACGATCAGATTTCTGTTCGGCATCGCAAACGAAACTGATATGGATATGGACTACTTAGATGTGACTACAGCCTTCTTGAATGGCAAATCAAAACAGTAAATATATATGGAACAACCTCTAGGTTTTGAAGTAGGGGGTTCTGGTGAAGTATGTTTACTCTATTAAATCCAAGTGTGAGCGTTGTGTATATGCAAAGAAAAACAAAGACACGCTAGTCATAATCGCTGTATGTAGACGATTACTTTGTATTTAGTAATTGCAAGAGTGAGATACAGAGCCTAGTTGATACAGTTAAAAATGAGTTGGATATAAAACCCCTTGGTCCAACAAAAAACTGTTTAGGGATGACAGGGATTCGTAACAAAGAAAATAATACAATAAAGTTGAGACAAAGTAAATATATACGAAATTTACTTGTACGTTTTGGAATGGCTGATGCTAAGCCATTTCAAACTTCAATGACTTCAAATTCAAAATTGGAGAAGGTTACTAAAAATGATGCAAGGCATCCGTATTAATAGTTAATTGCAGAATTACTGTACTCGCCTATAAGCACGTGCCTCGACACAGCGTGTGCTACTAGCTTACTGAGTAAACTTAATACTTGCTACGACACGCATTGGATTGCGGCAAAAAGGATATCAAGGTATTGGGCCGGTGAAATTGATTACGGGCTTGTATACATGAAACAAGAAAAAGATATCAAGACACTTGTAGATGCCGACTGGGCAGGTGATACTATCGACAGAAAGTTTTTTACAGGTTTAGTCACGGAGCGCACGTTTAGTTAGGAACGCAAAAAACAAAAGACTATAGCTCTCTCATGCACACAGGCAGAATACCTAGGTTGAAGTGATGTAATGAAGGAAGCTATTTTTATGCGAATTTTGTTGAAAGAAATAAATAAGAAGAAGAAAATCGTTATATTTAACGATAGCCAGAGTGTACAAAAAATGGCAAATAATTGTCAGCATTATTGCAGAATGAAGCATATTAGATGTAAGACATTATTTCATAAGACATACTGTTGATGAAGGTATCGTTGGAATTAAATATAAACGGACTACTGAAATGATAGCGGATATACGCACGAAGCCATTAGCTCCAAGCAAATATTTAATATATATTAAGGAATTAGGACTGTCTACCTAAAAATATTAGATATTTGTGTTATGATTCGGGTTGGTTATCCTGAAATCTAACTACCCACCGCTGCCACCAGTGTTACGATTCGGGTTGGTTATCCCGAAATCTAACTACAATTTATTTAAGGGGTTCGTTGAATGAATGAAGAGTTGAAACTCCGTCGTAAGAACAAGTATAAAAATATAATTTATTGAATATAATAGAGGTGCAAAATGAAATACGATACTTATTAACAAAAGGTCTAACGATGCTTCTTCAAATCGGTCTGATGTTCTGACTGTCGTTACGTTCGTGTCACACTCATTTAATACATTAAGTATGCCACCAATAAGCTGAATCGGTGCATTCCTATGTATTGCTGGTCTATGTCATCGTTGCGACACTTCTAGGAATTCGCATTACAACATTTAATTAAGGGGAAGCATTGAATACATTGAATCGTTTGTAATAAAATATCAAGTTTTATGACGCAACATAGGATAAGAGGCGGAAACCATCTTTGCACTGTTTTTTTTTTTTGCTCACTTCCAGTATGTAATTGATAATAAGAGGATGTGCTTACATAATAAAGACAATTGATCCATAAATATTCAATGCATCCTCGATTTATTCCACTTATATTTCAACATCTTTTGATAAATGATAAGAACACATTTTTAATGTACGTGCTTTACGAAAGGTTTTTGCACCACAGGTGCTTTTTGGAAGGTAATATAGTTAGTTCCGTTTATTATTCATCACTTAGTGACGAATGCAGACACGCTAAAAGCCAGACGAGTCGAGATTTTCAAAATTCTTATGGGCATTTCCCGTATTTTTAGAATAATCTTCCTCTTTCTTTCCTTAATCCTTCCTTCTTTCCGTCCTTGCATTCGTTCCACCTAGGGGAGACCGGGTACAAAAGTAACGACTGGTCGAAAGTAACAAATGCTCTGTAGAATTGCCCGATGGTGGAAGCAACGCGCCCGAACGATGAATGTCAGCTTGCAACGCCCCCACGCTTTTGATCAGTCGCCGTGCTTGCACCGCGCTGCTAGGTTGAGTTAGAGGACGATGTGTGATTTTAAGGACCAAAAGTAAGTTTTCTGATGTTATTTATTTAGCATTTACATAGCATTAAGGGGGGGGGGGGGGGGGGGGGCTCGACTAAAGCAGCTACCAGAACTATAGATCGCAGTTTGCTGTCAGTTTTTTTCTGAATGCTATTTTGTATTCCAAAAAACATGCCTAAAACTCACGGCAAGAAAAAAATTATTTGACCGTGGCCGATTTTGTATACACGACCAAAACAAGATATCTGAAACGGTCGATTGTTCAGAACAGTAAGCAATGTCTGCACACGAAATTTCAGCGAAAAATATTGAAAATTGTAGGAGGAGATACACTTTGAAAAATCCAAAGTTTCGATTTTGAAATATTTTTCAATGCCACTATTTTTTTTTCGGAGCGTCTTTTTACTTTTTCAAAATTTGGAAAAAAATTTTACAGATTCGTTACCACCCACAAAAATTGACCAAATTTTCACAGTTGCATTGAATGGATCGAACTCTCCAGTATGATGCCACTCGGCGGTGATGAAACACACATTTTGAGTCCAGTCCCACGAGATTTGATGGTGAAATGACGTAATGGCAGCTGATTTTGTTTTCGATTACGAAGAACACCAAAATCTCATTTTAGCGACATTTGTTATCGACATTGTTACACTACATTATAAGAATATAACGAAAGAAATAGAGCCAAGAAAGCAATATTCCAACCTGCTACAGGAAATGGCAAGACGAAATTACCATCTGGAAGCAAAGGAAAGGAAAACTAGTCAACAGCAAATTGTGATTCTTCTAATAAAGAAGATGTCTTTTGTCTCGTTTGTTTAGAGTTTTTCACCAACAGTTTACCAAACGTGAACACACAAGTAATGGTATAATGTAATGATTGTAACAAATTCATTTTACCTTTGCCATAACTGCGAGTCTGAATAGAAACGTAAATCTCATCAAAGTTGATCTTGTTAAAAGTTATTTTATTTTTTTGTTATCTATCTGTCTATATATAAAAGAAGGTTTTTTAAGATTAATGACGTTAGCGTTTTTAAGATTGAAATTGTTAGACGCATGAAGTTAGCGTTTTTAAGAGGTTGACGAGAAGGTGTTTGCCGTCGTCCAGGACTAGCGCTCCGTAGTTTTCGTGGTCCGGGTCACCGGGAATGTATTTTCCTTCGTCCAGGACCAGCGCTACGTAGTATTCGTAGTGCGGGTTGACGAGGAGGTGTTTTCCGTCGTCCAAGACCAGCGCTCCGTAGTTTTCGTGGTCCAGGTTGCCGGGAGTGTGTTTTCCACAATCCAGGACCAGCGCTTCGTAGAATTCGTGGTCCAGGTCGATAGGAGGATGTTGATTGTCGTCCAGGACCAGCGATCCGTAGTTTTCGTGGTCCAGGTTGCCTGGAGTGTGTTTTCCGCAGTACAGAACTAGCGCTACGTAGCATTTGTGGTCCAGGATGACCGGAATGTATTTTTGCGAGGGGGCGTCCAGGAAAGGTACATTCCGAAATATACTTGCAGTATTGCCGACTGTGACGTCAGATAATCGCGTTCAGTTTTAAGTAGTCATGGTAGCAACAAAAATAACAGTTTCAAAATAGAGAGATAAATTGATTTTCGTTTCGTACGTTACTCAAAACTGGTGCGATTATAAAGGTTATATCGTGGGTGACGAATCACATAGATTAGCGGTTAAATCTACCATAGATTATAAGCGGTACATGGGTAAAGTCGTCCATGACCAGCGCTTCATAGTTTTTGTGGTCCAGGTCGCCGGGAATGTATTTTCCTTCGTCTAGGACCAGCGCTACGTAGTATTCGTAGTGCGGGTTGACGAGAAGGTGTTTGCCGTCGTCCAGGAGCAGCGCTCCGTAGTATTCGTTGTCCAAGTCGAAGGAACCAGCGTATTCGTGGTCCAGGGCAGAGGGACGATGTTTTTCGTCGTCCAGGTCGTCGGAACAAGCGTATTCGAGGCGCTTGGAGACGAGTTGGAGGTGAGTCATAGACGAGCCGAACGGTGTTGCATGAGGACGATGTTTTTCATCGTCCGGGAGCAGCGCTTCGTAGTATTCGTGGTCGAGCTCGACGGAACAAGCGTATTCAGAAGGACGATGTTTTTCATCGTTCAGGGGCAGCGCTACGAACTGTTTGATTAGGTACTTATCGGTACATGTCGCAGGGACGATGTTTTGCGTCGTCCAGAACCACCGCTCTGTAGCATTCGTGGTCCAGGTCGACGGGAATACGAATTCGGTAATCAAGATATAAGGTGCGATGTTTTAGAAACACAGAAGGGGACTTTTGCAACCCAAAGATGAAGTAATATAATAAAACACTGAATAAGGACATCTCTTATATTCACTCTATTCAATCGGGTGACAAGGTTAGTGTGGGAAACTCCAGAAAGTACATCTCTTACTCCCTGAACAATAAACGAATGAAACGCACAAAAGCGCGAGGCGCGAAGCGCCAAGCATCAGAGGCGCGCGTAGCGCGCCAAGCGGGGTTGGTGCGCGAAGCGCGCAGGGGCGAAGCCCCTAGTTCGTTAAAAAAATATTTTTAATTTTTTCTATCTTGATTTTTCTAATAAATCATTTGATTTAATCGTGTGTTTCCTTTTCATTGGACATAATATTTCACAAGTCCTTAACGGTTTTCCTTTCGTCCTAACCCTGAGGATGAAAGTAACAATCGGGTCTCCCCTACTAGATTGACTGAAACCGCGACTTATGGGGGTCCTAGTTTTAGATCAAACTAAATATATTTCTAGTTTTCTTCTGGGGTCCGTAACGTTTTGGCGCCGCCAGTTTGATGCCACCATTTTGGCCCCGGCTGTGTCGGCACGGCAATTTTTCTAAACCGGACATTTTTATATCGCAAAATTTTTCTTCACAAATTTCTTGAATTTATGACTGAAATAACAGTCATAATCGTACACATATTTTTTTCAAAAAAAAAAAAATTCAATTTCCTATCCCCCGCGGAAAAGAGTACTTTACTTCGCTGAATGCTGATTGGCAAGGTCCATGAGCTTGTGGGCTGTAACAGTGAGCTTCCGCGTTAGTCCCGGCGTCAAAACGATAGTGCCAAAACCTCCCGGTATCAAAACGTACAAGCATCAAAGCAACCAAGGCCAAAACAGCGGCGCGAAAACGTTCTGGTATCAAAACGTATCGTGTCGAAACAGTGGTGCCAAAACGGTGGCGCAAAGCGGCAACGCCGAAACGCTCTACTCCATCCTCCCAAATGATGATCCACACATGAAACACACAGGTACGCAAATGTTATCAGCGAAACGAATAAATGTTTAGATAATTCGTGCTACTTTCTTTTAATCTGACTTCCCTAGGCTCTAAATATTTCATTCTAATTTGCTGCCGTGCGTTGACTTTGTCTCTATGATACGTTTTGCACTTGCCCCCCCAGTAGAGAATTGGAAATAGTTGGTTACCCGAGTCACTCTTACAATTAGCGCGCTGTCTCACAATTGAACCCTGGCGGTTCGATGCGGGGATAAGACCAGTGTTGTCAAGTTGGATTGTCATAAGCCCGTTAAAGTCCTCACCTAATCCCGCCAAAAACTGCTAAACTCGTTTGCACTATTTCCCACCAAAAATCACCGAACCAGCTATAGTTAGGGAGCTGGCTGCCAAAATTTCTAAATGGTTTGTTCGTCTAGCAGACATTATCAATATCAATGTTTGTACCATAAGAAACATTAAGGACCGCGTCTGCCACCATGACAGGCCTGCGTTGTCAATTGACAGCGCTTCAAAAATGTAAAAAAAAGGTGTGCTAAATCATTTGTTCGTGTCTGCCTCTTGAACTGGTGGTCGAAATCATGCTGAAAACGATCAAAATCCAGAGGCAGACATCCAGACCTCTGACTTTTGTAGTAGTAAATTTAAAAAAAAATTTTTATGATTTAAAAACGTGTATATGAAATGTTCGCTCGGCAGACCTGAATTGTTCGATTAAAAACAATGTGAAGGGCCACAGAAAAATGGTCTGCCACCATGACAGGCCTGCGTTGTCAATTGACAGCGCTTCAAAAATGTAAAAAAAAAGTGTGCTAAATCATTTGTTCGTGTCTGCCTCTTGGACTGATGCTCAGAATCGTCCTCAAAACGTTGAAAATCCAGAGGCAGATCCAGATCATTTGGTACTGGATATTGCAATTGCCTTGGCATTTTCATATAGGCAATCAACAGGCGGTGATCGAGTACACTTTATATGCAAAATTCGGTAGGATGTTTCGTTTGGGGCTAAAAGTTTTTGTTTTCTGTGACCTGAAAAACTTTTTCTACATCTAGAAAATAAACAAAAATTTTTGCTGAAAGATATCTCTTCAACCCATATGAAAATGTTGCGCTCGCAATTCAAGGCTGTCTGTTTTTAAACAATAGTAGGATGTCGTTTTGTCAAATATCTAATAACTCACAATCAATTGTATACATATACCCCCAAAAAGCACCGCTGGTGCAAAAACCTTTCGCCAAGTACATTAAAAATGTCTTCTTGTCCTTCGTCAAAAAATATTCAAATCATATAATACTGCCAAGTACATGTCTGTTAATTCACAATAAATGCATGTTCGAAATTTAACCCTTAGTAGTTAGCTTCCACTACTCTCTGGAATCACACTGCTGCCACACTACGGTCAGACCGACCCTAAACTTATCCAACTACAAACAATAATTAAGTACGAATGAAAAACAAAACAACTTAAGCATTGATAAAAACCCAGAAAAAAATCAAATTAGTACGTGAAACTTGGCGTGTCTATTGGCATGATGCATACATGAAATGATAATGATAGAATTTGATTAATTCCTCAAGGTATTTTTTTAACAAGGTACCCCAAGTACCATTTACCAAATTAATTCTTTTTTTCTGTATTTTCATCAGTGTATGACATGTTTCTTTTTTTATTCATACTTTTTGTATAATTTTACTTAGTTCTGGAGCTATGACTATGGAACACATAGACATCACTATCTTTTATTATATTATACGAATTGAATTAGTGTCTAAAAAATGACATTAGCACTGTGACCAGTTATATTGTATCGAAACAGTTCTTTTCTTAAAATGTATAAATTTGTGCTGAGATTCATATTATTGACTTCATTTTTACGGAGTTTTATGTGCCGTATATCCAGGAAAATCAATTACAATTGGCAAGACATACTGTGTTAAGTTCGAATTTATCCACCTAACTACAGTCCAACGTATCTTGCTTACATACTGGAATGCTCAGTATTCGCTCAATTGAGCTTATTTGCATAGTTTTAAGTTACCCAAGTTCCCGAATTATTAAAATATTTATCATGGAATCTCGACATCAATACCGAATTGAATTTTTGATTAAAGTTTGATCAGGCAATATGGAATAAAAAATTTGCTTGACAAACGTCACATAGAACAAGACTTGATCGTTGAAAGCTACACAACATCAAGAGTAAACATATTAGAATTATCTTACATCTTGTGAACTTTCACTTCGAAGTGACCAACACTTAATTACATGGAAATCAGTACATACGAAACTTTTCTGATAAATTATTATCACTATAATATTTCCAAAAGACTCGACTTCAACTTCTGGATGTGTAAAGGCTTCAAATCTTCCTAAAGCGATAGTATTAAACTAGTTTTGATGCACCTTATAAAGCTGTACGAAAAAATCTGTGCCATATACGATGATGCCCGTATTATGTGCAACCGAGACTGAAGGCTTCGGTTGTTGTTAAATTATTGAAAAATGAGAATAATCTCCGAGCGGTTAGAGACTATCCTCGTGGGCTCAGCTTGAATAAAGTCCTGAGGACACCTGCGATTCAGTGAATGGTTGAGTTCGACTAGTGAGGTAACTTGGGTGAGAACGACGAACGGCTTTATTACGATCAGAGCAATAGGTTAAGTCTAACTCTAATATTATTTATAAACAACACTTATTAGTATACTACTCTAAATATTGACAATTAAACTCTTATGGTAAATTATATGGTAAGAAATGTACTGTTAGAACAAGAAAATTGATAAGTCAAAGGGGTGAGTCCGAGTGGTTCCCCTAACCGTTCCGGGTCAGCTTCGGTTTGACCTACCGCTGGCTGTTGTGAGATTCGAATATCAGAGCGCCAGACTCGTCGATGGTTGGCCGATATCAGTGGAAGTGTATGTGTGCGACACGTCAAGGTTCACGGCCTATTGGCAGTCGGTCCAGGAACCTCATACAGAGCACGACTGTCAATTTTAAGCTTAACTAAGCAACCTCACGGTATGGTCTCGAGTGCACACAAAATTTGGCCAATCATCTGCGAAAAACATTGTAATCTCGACAGTCCTGTTGGATTTTGCATTTTTGATTGGTAAAATAATACGGACCGACTCGACGACACTCGACGACACAAGAAAGAAAGATAAGTTATAACGCGACAAGGATTATTCAAAGAAACTGTGTCATTCTTTTAAAATCATTCATGTTCCATTAAGTGTTGTTTTACATTATTTTTATGTGTGTGTGTGAATGATTTTATTTTTTATTTATACATATATTTTTTTATCTTTTTTTACAATATATTTAATTTGATTGGCTATTGCCCTTTTACATCGCGTCTCTGTCCTTTTTATTTCTATTTATTTATTCTTTTATTTATAATTTTAACGCACAAAAGTCAATCACGATAAATATCGTTACATTTGGCGCCCAACGTTTCAAAGGCTCGACATCTCATGATTTTGTAATTAGTTTATAAGAACATAACGTAACATTTATGGTGGGTAAAACTATTCATTCGCCAATTCAAACTAGGTCCAAAAATACGACGGATCGAGGCGAAAAACAGCAAAAATCGCAAGGCGCAATTCCAAAGACACCAAAGAATTTGAAATCTGGTCGTGATAACGGTCAAAAGATGGAGGAGGAACGGCAACGATTAGAACAGGAAAGAAAGAAAATAGACGAGCAGCGTGCGGAGCTGGAGAGAATCATGCGAGAAAAAAAGGATTATGACGAGTTGAACGCAGAACTAAACAGATTACGACTTGAAAATGAGGAACAAAAGCGTTTAGTTGATCGTACTCGAGCTCAGCAAGCAGCACAACAAGGTGACGTAGAGGGTAGAGTTGTTAGTGGGTTGATAAATCGTTTACAAGCTTTCAATATTGATATTAAATTGCCTAAATTTTCTGGAGAAGATAATACAAATCCGCGTGAATTTGTGAATGACTTGGAAAAATATTTTACGGTTAAAAATGTACCTGAGGAACAGAAAATATGGGTTGTACAAACTGCGTTGGAGGGTAGAGCAAAAATTTGGATTGATGGACGAAGAGGTAGAGTTAATAATTATGATGGTTTTAAAATAGCGTTTATTCAAGAGTTTTATTCAATCGCAATACAAATTAGAGAAAAGAACAGATGGTCACAGCGCAGATTTAAACAAAGCGATGGTAATTTGCGAGATTATTATTTAAAGCAAGTAAAAGAGGCACAATACTTTGAACCAAAAATGTCCGATTATGAAATTAATTATAGTATTGTACAGCAAATGCCATATCGTGTTAAAGAATCAATGATAGCAATAGATTTTTCTAAAACAGTACTGATTGAAACTGCCTTGTCACAATTAGATGTCATACAAGAAGAAAAAGACAATGAACAAAGGAGAAGAAATTTTTCCAGTAATAAAGATTATGGTTCAAATGTTAAAATGGGACAAGTAAATAAACAAAACAATTTTGATCCCCAGGGATATGGCGTTCAACAACAAGCATCAAACAGTTATCGATATCCTAATAGTTATCAGAATAATATAAGTAGTTTTCCTAATTTTAATTTGCCTAATACGAGTGTTCCACCGCCCTCGTATAATTATAATAGCAATAATAATAGATATCCACAAACAAATAGCAATTGGAGTTCACGCTCGTCAAATAGTAGCTCTCAACAATTTGGCAATTCACAAAATAGTCCTTTAAACTGAAGATCGATGCGATGAAAACAGGTCTGGCACCGCATCGTAACCCATTTGATTTTATAGAAGACCTAGCTTATGATGTAAATTTAGATAAAAATGTAAATAGTTCAAATTTAGAGACAATTACTCCTGTATGTCCACATCTTATAGTAACAGTTATGCAAAATCATTTTCAAGCACTAATTGACACTGGAAGTCAAGTTACAGCAATCTCAGAAGAGTTATTTAATCAATTATATGCAAAAAACAAATTACATGTTTTACCGGTTAGTAATGTGATAGTCATTCCAGCTATAGGTAAAAAGGCGACTACAATCAAAAAACAAGTTCTTTTGGAAATGGTCATAGATAATCAAAAGTTGGATTATCCTTGTTTAGTCATACCTCATTTAGCGAATCAAATTATACTAGGTAACGATTGGTTGTTACGAAATAATGTAATAATCAATTATAAAAATCGTACGATCGAAGTTAATCACATGAGAGTTTGTGGTTCAAAAGTGTCGTTCGAATGGGAAACTTTGAATAAGTTAGTATCTTCAACCAGCAATAACGTGATGGTTATACAGATAATTACAACAAAATTTGATAATTCATGTTTTGATATACAGACTGTTGAAAATTTGGAAGAAATCAACGATTTAGATAATGTAGAAATTGATAATGACAAAGAATATTACCCGGAACGAATTAATGATGTGTTATGCAAAGATGTGATTGATGAAATAGTTGATGATACCCAAATAGAATTAAATGTTAAAAATAATGAATATGATAAAAATGATGAAAGTAATGTGAATATACACAAAATTCTTGAATTAAAAACATCTGAAACAGTACATATTGAAGAATGTAATCAAGCTGATTTTTCGCAATCACTTAATGATTTTTCAAAGGTAAACAACATAACTGAAACTCAAGATTCTTATAATATTCACACAACTGTAAAATCCAAAGATAATCGGGAAATAAATGATCTTGAGGAGGATCATAACTTTTTCAAGGAACTTCCATCGGTCGCGGTTAACCTAACGACGCTAAATGATCTTCAGGCTCAATTGTTGTTAGACTTACTAGATAGATATAAAGCATTATTTTCGGACAAACCAGGGTGTGCTGACGTATATGAGCATGAAATAAGGTTGACAAAACAAAATCCATACATTAGAAAGTCTTATCCAGTACCACTTGCACTAAAAGAAAAAGTCAATAAAGAAATTGGATACATGCTAGATTTAGGTATAATTGAACGTTCGATCAGTCCATATTGTAATCCCTTGAGAATTGTAAAGAAAAAGAGAAATCAGATACGTGTTTGCCTAGATGCCAGATTTTTAAATGATGTAGTCGAAGGTGACAACGAATCGCCACCAAATATTTCAGATTTACTACAAAAACATCATGGTGCAAAATGTATGTCTACAATTGACTTGACTCATGGGTATTGGCAAATATCATTATCACGAAAATCTCGACCATTAACAGCATTTTTACACGAATCTAGTTTGTATCAATTTTGTAGAGTCCCTTTTGGCTTAAAGACAGCAGGCAGTGCCTTTATTAGAGCTTTAAACTTAGCGTTTGGAAATGAGTACTCATCATTTTTAACTTGTTATGTAGATGATTTATTAATAACTTCACCAGATTTTGAGACACATCTCGTACATTTAGAACTTGTATTCAGAAGATTGCTTGAACATAATTTTACATTACGGTTAGAGAAGTCAGAATTTTGTAGAAAATCAGTTATCTTTTTAGGATTTTTATTAACACCACAAGGAATCACTCCTGATCCAGAAAAACTTGCTATAATTAAAAACTTTCAAGAACCTAGAAATCAATTAGAACTTCAGCGATTTCTCGGAATTTGTAATTTCTATAGACAATTTAGTATCAACCATTCACAATATTTAGATCCGTTCAGAGAACTGTTGAAAAAAGATGCACTATGGAATTGGACTAAAGAACATTCTGAATCATACAAATTACTTAAAGAAAATTTTATGAAAAGCGTAACGTTGAGTCATATAATACCAAATTGCCAATTTAAATTGCAGACTGACGCAAGTAACAAAGGGATTTGTGGGATTCTCTATCAAACTGATGATCATGAAGATAATTTTTTAATTGCAATTGCAAGCCGATGTTTAACAGTAGCAGAAATGAATTATACCACAACAGAAAAAGAGCTACTTGCGATTATGTATTCTATTCAAAAATTTAGAACATTCCTAGTAGAGAATCGATTTAAAATAATTACTGATCATAAAAGTTTAACGTTTCTCAAAAATAGTACCTTTCATAACGGAAGATTGATAAGATGGTGTTTGTTGTTGAATGAATATTGGTTTGATGTTCAGTATTGTCGAGGTACAGACAATAAGGTGGCAGATTTCTTTAGCAGGAATCCTGAAGGAAAATTTGAAATTGCAGATGATTCGCAAAAACCTCTTATAATATCAAAAATAGAATCGTTCATTAAGGTACCGGAAAAAACTAATATGCAAACTGTAAATATAATCCTTAGTTTAGTCATGGACAAAGATTTAAAAAATCAATTCAAGAAGCTGGCTAAATTACAACACAATGACGAATTAATATTAAAGCAAAAAGAGCAACTATCAAATAGTAATGAGGAAGATCCTTATTTTCAAATTTATAAAAACATTTTATTCCATCAAGACAAAACAACAAAACTGTGGCAAGTCGTGGTACCTGTATGCTTAAAGAAATCTTTAGTACAATTTGTTCACTCAAAACTGGGTCATCCAGGACAGTACAAAACATTACAATATTTGAAGAATAACTATTATTGGAAAGGAATGGTAAAAGATGTTAAAAAATTTGTAATCAATTGCGATTTATGTCAACGAGTTAAACATATATCTGTAAATATGGAAGGAGAATATGACATGGTGAAAGCTGACGAGCCAGGAGAATTGGTGACTGTTGACTTTTATGGCCCCTTACCAAGATCAGTTGGAGGTGTGCAATATATTTTTGTAATGATAGATGCGTTTTCTAAGTATGTTAGTTTATATCCAATGAAAAAAGCTACAACTCATTCCAGTCTGAAGAAAATTTTAGAGTATTACATTCCAAAAGCAGGTAAGCCAAAGAGAATATTATCGGACAACGGAACGCAATTTACAGCTCACGCTTGGAAAAATACTCTAGAAAAAGAAGGCATCAAAATTTGTTATTCGAGCATTCGTCATCCACAATCCAACCCGACGGAACGTGTCATGCGGGAATTAGGTAGACTTTTCCGAACCTTTTGCGCAGATCAACACACCAAATGGGCTAAATTTATACCTCAGATAGAAACTCTCTTGAATATTACTACACATTTCAGCACAGGATACACTCCACACGAATTACATTTTGGTGAAACGCCTACAGATCAAATAAAGAAAATAATTAAATATCCTGATACAATACCAATCGACCATCAAACAAAAATTTTACTAGCAAGAGAAAATTTGAAGCAAAGCTTTCAAAAGCGTAAAAATAGTCAAAAAGTTAAACGAGTAATTGAATTAAAAGTGAATGATCTGGTATTATTGAAAGTTCCGCTACCATCCAATGCACTAGATAGAGTAACACATAAATTTTTCCATATTTATCAAGGACCATATAAAATAATAAAAATAATTGGACGAAATGCATTTGTATTATCAGATCCACAGGATTTAGAGAAAATTAAAGGTACATATAATAGAACTAATCTAAGAAAATATCAACACATTTAGCAACTTGCTTTCTTGTCACAAATCTAATCGTTTCCGATCTTCACTACATCATTTTGTAATAATTATACGTAAGACTTTAATAGATTTATAGGTATGAATGACGAAGGATATATCTTATATTATAATTTAAATGAAATCCGCTATAAATTATCGATGATGACTTACTAAATTGAGTCTGATATAAAAGATAACGCATAATTACGAATTGTAGACAATGTATAATGATCATATTATTACGAAGTATGATTCGTCAGTGTACAGCAAGACCATCAACGAAGAGGAAATCATGTATATATATATATATATTTATTTAGAAATTAAGAAAATTTGAGATTGACAACATAAAATGAAAATGAGTAACATAAGGTATGAATGAAATATGAATGAACGTGTATGACTTTTATTTGGCAGATACGCAACAAAATAAAAGTCAGGGGGGGGTAATGTGAGATTCGAATATCAGAGCGCCAGACTCGTCGATGGTTGGCCGATATCAGTGGAAGTGTATGTGTGCGACACGTCAAGGTTCACGGCCTATTGGCAGTCGGTCCAGGAACCTCATACAGAGCACGACTGTCAATTTTAAGCTTAACTAAGCAACCTCACGGTATGGTCTCGAGTGCACACAAAATTTGGCCAATCATCTGCGAAAAACATTGTAATCTCGACAGTCCTGTTGGATTTTGCATTTTTGATTGGTAAAATAATACGGACCGACTCGACGACACTCGACGACACAAGAAAGAAAGATAAGTTATAACGCGACAAGGATTATTCAAAGAAACTGTGTCATTCTTTTAAAATCATTCATGTTCCATTAAGTGTTGTTTTACATTATTTTTATGTGTGTGTGTGAATGATTTTATTTTTTATTTATACATATATTTTTTTATCTTTTTTTACAATATATTTAATTTGATTGGCTATTGCCCTTTTACATCGCGTCTCTGTCCTTTTTATTTCTATTTATTTATTCTTTTATTTATAATTTTAACGCACAAAAGTCAATCACGATAAATATCGTTACACTGTCCGTGTACGACGATCGGTGCCTTGCCAGGGGACCGGGTAAGATGTATCAGCTGTTCTCGTTGAGGACCTTCAACTTCTTCCACGTCCCTGGTCTTACTTTGCCGTCATGTCGGTACCGGTGTTCCAGCGATTAGGTGCTGCCTCGGAAGGGACTCGGGTAGTGGGCACTTTGCCCACGGCACTCACCAAAAGCGACTGATGGCAATTTCCGCGGTTTCGATAAAGAAACCTCAGTTTGCCCTGATTTCGAAATTGTCGGCTGATGAGACAAGGTGCAACATCAGCAGACTTGGTTCTATCGCGATTCCTTTGCGTCATCCTCTTTCTTGTTCTACTTTCGGAAAAGCGAGCGTGTGCAGGAATGCGTTGACTGCATGCCTAAGAAATACTAGCAAATATTGGGGAACAGGGGCCGTTCGTAACACCCGAAGGGGCCACTCGCTTTGAAATCATCATCGATTCACAAGTGATTTTCTGGTAATTTCCGATATGAAAAAATAGTTATAACTCTATTAATTGTTAAGTGGTTCCTAAGTATTCAAATATCTTTGGCATACTGCTGATTTCCGAATAATTTTCAATATTAAAGTACAGCCCGAATTCCAGTTACGTTGGTTTTGATTTGAGAGATGTGAAGAGACTGTTTAAAGTGTTTATGATTTTATATATAACATTGATGTTGGCTTTTTTTTAAATTCTCTTTACGTTTTGTGAGAGGCCTTCTATATATGAAATGGCCGCTGAGTAATTCTGTTTTGTATTGTTGTTCGTTACGTCGTCATTGTTGTAAGCTTTATGGATTCTCTGTGTCTGTATGTTTTTAATTAGATTGGACGGGTGGCCATTTTTCTCCAGTGTGTCTCTCACAAGTTTTAAAAGTTCTAAATTTAGTATCTGCTAACATGATTTCTCTGTCAAATAGGCCAATTGCAACACTTTTTTTTTAAATTGTAATGGGTAATGTGACTGAAAATTGATGTATCTCCCAGACCAAGTGTCTTTTTAGCACCAATCTGTACTTAATAAGCCATTCTCATTTATTATCACTGTGTCGAAAAAGCTGATTTTATTGTTTTGTTCCAATTCATATGTGAATTGGAGTCTAGGATGATATTTCTTAAAAGATGTAATAAGTTGTTGTATGTGGTTTTTGTGTACACAGGTTACTATGTCATCCACATATCTTTTATAAAAAACTAATTCAAATGGTAGCGTATTGATTACTGATTGCTCCAACTTTTCCATTACAAGATTGGCTATTACAGAACTGATTGGTGAACCCATAGCCACTCCAAAAATTTGTTGGTAGGAGGTGTTATTGTGTTTGAAGTATGTTGTAACAATTTTCGAATGGTGATAAATTTAAAATAGAAATAAAGAATAAAAAGACAAATATACGGAGTGGATAAAAATGTATATTACAATTATTCATTTATTTATGAAAACATATTTGAGAAAGAAAGAGTTTATAATGTACAAAAATAAAATGGTCCCTGCTCGTTGCAAATCCACTGACCGGACTTGTTAGTCTAATGAAAAACACAAATAGACGGCACAAAATGTATAAATTAAAATGTAGAACACAAAAATAAATAATATAAAATCGGACAATAGTCGTAGAAAGATAAATAAATGTAAAACGATAAAACGGAAATAAATAGATAAAATTGTATAAAATTGAAGGTAGAGCGACGATGTGGGTTACTGAGTTGTGGGTGATAATATGTGATTTAATAATTCCTTTCTATAAAAATGTCGTTGTCAATGTGGGGGCTATCGATTGTTACCTGATCATGATTTATATTAAATATCACTTTATGAACGTTATCACTCACACCGACTCTATCCTTCGACGATCGTAGGCCTACTGCCTCATTCGCTGATCCGTTCTATCCTTCTATAAGTCTGTTTACATATTCAATATAATACATCATTACAATGTAGAATTGATGCAAAGATCAACTGCCTGTATAAAATGAGTTTTTGGGATGGCTGTGTGTTCAGCAATCAATTTCCATTTGTTTTTCACAATTGCCAGTGCTAATTTTGTTGGTATGTTAGTGTATGGCGAAGACACATCTAGCGAGACAACGACATAGTCTTTCGGTATTTCTAGACCTCTTATTTCTTCAACTAGTGACCAAGAGTCTTGTACATGATATTTTGTTTTACCTACAATATTGGATAAAACACCTGTACATAGTTTAGATAATTTGTAAGTAGGTGTGTTGATGTTTGATACTATTGGTCCGAGTGGATTGTTTATTTTGTGTATTTTTGGTTGGAAATATATTTTTGGTGGCAAAGTGTTGTGTGATTTTAAATATAGAGCTGTTTGTTTAGAGATATGTCCTTTTTTTGCAATCTTACTGATAAATTCATTAGTCTGTTTTTCTATTCGATTAGTTAAATCCTTGCAGGTTTTGTAAGTCTGTAAATCATTGAGAATAGCATTGGTTTTTTTGTCATACTCTTCCTTGTTCATGATAACCGTAGTGTTACTTTTATCTGCTTTTGTGATAATTATATCTTGGTGTGATTTGAGAAATTCTTTAGTTTTGTTGTATTGTGATACCTGTGAGTATGCTGGACTATTGTCTTGTTTATAAAACTGTAGATGATAGGATATTTGTTTCGCTACACTAGATCTGATTTGATCTTTAACATGTGCGTCTTTACCAGTAAGAAGTGTTTCTACAGAGCAGATAATGTCATTAACAGGAAGTTCTTTTTTCTGAAATGAAACACCATGTTTTGGCCCAGGTGCTAGAGTGTTTTGAATGTCTATCGGTATGTTGTGATTTGTTAAATTTACGCACCATTCCTTGGGAGTGTTAATTGCATTAGAATTTTTTTTATGTAGTTTTGTATTTTATCTATATTCCTTTGTTTTATCACATTAAAGGTCTGTTCTTTGCTTTTGCTAATTTGTCTCTAGTTTTTTTTTTATTTTGTTTGTGTTTACTGTCCGTGTGTGGCTGTGTGTTGTTGCTTGGTACGTAGTTTTGGCATCCTGGAATGGACTTCCATGCGATTGATCCGATTCATTTGAAATAGTAAGGATTCGTGACCACAATTTTCTTATAGGATTGAGTTCGTCGTCGTTCGTAAAAAATTTTTTAAATAATAAAAAAAATAAAAAATGAAAGAATCCCACACCGAAAAAATTTGAGAATCTATAAAAAATTATAAAGTTTTTTATTAAAATTAAATAAAAAAAATTAAAAGTGACAATCATCAGAAAAATTTGCGATTTTTACCGAAAATCTAAAAATAAACATCGGAGATGGATGTTGATCATTCTAATCTATTTTTTTCAAAAAAGTACATTAAAATACCGAAATTTAAAAGAAAACGTCCCGATACGTCAATTTTTAAAAAAGTTATGGCGATTTAAAGAAAAAAAAAACATTTTTTTTTTTCAAAAATTCACAATTTTTTTTTGGTTGGGTAAAAAAATGTGATAAAATTCCGAGAGACGTCTTTCATGAGGTAGAAAATGATAAAAATTTTCAGCGAAATCGAAAGGGGTCGGGTTCAAAAGTGGTCGATTTAGCATGGAATGACCCATACATATATATATATTTAGAAATGTGAATCTCGTCGCAGAGGCACAATTTGAATGTGTCTGTAAGATGTTATAGACAAGTGTAAGTGTATGACTGAGAGTATAACTCGGTATCACTACTCAAGCCTGTTGGACGGACGCGGCCCTCCAAAGAAGATATGAAGAAATCATATCGAAAGATGCGAAGTTGGTTTGCTAGAAAAATGTAATTTCGAATATTAATTGGTTGACTTGAAAAATTAACAACGAAGCCAGGAATCGAACCTGGTATCTAGAGAGTCTCTGCGACGAAATTCACATTTTTATATACAATACGGCACACGAAACAAAACATTTCGAATACAGGTTTATGAGAGAAATTAATGACACTGGTGTCAGGGCGGCTAGGTGGACTAGTGGAGTAAGTCTCCGGCAAAGCATCTCTAGATATATATATATATATATATATATATATATACATTTGTATATTGTATATACACTATTTATTTATAAAAGAAATGCAACTTACCCTGACAACGTCCCAAATTAAAATTGAAAAATTTGAATACATACGCAGCTTGAGGCGGTCAGGCACAGATGGCGCCATAAAAGACTCCAAGAACTCCTGTTTGTGATGAAGAATTTAATGAACTTGGTGCGATCGGCAACCGCCGATCTTAATTAGGGTGTTTCAGGAAAAAATTATTTGCGAATTATCACCGGTGTACCCCCTGAATAGTTTGTTCAAGATGAAAGAAAGACCCTCTCAAAAAATGAGCGATGTAGGTTAGATCTAAGATGCCGCTTATTCAATTTTTCACTTTTGTTCGCACAATTATCAATTTATACCAGAGCCCCGTTCCAATATGTGCTGGAACGCGCGCGGCCTTATGTTCCGTATAGCAACTAGCTGTAAGAGAGAGATTTTTATGGTTTATCTCGTCCGCACTTATTAAATAAGAGGTCATCTCATCATAAGAGGCATCAGAGCATGATACAGGTCGTGGCGTAAATTGTGACGCTGATGTTTGCAGATAAGATGATATTTTTACATAATATCTCATCCAAAAACATTGATCGTCAGACTATAATACTGGTCGTGGCGTGGACTGTGAGGCTGATGTTTGCAGATAAAATTCTGTTTCCAGATAATATCGACATTCTGAGCTGCAAACATCCGTGCCACAGTTTACGCCACGACCAGTCTTCTGCTCTGACCATGAATGTTTTTGAACGAGGTATGATTTTTATCGCCTGATGATTCTTAAAGATGAAATTGGCTTTCGAGCTGAAGCCTTCCACTTTTGAATGGCTTGAGCTGTGGACGTCGCTCGAAAAACACTTTTGTAGAGAATTTAATTCGCTACAAAATGCTTTCAGGGTCAAGTCCGTGTCATGAAACACAGGCGGGTGGTAACGAATTAAAAAAAGAATTACATATATCCTATGTTTATTAATTTACACGTCATAAACTATGTGATCTATCGCTCAAACTGCACGCGTCACATCCGCCGGGTAATGTTCAGAATCACGTTAAAATAATTGTTTCATACGCCAATTTAATTGAGAATAAGAATTGTGATGCGATTAATCGAATTGTTTTTCAGATACATGATACGAGCCTCCTATTTGGTTTTCAGAACGTTGCTTTCAATTTAAATTTTCGTTTTTCCATGGATCATATTGATATTAAATATTGCGGATCATCTCATTTTTGAAAAACAGTAATTCATACTGATGCCGAATTATATGAACCATGAATTTGATGAATGATTTCTCGAATTCTTATAACTATTTCAACTTGATCTTTGCAGAAAAAGATCTCTCATAACAGTGCCACAAAATCCAGTGACAGTAATCCGAAAATTGGCTAATTGTGAGCTTGAATAGAAGCTGAAAATTGAAACTGTAGCGAGATTTTGAGAAAGGAAAAAATGTAATTTAAATCCACATTGAGTTGCACTGGTTAGCAAAAGCCCGCATCAATGTTCTCTGTAGTACACAAATGCATACGCGAACCTGCAGTAGGCTCATTCAAACACTTCACGAAGGCCATTCCAATATCTACTGAACTCGGAAATGTGAAGAATGAAAAGAATTTCCACGAGTAAACAGTAAAACTCGTATACACGTTGATGCTTTTGCGCACTAGGCATATTTTCGGTAGCGTAAAGGGCTGCCTGCCGGGCGGGTATTTGTATGTTTGTAGAAGCGGAATACGACCACCGCCGTTATCACCCTGCTACACGACGCAAAATGCTAATTGTGCGAATCGAAATTATCTCTTGTTTTTTCCAAGCTGCACGTAAACTTGTATATCTCAAGAGTCCTACGCATAATTTATAATTTATTCTAATAAAACGTATTAAAAATCAGAATAATTTATGGGCTTTCGATTTTTTTTTTTCTATTTTACACATCTACCAGCTGTCTTGCAGCTACAATATCTCATCAAAATCAACATATTTTCAAAATAATGTGACTAAAATCGAGTATCAATCTAACTATATTACCCGCCCGTCGTGCATCTTGGGATATGTTATTCTTCAGTCAAATCTAAGCGACACGTATGTTTTTTTATCTACGGAAAAACGGTTTGAAGGGGTGACATCAACTGCCAAAGTTGGACACTTCAGCTGTGGTTTCGCTGTTGGGCATGCTTCCGGTCGACATGTTTGAATAAAACCAATTGGGGAATAATTTTCATGGCGAATAATGGAAAATCCATTTTGTCCGATGTTAAATTCTGAACAATTATAGGGGTTGAAAATTAAAACTGAATTATAATTGAAAATAATTGAAAAACAGGGTCTCATATTTGAATGCACTCAATTGCATTTGAAAGAGCAAAAAAAAGTAGGAGATACGTGTTTTTGCATTTTTAAAAGTAATGTCACATAGGGGGTGCACTACCCTCATACACGTGCAACAAAGTTCCCATTAAATTGGTACTATATAGCTTTATTTCCTCTTATTTAATATTAAAAAGCTCTTATCCAGCAGCAAATGAGGACCTTATTCGTTTAGATAACATTTGATTGCATTCATTACAAAAACCCCATCCTCCCGAAGGGTATCCTTGGTTAAGAGAGACCATATGCTTCTGTTTCGTGACTTTCAAACTATCCGTTTAAAAACGTTTCTTAGGTCAGAAGAACATGTGCCCAACGGTTCATAACTCAACAGCCCTGTCCAAAACTCAATTGACGGATCCTTATGAAAAAAATTATGGGTATCCATTACGAAAAAACCTCATATGTGAATTAATCTAGGCGCGAGGAGGTTCCAAAAAAAAAATTCAGATGAGTGAAAAATCGTTTTATTTCCAAGGCTAATCGATGAAACAAAAACTTTCTTTCCGTCATTTTATTGATTCAGGTGTAAATTACCTCCATGAATAATATCAGATTTTTTCAACCGCTGCACGATGTCGAAAGTTACGATGTTTGCACTTTTTCACCTTTCTTTCACTATTTTTGTCCACGTCATGGGATGAAGTTGACTGCATAGCTACAGAATATCGAGATTTGCCTTTTTAATATTTCTATACCTAATATCCAGCCTCACTACCCTGTATTTGAGAGATTTGAGTTGATGAAATTTCTTATTTCAGGGCTAAAAATAATAAGTCGAAACAATTCTTAATTTTTTGAGTACTTCAGCAAGTCAAAGCTAGATATTCTGACAAAATATGATATTGGTGATAAATTAATTTTACTGGCAAATAAATAACGAATGCATATTGGTGACTGCATATCATGACGAAATATGTTACTCATGTCAATTAGCAGTCACTGTTTCGAACAAATAGGTGGAAAAAATTGTTCTATGCTATTACCCATAACTCTGTAAATATTCCTTGTAACTAAACATTTACAGTGGAGATGATATCTTGTACTTGTCATTGTCTTCTTCAGCAATAGGGTAAACATTTTCCACGTCAAATAATTTCGTTAGAATTTGCACGGAACGAATTATTTTCGATAAGTACGTAAGATAGGCTGTATACAAGAGCAGTTACATGAGAGCAATATCTAATTTTTCGCTGACCATTTGTACAGCTATACAACAGTACCCTTTACTCGCGTCTTACATTGCGTCGAGGACAAGATATCGTCTCCACTGTAAATGTTTAGTTGCAAGGAACATTTACAGATATATGGGTAGGAGCATAAAACAATTTTTTTCCACATATTATTTGAAAACAGTGACCGCTAATTGCCATTAGTTACATATTTCGTAATGGCATGCAGTCGTCAATATGCAATCATCATTATAATTATCACCAGTATTGTATTTTGTCAGAAAATCTAACTTTGACTTTGTGAGATTCGAATATCAGAGCGCCAGACTCGTCGATGGTTGGCCGATATCAGTGGAAGGTATAAGAACCTGGGTGTAATATACGAAAAGAATTTTGAAGTGTATGTGTGCGACACGTTAAGGTTCACGGCCTATTGGCAGTCGGTCCATAGACGTCATACAGAGCACGACTATCTATTTTAAGCTTGACCAAGCAACCTCACGGTATAATCTCGAGTGCACTCAACATTTAGTCAATCATCTACGAAAAAACATTATAATCTCGACAATCCTGTTGGATTTTACATTTTTAATTAATAAAAATAATACGGACCGACTCGACGACACAAGACGGTGACAAGAACGAAAGATAAGTTATAACGAGACAAGGATTATTCCAATGAAACTGTGTCATTCTTTTAAAATCATTCATGTTTCATTAAGTGTTGTTTTACATTATTTTTATGTGTGTGTGTGAATGATTTTTTTTTATTTATACATATATTTTTTCATCTTTTTTTACAATATATTTAATTTGATTGGCTATTGCCCTTTTACATCGCGTCTCTGTCCTTTTTATTTCTACTTATTTATTCTTTTATTCATACATACATTTTGTTGATTATTGTTGATTCGGCTTAACGTATTTATAATTTTAACGCACAAAAGCCAATAACAATAAATATCGTTACAACTTGCTGAAGAACTCGAAAAATAAAAAATTGTTCCGACTTATTATTTTAAGCCCTGGAACAAGACATTTCATCAAATCAAACCTCTCAAATACAGGATGATGAGGCTGGATATGTAGTAGTAATATTTAAACGGCAAATTTCGATATTCTATAGCTATGCAGACAACTTCATCTCACGACGTGTTCAAAAATAGTGAAAGAACGGTGAAAAGGTGCAAAGATCGTCATTTTCGACGTGGCGCAGTTTCATCGATTAGCTTTCGAAATAAAACGATTTTTCGGCATTGTGAATTTTTTCGGAACCTCGAGAGTGGCCCCTCGCGCCTAAATTAATTCACATATGAGGTCTTTTTGTAATGGATAACCATAATTTTTTTCATGAAGATCTGTCAATCGAGTCTTGGACAAGGTCATTAAGTTATGAACCGCTGGGCACATGTTCTTCTGACCTAAGAAACGTTTCTGAACGGATAGTTTGAGACTCACGAGATAAATGTATTTGGCCCCTCTTAACCAGGGATACCCTTTGGGAGGATGGTTTTTGTCATGAATGCAACCGAATGTTATCTAAACGAATAAGCTCCTCAATTGTTGCTTTATAAGAGCTTTGTAATATTAAATATGACGATCTGAAGCAAAATGTAACAATTTAATGGGAACTTGGTTACACGTGTATGAAGGTATTTCACCCTGTATGTGACATTATTTCGAAAGGATTAAAAACACGTATCTCCTACTTTTTTCTGCCCTCGGAAATGCAATTGAGTGCATTCAAATATAAGCAACAGTTTTTCAGTTATAATTCATTTCTAATTTTCAACACCTATAATTTTTCAGAATTTAATCCCGTCGTAATCGGAAAAAATAGATTTTCCATTATTCGACATTCCATTTCACTCAAACATTTCGACCGGAAGCATGCGAAACAGCGAAACCACAGCTAGAGTGCCCAACTTTGGCGGTTGATTTTATTCCTTCGAACCGTTGTCCGCCGATAAAGAAAATACGTGTCGCTTAGATTCCGTTGAAGAATAACATATCCTAAGATGAACGAAATTGAGGGGATACCTCTGGACCTTTTCTTGTAAGTAGTTTCATATAATTATGATTGACACACGTAAACAATCGACGTCAATTTATGCTCGGTGAAAATATAAATCCACACAAATATAAACATTGATGTAAATCAAGTAAAATTTCGTTGACAGTAATCGAGCATTAAAGTACGACAAACGATGTTACACTATATATATTATACACTCAAAACTTACCGAGGTGAACCGAATCACGGTTATCATACAGGTCTCGTGATAACAATTCTAAGACTTGGTTATGGTCATGAATTCTAAGGAATCCCTCATAAGTTCTCCGGCTTCCTGAACGAATTGATTATCATTCCAGAAACTCTTCAGCAGACATTACTATGAGGGAACTCAAATGATCTCATGAATACTCAATACATGTGAAATAAATCAATCTATTATTTCGTAGCTTGTCACTATGGGCACATTTGATTCGTATCCTTTCAACAGTGCATAACGCAAAATTATATGCCTGTACGCAAAAAATAGTGAATCAAACGGAACATGTGAAATTACTGCATATAATAAATTCCTCTTACTTATATCCACACGGAGAATATACATAAACACGTTCCACAAAATCGAATTGACAGTAAACGAACTGTTAAGACATTTACAAAAGCGATTGTAAATTCTAAAAAGGCACTCAGAGCATAAGTATAAGCATACCTAAGTTTGTTTGACAGGGAGTTTATGGAAAATAAAATGTTAAAAAAAGATTAGACGAGCGAAATTTTTGGCAAAACTGCGATATTACTAACGACTTTCCTATGATGGATTGATTGATAACGACTTAAATTAGAGCTGTAGCTATAATTACGTAAACTTTTTACTCGCATCTGTATATCTAAATAGCTAAATCAGCTCAAAATAAATAAAAAATTAATTCCCTAACTTGTTCAGTTTTTTATCTCAACTCTAACACATCCCCGCAAGAGGGTGGATTTTCCCATTTAACCCTTTCAGGTGCATTGAATTACCGAATGGACTTTAATAAAATGTGGTAAAGGGAGGCTACTTGGATCGCTGATTACGCATCTGAACTCAAGATTTGACCTTTCAAAATGGCGGATCCAATATGGTGGACCATATTCGAAAAAGTCACTTGATTTTGGTGAAATTAGGTATTTCAGAAAGGTAGGTATCTCGAAGTCTCTGATTACGAATTTGAACTCGAAATTTCAAAATTGAAAATAGCAAATCCAATATGGTAGACCGGAATCCTGAAAGTATCTTGATGTTGAAATTCGTAAGCAGCGACCTCGAAAACCCCCGAGCACCAAGTTTTATCAAAATCGAATGACTTTTTAGATTTTTGTGCGCCATATTGAATCCGTCATTCGAATTTTCAAATTACCAGTTGAGCTTTGTAACCAAGGACTCAAGAAACTCTCATATACCAAATTTTATGGAAATCCGTTCGGTGGATTTGAGGTGCCCCTGAACGGGTTAAATGGAGAAATCCACCCTCTTACGGGCACGGGTTACAGTTGAGATAAAAATCTGAAAAAATTGGGGAATTTTTTTTGAATTTTTTCAACTGATCTAGAGGGTGAGTCGGCCGAAATTCGAGAATGACCTTTTTAAGGATCACCCGAACTTGCATGCTGACTCTACTATGCGAACAATAGAATTGAAAAAAGGAATTTTCTCAAAGACCTTGTAACCACGTAATCGTACTTCAGCTGTATTTCAACCACCGACGCATCTGTTTGAATGAGATTCAAATAGATGAATAGATGCAGGCTGTAGTTTCTGCCCTAAAATATAACGCATTTTGGTTGAAAAAGTAGGAATGAAAATCGGTTGAGTCTGAATAAAAGTGGCTGTTATAACGAGTGAGTTATACAGTTAGAGTTGAATTCAAAGAGTACAGTGACCCGTGCATAACACGTGATAAATTCGACTCGGTTGGATTCACCCTTCTTTCTATCTTTCTCTTTCTCGATTACTCGCGCTCCCTTTATCTTACAGTTAAAAATCCTCCTCTAGTCCAATCGATAGAGTTCATGGTGCAGAATTCTAAATGAGGTTTTTCAATGTTGCATTCGTTTTAATGACAGGTAAAGAGCTTAACTTAAAAAACTGCGGTCACATCCATGCCGCGTAAGTCGCGATCTTGAAAAACGCTGTTTACATCATATCTCAAAAACGGCTGACTTTAGGATGAAAGAAGATCTTTTTTGTAGATAATCAGATTCCTAACCTTTTTTATTTAAAATTTTTTTTAATTCACCTTACCGTTTTTTAATTACAGCTTGTTTAAGAAGGCGACTTACGCGGCTTGAGCGTGAATGCAGACATTTTAAGTTAAGCCCCTTACCTGTCAATAAAACGAATGCAACATTAAAACAGTATATTTAGAATTACGCATTACGAATTTTGGAACCGTGCCAAGAATAAACTAAATTGTATACCGATTATAATACGTATACCATATAATAACAACACCTAGAGCATTAAAATTAAACGAAGTTTAGATGTCGGTTTTCAACGCTTACCTCATACCTGCCAGAGTTTTGGCATGATTAAGGGAGGATTTTCTTTTTTTTTCTATAAATTTATCTGATATTTTATATAATATTTCAATATTAATTTTTTTTTATTACCAAGAATATTTTTAAATATTTAAGTGATTTTTGATTTTTTTTTTTGGGAATGTCAAATTTCGCATTGATCTGTTGTATAGTTTCTTCACCGGAAAATTGAAAAACAGCGATGAATTTAGCGTAAACAAAAGAAAATCCCCCCTTAAGATACGATAGTAATCAAACACCCAGTGCTGCGATAAAGTCATGGGTCTTTTGTAAACAGCGGGAACATCCCAAGGAGCCCTTGTGAATGAAAACTCTGTGTCCCCAAAGAGTTGCGGATCTGATCACGTTTTCAATGGAGTGCTTGTTTATCTCCCAGTTGCCAAAATTATCGGGATTTTATGAAATTAATTTATTACATCCGAGCTGGAAAAAGTTTCTGCAACTTTCACGCTTCATCAATTATCCTCTCGCTCGGGTAGAAGTAACGACATGGCACCGTCATTACTGAGGTCGTTTTTAGCTTCTATACCGTTCGTGAGAGTATCAATCTTCAGTGAAAATAACAGCAACTCCTGCATTCCACATAACCTTGGAGAGTTGTAATTGCGTCAGTGACAGTTGATGAAAAATGTGGTAATAAATCATAACAGTCTTCATTAGAAGAGAAACTTGCTTCCTATTCTGTGAAATATGCCGTGATATATACATATTTAATAATTATAAAGCAGTTACTTTACTAACGTGGCTTTATTATTTGTTCATTTCTCCTGATTTTTTTTACGAAGTCTGCAGATATTTTATTCCTCCATGTAATTTTTCAACAAGATGCAACGTTATTTTTCCAAAACAAACAGTAAGTTCAAAACTTGAAGCACACTTTTCCAAAGTTCATATTGCCGAATTTTCAACATTAACGAAAGTAGATCCTCTCTAGTGAAATCGGGTGTCATACAAATCCAGTCAGTTCTTAAATCCTTGACACTGGAATCTACAATATGCAGTTTTAAACAATTTTTTCTAGCAGATTTTTGGTATATTTTTTTCAAAATAATGGCTTAAAAATCATATTTTCCCTAAAGTTCATCAAGTGTTCTTTGGTAAAACTTCAAAATTTTTACGAAATACTAATAATCGTAAGGAAAATCTATTTTCGTAGGTTGCCAAAATGCACGGACGTAAGGAATATTATGGCATTTTTCATTTGTTCCACACAATTAGAATGACGTCGAGTAGCCAGACCATAGTATACTGTTAACTTATCAATGATTTTAGTCGTCAGGTTTCCCTTGCCGGAAGGACTGTTCCTTTTTATTTTTTTTTCGGCTTTGGTTTTTGTATCTACTACAGTTTTTTTCACGATATCACGCAGACGGATTCCCATTCTTTTTTGAACGTGTCCTACACATCCCTTTTTCACTATCGAAAAATCTTCACCATAAGGCTTAGAATTCACTAATCCACTGCATCCTTTTGAGTCACCATCTCCGATGTAATTTTGATACCGGACACCATTTTTTACCGAGTATTGAAAAATTGTTTTTATCGCATCAACCTCCATATTTCCAGATGGTCCAGTATGATTTGCATTACATCTTCCGTCGTTAATATAAGCTTGATTCCACTCTTCATACTCTGCAGTATCTAGTTTTTTCTCCCAAGTTTCGCATTCGTAATAATATGAACTTTTGTAACAATATCAAGAAGTTTTCCGGTATATGCCCGATCAACGAAGTTACACTATACAAGAAAGAAAACCCTCTATTATATAACGCGAGCACGTTTTACGTGTTTTTTCATGGGTGTTTTCCGTACACAAAGTACCCGTTTCTACGACGGTCCAGTGTGTCTACGAATGCGCATGCGCGGAGTACTAAAACGACCACTTTTAACTCCTAGGACTTAAAAGTGGTCATTTCTGTACAGCTTTCATGCGCTGTCACGACAAACACAGTGAACCGATCTCACATTTTGCGACCCTAACCTCAATTTCGTGCTCCGTGAAAAAATGCGTAACATGTTCTTGTTACATAAAGTATCGTGTGCAAGATGGAGGCAACGGTCTCTTCGCCCAGCGTATTTGCAATATTCGACTACGGCTCATATTGCAAACCAGCAAACTTACGCTCGGCCCGAAAAGACCGTGTTTGCCTCCTTGTTATACAATACACTATTCTTCCATGTTCCGTCGCCTGATACGGTCAACTCTGATGTAGCTTCAGTATTTTTTTCTTTGTATGTTGCGCCAAGCCAGGTATAAGACGAAGGGACTCAAGACACTGTATCTTCGTCATTTTTGTTCCGATCGACTTCAAATTTTGACATAATATTCTTGAAATGCATTAAAAAAAAAATATATATATATATATATATATATATATAAAGTTTAAAAATGTGACCCTCCCCTTAATATCTGTTTAAAATATTTGTTTATATCTAATCTCATCAATATATTGATCGATTAATAACACATTACCATGAATAGCTATTATTTAATATCACATTCGGATACTTTGTAAAACCGTTCGATAACAGTACACCTCAAAAAATAATCTAAGAAAACTGTTCAAAGTATGTTTGACACGTTATCAGTATTGTTTACCAGATTTTATAATCACGAAAGTATCATTTATAAAAGCAAAGTCTGATCAAAATCCTCTAGAACCTCCCTGTTCTGAGCACTTTCAATATTTAAAAAAAAAAACGGATTTTTAAAAAGATCGCCTTATATATTTAATGAAAATTGCTCTTATGAATACAAATATAAAATCTATAAACAAATTGTTTTTCGGAATCATCCCTGTTTCTAAATCGAAAAGTACCATAGTTGGCGGTAAATTATGATCTGCTAATGTGAGTGCTTTGGGCACGTCTAAATCATCGAGAAGTCCAACATCTGATTGATAAGTTATGCCTTCCACAAATTCTTATTTATTCCTGAGTCGAGTTTTTTCTTTCTTTTAAAAGTAAGCGACGTTTTTTGAATTTTTTCGTTGAGGAGTGATTGTTGATTCATAACTTTGCGTATGCTTACCCCGTGACATAAATAATTTTTAAATTAATTCGGTTATGTATTTCTCACCATCATTTTTTCATTCACTGCAAACGCCACTCGTTTATAATAAACACTTTTATACTTCTAACAAATTTTCATGCAAGAAATCAACACCAACATTTGAATGCTGATAGTTAGTCGGATCTTTCCGATAATCGCACCAAATTCCGCAATTTTCATGCTTATTGAAACAATGGTATGGAATATTTTCGATAACGGTGGCCATGTATTCACATTTGTCCTGTTTCTGAGAAATGCAATAACTAAAAAAACCTTTGATATAATTTATAGTTCCTATTTTGAGCTCTTTGAAAATTTTTGTGATCTTGTATAACTCATTTTTAACACCTTTACTGCGAAGATTTTTATCATCTTGGTTCGCTATTTCGTGATCACTTTCATTACGCACGGCGCGAATTGTGCTACTGCCATTATACGTAATTAACAAAGTAATTTCCATATTGCTCCATCTCAAAATTCGATACTTGAAAAGTTTTACAGCAGGCTCCATAGCTTTAGCGCTTCCTTCAAAATCACTTCTGCAGTTGTGACCTAACGATGGATGTGACCAATGTCACACTTCTTGCATTTTCTATGCATAGAAGAATCGTATCTGGAGAAATATTAATGTTCGTGGTATTCAATCGGGATACATTAGGAAGAATGAACCCTGTTTGCAAATGTGTACGCCTAAAATGAAGGAACCATATGAATATCACACATATATTGACTATCATATTTGTTAGTTCATAGTATTTCTTTATTGATTATTAATTACAATATTTAACTTTCATGGTACAATTTGATACGTCTTCATACTTTTATAGTTTATACGTACAATCGTTTACAATTTAAATATCAATAATATATTTATACAGTCATTCTGTAGTAAATTGAGAATACGAAATTGTGATTGTGTTCTACAATTGATCAGAAAAGTGAGTACTTTATTGAAAAGTGCTCGACCAAACTAATGTATAACACCGTTCTATAATTATTTAAAAACACAGATTGTAAAAATCATCTACAATTCGTCGATATTTGATTTGATTGTTGATTATTGGCAAGAACTGCAGATGGTAATCGATTACTATAAACGGCAATTTCAATTGTTGCGTGCAAGGAAAATTATTCACTAACAAAAGTTCCTTCATTTTTTGCAAAATTCTTCACTGTGAGTTCTCTTTCCAGGCAAGTAATTTTTCTGCAGCTGTGGTGAGCCATTCTTTCAACGACTGTTCCAACTTCTTTTTCAACAATCTTGAAAATCGTCCAATTCAAATGTGGTATATGGAGTACAGATAGTATTTTTTATAACGCATGCATGAAAAAGTTGCTTGTTTGGGCCTCGGTAGCGGTCATATTGTGGCACTTTTCTGACGTTTGCAGAGCCACCGTCAGTATCACACGCCAGACGTGCGCACAACGTTCTCCGCATGTCAGGCGTACATAACAAGATTCTTGTTACGCACGGTGTGCGAACAAGCTCAATTTATGCTATCGATGCGCCATCTCTGAGCGTATTTCAATCTGGCACGATGTTTTCGGTGCGTGCCGCACAATTTCTTTTTGGCGCGCCACGTGGTTTAGCCATTTTAGTTATTGGCATCGTAATTCGTGACATACCGTCAAGCGACTGTGTCACAATTGTGCGCAACTTTTTCATGCATTTGTTAGAAAAAACAGTGTTCGATATGAGGGCGACATGAGGCGTTTAGACTCGTGCAATGTTTTCAGCACTTACCTTACTACGGGTCGCCCTCATATCGAACACTGTTTTTTCTGACGAAGGTAAGTGCCGAAACCATCGCACTCGCTGTCAACGCCCGTCAAGTCGCCCTTATATCGAAATGTACTATTGTCGAGATGCACGTTACCCAGACCTACGTTCATAGTATCTGTATCAAATACACAGGGTGTATGAATGAGCACAGATCATTATTGACGTGCACATAATGGACAAATAGATATTTATAACAGTGTTGACTTTCACGTACCAATGACAGCCTTCGTATTCACATCGTAATCGCTCGTCTGGTTTACTACTTGATGTTGTTTGTCGGTAGAAACCAGATTTGTTGCTTTACAACAGCGGCATTCAATGTGAAATACTAACGCCAAACCTATGTTTTCTTCTTTGAGAATACGTAATGAAGAGAACACAGATCCACATTTACGGCAAGGCAGTTATTCTGTTAACGTCTCTATACGCGCGATGAGAAGTCCTTCAATCGGCACAAATTTTCCATTCACATCACTTTAGAAGTTAGGAATGTTCCGTTTACGAGTGCCGTAAATAATTCGAATGTTTTATCCAATTTTCTGTTGTTGAATTCGTCTTTTCTAAACTTTTTCAGAAACTAGCAGCCCTTTCCAAAAGAATTTTTCCTTTTTTTCCTCGGTAACGTCGTTTTTTCGCTGTCAACCTTACCCATTTTGAAGAATATACGAAGCTTTCACAATAACATGACGCGTCGTTGCCAAGCCCTGAAAAACTTGATATGCTAGTCAAACACGCAACGCAACCGAATTTTGACTAACTGCGTAACACCGTTAAAACTTTCTTAAGCCAATCCTGACAACCAATGCGCCTGATACAATGTCACAAAGTTACACCAAAATGATGAGACTAAAAAAATCACCGTGTCCCTTAGGGATGTCCTCTTATAACCCAAAATAATCAATTCAATATCATTCATAGTTTTCTCAATAAAAAATACTACTAAATTAACTTTTTCGACGGTTACACGACTGGACTCTTCCCTTAATGACGATTTCAATTGCAAACGAATTTTTCCAGCAGTTGCCCACCCTTGAAGTGTGGTGTACGCCACTTGAAAAATGTTCTGAAATTACCCTTAATCTCCGAAATCTGTAAAATCTTCGAAATTAAATAAAGTCTTATAAAATCTCATGAAATTTTATGACATCATTTGGCTTCTCTGAAATTTTTGAAATTATCTGAAATCGTGTAATCCTGAAAACTGGTGGACGCACAAACTGATAGGTGGTTAACAATTCCACGCTCTCAGGCTCAAAGTCGGGCTCAAAGACTGCACTTTGTGAAGACAACGCCTTGAACCAGGTTCATTTAGTTTCGAAGATCACAAACTGCTCCACGAAGGTTGGGCTTCAGAATGAGAACAAGGTAATGAACTCAAAAAGCAGTGTGGGAGCCTTTTTCCGCCTCCAATTGTCTGTACTCTGTTTCCTGCGGCTGATTGTGAAATCAGGTTTTGGACAGGACGGGAATTCGAAAGCGAGGACTCCTACGGAGAATTAGAAAGTAATTGCGATAAAACAAAAATCCGGGTAAAGAAAAGTATGACTGCTGTTATAGAGGTGTCCCATCACCTTGACTATTGTTAATTGGCAGACACGGCTTATGTACTGAATTTATCACGATGACTATTCCGTCGCCACCAAAGTTTGTTGCATCCTTAATCTAAACATAATTAAAGTGTGAATGGTGCGAATGAAATGATATTCATGAAATTGTTGTCCCTTATTAACACACATTTAATATCTATGACATCACGTGTCTGGAGTTATTTCATACTAATTTTAGCTAGAAATACTTCAATCAGATTTATCAAACCAAACCTATAATAAAAAATGACTAACTGACATGCCTTTTCCAGACTTAAAACCTGTCCAGGATAGCAAAAAAAAAACGAACCCATTTAAAACGTGAATAAAATCCGAACGCGTTGGCCGATTTTCAAAAACTTTTTTTAGCTCAAAATTAGAAAAATAATACTTCCGTTTCATGTCCAAAAATCTGAAAAATGTTCATTTTTTGCTGAGATACATGTTTTTGAAGAATAGGCAACGAGAAGGTTGCTAAGAGGATGAAAATATTTATCAATAAATAATGTTCAACTTAATTTCCGTCCTAAATTGTGAATCAAAGTTTGATTCCGGCATTTTAGCAGTTCTCCTAAAGTCTATTTACAAAGCATGAAACGTTTCTTTTGATATCAAAGTCAAAACACTGCACTACTTGCGTAATCAGGACAGCAATATATCATTTAAATATTATTATCCGTCTAAATATTAATATCGATATAAAGTCAATTGCATTGGTTATTTGAAGCTGATTACAACTAGTCCACTAAATCATCCTTATAACGACATAAGATAGTGTTTTTCAATACTAGTGCGCAAAGGTGGCAATGTCCGCACGAGTGTGGCGCATTCACATACGAGTTAGACGTTGCCAACTTACGCACATGTATCGAAATCAATTTTTTGTTACACCTGTAATGGAAAGTCCGACATAACAAAATGAAACCAGTTAGAGAATGAAAAAATTCTAAAATCTTGGAGAAACGGACTTCTAACACACCACTGTGCGTGACGTTGGGGTCGAGAGGCAAAGTCTTCGTGGGGGGTTCGCGGGGTGAAGCCCGTCGAACTAAAACAGGAACTGAAATCCTATTAAAAAACGCAATATCATCATACGCTGTCGAGCACGACAAAAAGGTTCCATGACTACTGATCACACGACAAAATATCACACGACAAAATATCACACGACAAAATATCACACGACAAAATATCACACGACCAAATATCACACGACAAAATATCACACGTCAAAAAATCACACGTCTAAATATATCACAAACGATAAATTTCGATTTCTTCGTATATATTTTCAAAATACCATAGCTTTTTTTACATTTCACATTGTTTACAAAGTTATATTGTGCGCAAATTGTTTGCAATATGTCACAAACAATAAATTTCGATTTCTTCCTATATACATTCAAAATACCATAACTTTTTTACATTTCGAATTCTTTACAAAATTACATTGTGCGCGACTTGCTTTAAACAGACCACAAGTTTTTCTAGATCGTACGCCGAAACAACACGCTTCATTCGTTCATCGTAATCGCGATACTTTCGGCGACGCGGCCCAGCAACCTCGCGACCGGCATCAATTTGCGTGATGACCGCCACCGTGGTGCTTTGCTCTTTTTGCAACGCCTCAATTAATCTCCCCATTGATGCATGGGCAACTCCAATGCGCCTATTAAAAGCATTGTGCCACCCTTCGACCGCATTATTAGTTCGAGGCTCATCACTAAGCACACATTCATAGCAATTACACATTCTAATAGGAATCCGAGGTGAACGACTACGTGCACCAACTTTCCTACCGACATAAGTCTCCTCAAAATACACAGCGAGATTCGTCAATTCCTCGGCATGCTTCTTATAGTATTCACTTTCAATTAACGTTTCATATGCGGTAACAACATCATCAACCGGAACGAAAGCTAAAGCGATCATCATTTTAATATTCAAGGCGAACTCGGAAATTCGGCTATAGCGAGATTGTAAGTCAAAAGCTTGAACTTTTTGCCAAATACATTGCCCGAAATGGAACAAACATCCATTTATTTCAACATTCGGGAAGCACGCTTGTAATGCCGATACAAAAGCCAATTCAAAATCAATAATAACTCGTCGAGGCTCCAGCTGAGGGGCTTGTTCCAAAATCCATCGCAAAAACTTTGTATACAAGCGTTTGGTCTTGTTAGGAACGAGCAAATATATAAGTGGTACTACCTTATTATGACGCAAGCCATGAATGGTATACAGTTGTAAAAAAAATGGACAGTACAGATGAAAAAGTACCGTCCCCCAACCAAATATCGCACTCGGCCAAAAACTGAAAATTTTTCTGGGTAGAAAAAACTGAAAAACGAATGGCGCCTCCACTATCGTGCATCAAAAAAACTTCCCCTTTTAACGTAACGGTATACGCCTCTGGGATAATCATTTCGCCGCGCGAATGCGGAGTCGGAAAGGGAGTCCGCACAGCCGTGCGCGCAGGTTGAACGCGTCGTTCAAGAGCACTATGAGACGGTAATTCGACAACAGCAACTTCTGATAGATCTGGCAGCACTTCAGCAATAATCGCACTGGTAGCCTCACGAGATTTTTTAGCCCATTTCTTCATTTTTTCTTCGACTTTCCGACTCTCAATGGACGCGACGTTCGGAGCATGCTTATGCTCGGGCTGATCACCGACGATAGAGCCTACAGTTATGAAACCGTTGTATGTAGATAATAATACACACTCACAAATTACGAAAAGGTGCACAAATGAAAATGCGAAAAGAGAAAATATTTGTACCTGTACGCTTATCGTAGGTAGTTCGGATGTAACAATTACAAAAACGTTTCTTGTACTCATTACAGCGCCAAGTAATTGCTTCTTTGTTTTCACAATGACGCGAATATACGTATCCATCGTATATAAGAAGCGGTTCTCCTTTCTGAGATTTTAGAAATTTGAGTGGCATAATGTTATACACTGAAGACAGAATTAATACTAAATTGTCGTTACGATTACAAACGATGTACACTGTATATCATCGGGAATCATCCCCACTCTCGCGTGACTGCGAACCATTATCCGTTCGCCCGCGTACAACGCTCACACATACATACACAACATTGATCTCCGATAAATAATAGGATAATTTGAAACATTCACGCCTCGCTGTGCTATACTATCGTCGTGATATTCTTGCGTGTGTGATTTTTTGTCGTGTGATGTTTTGACGTGTGATATTTTATCGTGTGATATTTTGTCGTGTGGTATTTTGACGTGTGATATTTTGTCGGTGATATTTTGTCGTGTGATCTTTAGTCGTGCTACCGACAAAAAGTGACGAACTATTCCATCGGTGGCGCTAATGCACCTGTTTGCGAAATGCGCAACCGTAGATGAAAGCGCGACCATCTTTTTCGAACACCGCTAGCAATGCACGAGAGTTTTTCCCGCACATGTGTATAAAAGACTACTTTCGGAGCTTTTAAATGGTGCATGAAAGTGGACTTTCCATACAAGTTTTGCAAAAAAATATTGAACCGTTGACAAGGTACCTCTCCTTCGTGTAAAATGCTGTGTATAAATGAAAATCGGGTTCGCGTATAGATGAATCCTTTCGATTTTCAACAATCAATAAAATGATGTATATGAAATACAATTTCAAGGAAAGAAATTCGTGAAACAGTGCTTTTAACGAATAAAATTAATGTGAAAAACGAAATAGACTGATTCTTTACAAGTAAAGAACTATACTTTTTTCTAATCAATCGATTAAAAAAATTTAAATGGGGTCTCTCTTAAGGGCTCACATACCCCTGAAATTTTCAAAAAATCTATTTTTTCACAGATTTTTATTCCTTATAAATTTCAAAATTTGAAAAATATAAAAAAAATTAATAAAATTCCACTTCGTTCCAAGGTTATAGTAATAAATGTGACCGGACATTGGGTTTGAACAGCTACCTGTCTAACTACCACGCCCCTCTCGACAGCTACGTTTCTTATTTCTTTTGTTCGCAAAACTCGAGTTTCTAAAAAAAAGGAACCCATAAAAAACACGAAAATTTAAAGGAAGAAGGTGTAAGTACGAAGCTGGAATGAGAGATTAGCCGTAAGTTCACGTTGTATTACATGAAATTTTAAACGCGTTTCTCTCAAAACTATATTTTTAGACAGTCTCAGTACGATAGCTAAGAATAAGTTAATTTCCAATATTTCTTAACTTTTTTTTTTAATTCTGATAGTCATTTTTCCTATAGTCTGACGAGAAGTTGTTCTAATTTTTTAGTTGGACAATTTTCTATAAATTATTGAGCACTCATTTTCTTTTTAAAATGCATACTAAAGTTTGAAATACTGTAATTTCCTTATTGATGAAAAAAAAAATTCCCTCCGTGACACGATTACTACTACATTATTTTATTCGATTCGTTTTTAATTTTGCGGAATGGATAACTTTTGGTGAAGTTATGATATTGACAAGGAGGCGCCATGGTTTTAATCAGCACTTCATTTATACCCGTAAGAAATAATGCTAATCTTAAAAAAACAAATTCAAAATTTTTTTTTTCCCATAGTTGAAAAGTTAATAAGAAATATAAAATCAACAATTTAATTTTTTCTTCACTGTATCACCCTTGTAATAATTTTTCAAATTTACTCGGTTGTCAGCGCGCGCAGATGTATGTGTAGGCACATAGTAGGCACGATATACTATCAAAAAAATATCAACGTTGCACTCTCTCGAAAAAGTTTATTTATTTAAGTACATAGATGTGACCAGTTTCAGGGATTCGGAATTGGAATAATTTAAGGATAATTCGAAAATAAAAAATTTTTTTGCAGTTGTTATCGATTTAAATATTCATTAAATCATTGAGAAAATATGACAAATGTAAAAAACTAACAAACAAGGTTAAATTTTTTTTAAACTCGAAAAAAGTAAACAGGGCATGGCGTTGTTTTATGCACGTTACATCCGGTTCGTGAACAGGTGTCGCAAACCCTCTTAACCTGAGATCTATGGCAAAAAGAAAATCGCACTCGACCTTCAGTCGATGTATACTTTATGATTATGCGATAATAAGTGTAGTTCATTACCCTATTCAAAGAAACCGAAATCGACTTACCGCCACAAAAAAACTAACGCAAGAGATCCCGTAGGGTCCGCTTGGAGCCCAATGATCGTTCACTAACCACCGAGTCACAACCTAGCGGCAAAAAATAGATTTTCATGATTAATTTGAGGTTTATATTTTATTCGATTTAATTATTTAAAACATATTTTAATGTGGTGGGTGCCCCCTTCCCTACTAACCTATACCCATTTACTGATACTATGGTGTTTCGGATTTTATTTTTCCATTATTGACCTCTATTCTGAATTTTCGGCACAATATTGCAACAAATACCATATGAAACACGTGCGTACTTTTAACGCAATCGTAGCGATTGAATATCATTCGTGCGTAAAATGCACTAGTTGCACAATATATATGTATACATTAGACTGTATCAAAAAAATTGACTATTTTTTTTTTTTAATGGTATACTGAAAATATTGTTCAAGATGACGGAACAGAAATACCATAAAAATTTCAGATTTTAATATTGATATTTAGATGTGCTTCATTGCGATTTTCTACTTTCCATAAGAATAACATGGCAAAAATGGTTCTTGCTCCTTGCGATTTTTATAACTAGATAACGACGCGTTGTACAGAAAATTCATAAACATGTTTTTGTAGGAAATTGAACGTTCTACATAAAAGGTCTTTTGTAATTTTACGATAAATCTATTCTTTCAAAAGTTATTTGAGGTCAAACATCAACAAAGGACCTATATATATATAATATCGTATAAAGGACCTATATATATATATAATATAATATACATATATATATATATAGGTCCCTTGTTGATGTTTGACCTCAAATAACTTTTGAAAGAATAGATTTATCGTAAAATGACAAGAGACCTTTTTCGTAGAACGTTCAATTTCCTACAAAAACAGGTTCATGAATTTTCTGTACGACGCGTCGTTATCTAGTAATAAAAATCGCAAGGAGCAAGAACCATTTTTGCCATATTATTCTTATGGAAAGTAGAAAATCGCGATGAGGCACATCTAAATATCAATATTAAAATCTGAAATTTTTATGATATTTCTTTTTCGTCATCTTGAACAATATTTTCAGTATACCATTAAAAAAAAAATAGTCAATTTTTTTGATACAGTCTAGTATACATATATATACTATCTTGAGAGAACTATTCATGATTATTTGCACGTGTATTAGAATTATTTAGGCCACTATTGCATGTCACGGTCTGCATGATTCCGTCGGTGTAAGTCAACAGATCTCAAAATTCAAAAAAAATCTTTACCGTAATGTTTTCGTTATAGTCTGTAGAGCCGAATTTTTTAATGAAAAAAAAAAAATTAGCATCTTATGACATTTTGAAAGGGAAGCAATCATCTTCATTGAAAATTTTATTCTCTTATGGTTCATAAAAAATCCACAAAATTCAGAAAGATTCTTGTACAGTAATATTATCGATATAGTCTATCGAGCCATTATTTACATATTTCATTTAATACATTTTTTATGAACCATAAGAGAAAAAAACTTTTAATGAAGATAGTTCTTTAACTTTCAAAATGTCATAAGATGCTTATTTTTTCGCAATTAAACAATTTGGGTCTACAGACTAGAACGAAAATATTATTGTACATGAATCTTTCTGAATTTTGTGGATTCATCGACATATACTGACGGAATCATGCAATCCGTGGAGTGCAACAGTGGCCTAAAGAATTTCAATACACATGTAATTTATCATAAATAATTATCTTAACAAACTTTTTCTCTTACTTTTGAACTGTCAATAAATATTGTGTAATCAACATTTTGTGTTATTTTTCACAATATACTTGACAAAATACAACCATACAAAGCGCTGGAGATATACACCCCCTTCAGGGAGGGCTCTGATTGATTTCGACTTTGACGTATATATCTCAAAATATCGAAGTTTACGTAACGCAAACGGGAAAAAGGATTTAATAGTCCCATTCTATACGAAATTGTGAACAAAATATTGTAACAAATTTTCATGTAACTCAGAAATAAAAAAATGGCGCGGATTTTACAAAATCGTAAGAGTAAGTTTGTAGACTTTTCACAATTTTTTTATTTCTACGTCAAATGAAAATGTTTGGGAGTGTTTTTATGCAGAATTGCATACAGTCTAAAGCTGTTAAGCCTTTTTTTGCTCTTGAGATACAACGGTATTTGGAAATATTACATAATTCAACGTCGAAATCGACCACGGCACCCCCTTAAAACCAGACCTATATGACTGTTTTGAAAGATTGCATTCTGTCTCCCATCGACATTCCTTTGAAGTTGACAAGTGTTCGAGGCCCTCAATGTCTTGTTCTTCGGTAACCTCACATTGAAGAGGAGATTCATCAGAACAATACATACAACTTCGGGTATGACATTTTAAAGAAATGCTCAGCCCTCGACACGCTATGTCTCAACATGTTATGAATATAAGGCTGGAAAATCTATGCACGAACGAACAATGTACTGCAGAAAGAAGCTGAATTGATGCCATTCAGTGCGGCAATGTTTACAACCAGCACAGATTCCTAAATGCTTGTGTCTATATACGATTAAATTATTTATAGAAAGTGCAATAATTGTTTTTCATGCTTCATCGTGAATTGCACAAAGTAATGTTGCTATATCTGCCCTCAAATAAAGTACTTTAATAATACTACCAGAGAGTGTGTTGTCGTACAGAAAACAGTTTTATACAACGTGAGCATATTCTATGCGTTTTTCATACGTGTTTTCCGTACACAAAGTATCCGTTTCCATGATGGTACAGTGAGTCTATGAATGCGCATGCGTTGTCGTGAACAAATCTGACGTTACGGGACCCTAACCGGAATTTCGCGCTTCGTGAAAAACCGCGTAACATACTCTTGGTATATGTATAAAGAACTGTGTGCAAAAAAGAAGCAACGGTTACGTTCCGGCTCACATTTGTGATATTTCATATTTTATATTTAATTTGCTCAACTTATAGATCTAGCTCTTTGTAAACTAAATTCTTCACCAATAATTAGGACAAGCCGCTGATATTATATGTATCAAATGACAATGTTTTACTTAATAAGTAATGTGGGCGAATGTGTGAAGATTACAATAGAACTTTTGTTAATATATTATTTGTACGATAAAGCCTAGCGCTGGATCTAGGGGGGGGAGGGGGGCAAACCGGGGCCCTTGCCTCCATCGGCAATTTCATGGGGTGGCAAAAATGCAGAAAACGAGTTGGCAGATTGCAAACACATTTACTAAAGATATTTAAGCTGATAATAGAATATAAAAAAAAAATTAAAATGCACAATCGACTCTCTCAATCGGACCGGTCATTAGGGGTGTAGGGGAGAATATTTCTAAGAATTAGTGTACCCCCACTAACAAGCTCGACGTGCATTTATAACGCTTTCAACTGAGACTCTCGCAATAGAGCCGCCAAACAACTACGCTATTTCCTTCCAATGTTTCACTTCTGTTGCCGGCCCTATTGCGAAAGTATCTGGCAAAATTGCGGTTAAGCTTTCTTCAACTGGAGTAATGGGGGAAGCAGCTGAGCTCGCTTGAGGGGACGCGGCCTTACTGCGAGAGGTCCTATTGAGAGAGTCGCCTGTACTTACTTCACATGGTTCTGGAGGTTCTTTCAACGACCTTTCATGATTCATGAATGAATAGAGTTGAGCAAACGGATTCTCTTAGAATGAATGTGTTGTTTAAATATCAACCCATAACATATTTCTTCTGAATTTTCGTGAAAGTTGATGTTTCATTCAAACGAATCACAATGAAGATGATTTTTTTTTAGGATTCATGTCGTTTTTCACAACGTATTTGAGAAAAATCTGAAATATTTTGTGTGTTCAATTGACATCTTACAGCTCATTTCTGAATTATCATACAGCGAGTGTTCATTTCCAAGTGAATCACTTCTATTCGTTAGACATAATTCACAGGTGGAGAATTACAGAAATTGATTTTCAGCGAAAACTTTGATTTTGTTCATTCACAATATTACAAATCATTTTTCATAACAGATATTTTTGCCATTTTTATCTGTTTTTTCTATTCGGATTCTTGCCACCTGTGCATTTACCGCAGCATCTACGGTGCATGGAATACATCAGAATATTCAATCAACGATATCTGGTTCCTTATACTATATACCAAAAATGAATACCATATGAAATCTTAAATGTTTGCCGTTCGTGAAATAATCCATCAAGTTTTAATATTTTATCTTAGTTCTTATTATAAGTCATCAAACTTTTTGTTTTAGTGAATATATTATTATGTGACTTATTTGCACTATAAATAATTTGTTTCAATCGTTAACTTCAAACTGTCATTGCTTTTCTGAAATACCTAAATGAATCTCCAGATCTTAAGAAAGAAAATTGAATTGACAATTAAATTACGTTCGTGACAGAGGGTGACAACCTTAGGTCTTGCTCCCCCTTGAAAACATCCTACATCCGGTGCTACGGTAAGCGAAATTAGGAATCGTTGGATTAACCAGGTCACGCTCAAACAAAAAGAGCTGACCCAGGAGTTCACCTTCGGGTCAACCTTACACCTAGTTGGGTAACTGACGCGCGCATTACTATACCAAAGTTGCAACCGCAAGCTCTTTGATCGTCAGGCTCAAGAAGCCATCACCTTCATTTCAATCTTTCGAGTTCTGTACTAATTCTCATCTTTTCGATCAACTAACCCCCGACAGAATACCTCCGACGGCTCTAGTCTCGATGATTCAAGCATCTAAAAATATGTTAGGTCGAGTATTTTGCTTCAAATTGTGCAAATTGCTTGTTTTCACCATTTTATAAAATTCTATGCTTTAAGATAAGGAGACAAGCTTGTCTCGTCACTATAGTCAACCGAACCAAATGTGAACTAATAATCGTTCAGGGTATATGTTCTTGATACCGACAATATTCGTACCAAAGATTCATATGCTACATCACTTGCGAAAGAGCGTCAACGGAATATAAATTCGTCCGTCGACGTTACTTTCATTTGGATAGTCACACGTTAACCATCATTATTTTTCATCTGGTTTGATTTTATTAATTTTTTATCACACATTTCATCAATTAATCGTTTGAAGAATATATGTATGTTATCTTTTACCAGATTAATTAATTTTTAACGAGTCATTTTGAACGATCACCTACTAAAATTTATTATTATTATTACGCCTCAACCTTTTGAACAACTTTCACAGTCCTGTATAGGACTATACCAACACGTACTCACATTACCGGCTTATCGAAAGGTAAGTTTTCTTAGTTTTTAATTTTATTCGTTGTCCTCGCGTAAGAGCACCTTTAGTTATTTATAATCAGTCACTACCACCGCTCATTCGCTTCGCGTATGTGCAATATTCGTCTTCGGCTCGCACAGGCAAACTCGCCTTCCACTCATATGCGTGCTCACCTACAACTCATATTCCAAATTTACGGGAAAAATATGCCACTTTCGTCCCGCTTTTCAGGTCAAAAAAGTTGATTTTATGCTTGAGTCGGAAATAAATACTATTTTCGTTTGACATTCTAAATTTGGTCGAGTGAAAACTCACTTATTCCCAGTTATGAGTGTATCTCCGAAAAACCAGTACATATTCACCGACGATTTAGTCATGGCTTTGCACCGCTCCACCCGTGCATGCACGACGCTGTGTCGATCTCTCGCCGGACAGATTATACTTATAAATTTCACTGCCTCACAAGTCATGAAATCATAGAGCAGTTGTCGATTTTCTAAATGTTTGAATCGGAATCATTTTCAAGAAAGGAAATGGTGTATGAAAGCCTAAAAAGTTTCGAAGCACACATTTTCGCCTCTGCGCGCTTCTTATGCTTCTTATTCAGGATTTTCTGTCTAGTCTTCTCACCGCTTGTTGAATCTTTGGGACATCAAAGGTACGAAGATCGGATTCCTTCACTATAGTCTCCATGGTTAGTGGTATATCTATGCGTGTAATATGGGCGAGAAAACTTGCGGTCTAAAGTTCATAAAGCGGCGGTTTTCTCGTTGTTGTAATTTTTCGTTCTGAAGGTTTTGACGATGGTGAACCCATAAGGCACTCTACGGCTGTGCGGTGGCGTCTAAAAACTTGCACATACTTCAAGTAGCTAGGGTAAACAACGAGATTCGGACGTAAATCAAGAATGACGTCAGACAGATGCGTAGCAAGTCCCGGGTTTGCGGTACTTTTCGCAAGTCAAGACTGGCATCTGACATAGGTTGGTTGAAGTTTGAGCTATTGGTAAGAAGTGCAAGGAAAAAGGATGCCGATCGAAAGAATTAGACAGCTCAGAGAAGGATGTTTTTTGCAGGGGATTCCGTAAGCGACTAATTATTTTTTGTGGCTTTTGAGCACCAGGTAGAAGTTGTTTTGATCTATCTCTCTCAAATCATTATTATTATGCCCCAATTGCAAAACAAAATCCGGCGCATGACGGACCCCATACAAAAATTATAATACTCATCATATTTTTTTTTAATTAACTCTGCATCCTTCAATTCTACCAGTATAGAATAAATCATTGATTATCTATCAACATATATGACAGAAAAATTTATATTTCGGAGAAAATGGCCTTTATCCAAAATATGATTTTGTTTTTTTGGTCTTTTGACAAAAAAAATGTGGTCCCAAATGAATGTTGCATGCTTTAATTCAACACACATTAAACAAATCTTCGATAATATTTGAAAATGCCCAGAAGCTTAAAAATGAATTGATCCAACACCCAGGTAATGTACCATAAGTTAGTCTGAAGATTTGCAGCATGCAGATTAAAATTTATGATTAGTTCAAAAGATTTGTTTCTTTCAGGTTCGTTTTACTACTTTTTTCGATATTTGCCCCTTTATAACACTTTTTCGTAAGATATATATTGCGTGTACGGAACAAATGATTCGTTTTCTGATAGACTTTGCTGATATTTCTTAAGTTTGACTAAATATTCACGAGCCAATACTCACTTGATACTTATACAAATGAGTTACAGTTTCGCGAATGTCAAATTATTCAGGAATAATATTAGTCAGAAATGAGCAGAGAACTTATTGTTTTTACATTTATTTTGCATTGGAGATATATTATTTGCAAAATACAGTTGCCATTAACAGAAGGTAGCCATAGTAATATGTCAAATATTGCCCTCACTTTTAACTAGGCAACGTATCGATTCATCCATTCTTTTAATATCTACTCTACAATTTCGTTCGTTACTGATTAAATATAGCTAATTCAAAGTGAATTATTTGTACCGTGTAGCCCGTTCCATGTGTAGATCGATACAGCTTATTGTCAGCTCGGAACGCTCATCAGCTGTTATACCTTTCTATTGCCGTACCGAGAATTTTTCTTTCTCCTCGTCCGGAAAGGTTTCTTGACCAGTCAATAAGCAAGAAAGGTGGTACTTTTTGGCATGAATACGGGAACTTGATCTAAAGGTAATCCGATGACACTGAATAAGGTGCTGATAATAATTTTCGTTTTAAAAAAAGAGTCGAACCGTTTAATTCAAAACCTCATAACTTAATCAAAAAATATATCAAACAAAATTTGCTGAGGACAAAAAACACATAAAAAAGTAAGCTATATGTTCATATTCGAATCTTCAAAAACAAAGGAAATAAAAACGAAACACCATTTAAATGGGGGGGGGGGGGGGGGGGGGAAGCAAAAACCTCGAAGTTTTAATAGAAACAATATTAAGAAAAGAAATTCTGTTTGAAGATAAATTTTGATTCGCCTTTTTCTCCCTCATTTTTGAAAGTACGAGAATGAAATTAGAACAGTTTTTTACTTTTCCATTAGGCAAGCCATCAATTCACCCTCAACCAGTCATCCAGTGGCCACTTATGACCGAACAACGCTGTTAACTTCTTTGTAACGGTCATCGAGGTATCAAAACTACGAATTTGTCTCTTATTAAACCTACATATTATAACATCCCCTATTTTAACTCCTAATTTACTTTCCTGACTCGATCCCTATCAAACACAAACACAAATATTACATTATGTAAGCGTGTAAGTGCTTTATGCGTTTTCATAATGCATAATTGTTCTTTCCATATTATTTATCAAGTAGAACATTTCATAGGGTCCGAAGTTTACTCGAGTGTCTAGGCTCGGGGATCGCCGTGAACCTCATAAGTCCTAATTATTAGCGATACTAGTTGGAGTTGTTTAATTCACAGTAGGCTTGCCTGCATCTTCGTCATTATATAGCAATCGGAATTCCACGTCCAATCCTACTCAGATATGCAAGCAAAGCGCTAACCGCTTCCATTAGGCGATTAATTGCGAGAGAGATGGAACGAGAGAGAGAGTAGAGGGTAAAGAGAACTATTCTGAGAAGGATTCAAAGGCTCTACTACACACGGGGAAGTTTATCTGTGGCCATTTATAAGTCGTATTATTAAGATCAAAGGAAAGTTTATAATTATAAACTTTATATAATAATAAAACTTTGTATAATTTAGAAACGGAAATTTTAACTCGCTCTTAATGAAATAAATTTTGAAAACTCTACCTTGTTACATAAGACTTGAAACTTTGTAGAACGCACCATGGCAAAAAAAAAAAAAATGTTACAAACAACCCGTTCACTTTCAACATTGGGTTGAACCGATGTGTTGTAGAAAAGTTTAAAAGAATCAAATTGTAGATAATATTGCGTCTGAATCTACTTACAATCAGTGCTCACAGTGAGTTGACAGGTAAACTCTTTAATTATAAAAAATCCTATTTTTCCAGAAGGTATTTTACAAAAATGAGGCAAAAGCTTTTCATTTAAAACCACAATAAACGAATCAACACACCCTGAAGTTTACGACTTTGGATTATTAAACAGTACCAATTTCAATGCTAGATGCAAACGAGTTTTCAATTGTATAGCAGTTCTCACATGAGCAGCTGCGTGGTTTACTGCAGTTGTTTGTTTCCGGTGCCTAAAAAAATGCAACAGTGTTTTTCATGTTTTGCAATGTCCAACACTTTTTTGAAGTCAATGAAACTAACATACATATTCTTGTTGGCGTCCCTACATATTTACATCAAAAACTCCACGTTAGAGAAAACTTCTCTTGTTCCTAAACCAATAGTAAAATCAAACTGTGTTTACGATTTGATTTTCAAGATCGGAATAAACTAACTCACAGTTGAGCGGCAGGGCTGGGTGATAATTTAAACTTTTCATTTTGAATATGCAATTAAAATGTAAAATGGTATTTCGCATTATTCATTTAAAACAAATTTAAACGTCTATTATCAATCTTCAGAACGGCAGTCTTCTACAATATTGAACAAGCGGCTTTAGGCTGACCGTGAGCCAACCCTGAACTTCTCGTTTTCACATTGCAGGTCCCAAGTTCACCGAACAACAAAATATTAATATCCAATTCGAATTTCTAATTACAAATTCAGATTCGTGATTGACGATTCAAAGGCCCTTGGATGCAATATTACATGAAAACATTACGATTTTTTCATTTTGAACTACTATAACGGCTCCACTGTCATAAATTTTGGAATTCTGGCCTTGGATTCGTTATCAGTGACCAAAAAAACCTCCGATTCTAAATTTTTATCAAAATCTGAATAATTTTAGATGTTTTCCACCACATTGGATTCGCCATTTTGGATTTCACATTCTGTGCCAATTTTTATTCAAATCCATTCATCCATTCTCAAGATATCATTTTTATTTGACTTTTTGGAACATGGCTATTCAAATAATTGAAAAACTACTTCAACGATCCTCAAATCGAAAAAAGTACTTCAAAGAATTCTGCATTTGCGAATGTACTTTATCAAGCTGTAGCTTCGAGACAATCATTCTGATGATATTTGGCAAACTTTTTTTGTTTATTATTAGATAATAAAATGGTGTTATTTTTTATTTTATTTTCAATACAAAATTCATTTTTTGTTAAATTAGTACTTTAGCAAACCATAGCCGCAAATTTCCGTCAGATTTTTGTCTTTATTCTATTATGTAGTGGCTCTAATTTTTTTTCTCATACGCACATGAAAAGTGGGGTTGCTATATATATGCTGCTAGTTGCATCAATTAACTAGATGCATTGTTTTACGAACATCATATATATGGGGATTACATGGCAGAGTTTATACGTATGGTGGTACGCGGTGGCTTATATATACAATATAAGCATCTATATACGATATATACATCTATATATACGATATATACATCTAGTTAATTGATGCAACTAGCAGGCGCGCTAAAATCGTTTTCAATTTATGCTGTACAATTATTTCTAGAGTTACTGGCCGGAAGTACGAGGAAATAGCAGGAAACTCAAGCATATGTGCCAGAAAAAATTGGGACCGTTTTTGGCCCAGAGTTAATAGTGCCGATTTTCTCCACTCACCGCATGCGTGTTCTTCGCTCGTTTGAAATATGTAAACCAGGCAGGTGTTAACACCTGGTTTGGAACGACCAAAGAACACGGACGCAATGAGTGGCAAAAATCGGGACTACTAACTCTGTCCTGAAATCTGAACAAACTTTGTATTCCGGAGTTGCGTCTCCTTCCCTCTTACTTTCTGATCACTAGTAAAACTTGCAAAAGTCAAGTCACATTTTCCAAGGCACGATGGTAAATTGCTTGACACTGCAATCACGATTTTCCCATAGTGATTTTGAGTCACCGCTGCCAAATGTCATGTGCTTTACCATCTTTGAGAAGTATTGAAAATTTCAGAAGACATCTCCGATCTGATGATCTTGTGCCCCTACTTATGGGCCCCATTTCTACCACCAGCGTTGACGATGTACTTCCTGGAACCCTCTATAAGTTACTTGTTGGGCCCAGGTTCATGGCGAAAACCAGGGGATTCGGATATGTCTGGCATAGCGGCGGCGTAGTTCTCCTCAGGAAGATGAATGGTATCAGAACTATTCGTATTCGCTCTGTCAAAGATTTGGTGGCCATCAAAGCCATCTCACCAGTTGGGTCGTAGTTTAGTTTAGTTTCAGGTCTTTGAAATCGGTTTTGGTTTTGAGTTATTTCTCTAAAAGGTACCACTTTTTACTCTGCTATAATCTCTGTTGGTAGTTGTTAATTCTATCTTTATTCTTATTTTTGTTGTACTTACACTTTTTTCTTGTAAAGTCTAATTCACTCTTTTTTCCTCTGCATGTATATCTGATCCGATCGCTTTGAAATTTATCCAACAACGCTATGGATAAAACAGAAATATCTATCTATCTATCTACTACTTAGTCGTCGAATGTTGATGCAGAATTCAGCATTGGAATGGTTTCGTAGAAGTAGAGTTATTTCAAGGACAGAGAACTTTTCAAAATTAGTTTTTCAAACTTCGCAAAAGTATTACGAGGGAAAAAATACCGCTACTAAATAATTAGTTTCTTTTGCAAATGCAGAATTCTGGAAGGTCATCACGATCTCGATTTAAAAAAAAATAGAACTATTTACAGTGCATAGTATACCATTTTATATTTCATAACTGATTACTGATACCTACTTTACATTTTTCAACTTCAATACAATTGTGCAATGCACTTCTATTAATCAATTTAAATGATATTCTCATAGGCATTTTCCATTTTCTATTTGAAATGCATTTATGGAAGTATTCTACCCAGCCCTGTTAAACGATTAAGTAATTTGGGTCGGCAAAATCAATCCAACAACTCCAAAAACTTCCAGGATATACATTAGGGTGGTCGTTATTTGGGGTCAAAATTAATTTTGCCTCTTCCGCCCCCCAAATCGGTTCGAAATACGTAAAAAACAACGCTGTAATTTTTTAAGATTTTTAAAAGAACGCTTGACCCTTGACCACAGGGGTTAAAGTTTTCCATTTAAAATACATGGGGTTTTCCTGCGTTTGCAGTCACTATTTTACTGTGGGCCTCAATATGCTTGTAAAATCCTGAAATTTTCAGCAATTAGTTTACAAGCATGTTGCTACATAGAAAAAATTTCTCAAACCCCTACCCTCAAAATGTTGTATAACATTACCATAATAATAATAATAAAAATTTAAAAAAAAAGCTGCGATGGCATTTTTTGACGAAAATGTGTCATTTGATGTTAAGCGTAAGATGGTCTTGGAATTGAATCCACACGAAGAAATCGACGAATTATTCCCCAAACGGATCCAGGTCAATTTGAAAGACATTGGTGGTTATTATGACAAAGAAATGGATCATTTCGTAACCCCTCAAACCCTCAACTATTTCCGAAGGTTTGGAATTGATCACGAGTTTTTAAAGACTGATCCATCTGTTTGGAGTCAGAATAAAAGCTACGCAATCGGTTTGAAAATCACAAAACAATTAAAAGTGATTAACGACGTCGCGGAAAGAGGTGTTCGTCTGTTCACCGAGTATAATGAAATACTGACACGGAACGAACAACAAAAACAGTTCATTTTACAAATTGTAAGCGAATACCAAAAGAAACATCCAGACGCAAATAAGCGGACAATACTGAAGAATTTGTAACTCGTGTAGAAAATTATTTTATTTTAAACCATGTATAAAAAAAACGAGGAAACAAATTAATAAAAAAAAATTATTTTTTTTTTAAATTTTTATTATTATTATTATGGTAATATTATACAACATTTTGAGGGTAGGGGTTTGAGAAATTTTTTCTATGTAGCAACATGCTTGTAAACTAATTGCTGAAAATTTCAGGATTTTACAAGCATATTGAGGCCCACAGTAAAATAGTGACTGCAAACGCAGGAAAACCCCATGTATTTTAAATGGAAAACTTTAACCCCTGTGGTCAAGAGTCAAGCGTTCTTTTAAAAATCTTAAAAAATTACAGCGTTGTTTTTTACGTATTTCGAACCGATTTGGGGGGCGGAAGAGGCAAAATTAATTTTGACCCCAAATAACGACCACCCTAATATACATAGTTTCTTATAGCAAAACTATAAGGATGTGAGCGGAGGGCCAAATCTAAGTGTAGGTTCTCACTTTTGGTGCAAAATATAAAACTAATGCTTATACGGATTAGGTCGTATTGTTCAGATTGGTCGATTAACTGATCAGTAAATCAAAGGACAAACGCTGAAGTGGAAACGAAGCAGATTGTGATGAAAAATATAAAGGACAAATTATAAACAATGACTGCCGTAACAGAGTGTAAAATCCGAATAAAGTTTCAGGCCACTAGAAACAACCTCGATTAATATTAGGCAAATCACGCACATTTTTACACTTTAACCAACATTTAAGCCATCCACGCAATCGCTTTCGAGAGAGTAACCTTTTCACGCGGCCTACCTTAAAAAGCACGCATGATAAATTTACGTAATTAGTTCACGATGAGTCTCTAAAAACAACTGCAAGCCACCGGGTAAATTCTATATAAACTTTCAACACGCTCGGAAATTATCCTTCGACACCAGCAGCTGTTAATGCCCAAACAATTTGGAATATTTTACTGAGTAAACTGCAACAACTTTCACACCGCGTATCCAGCCGACTTGCCTTCAGTCGGTATCAAATGTGGTCCATTACATACAAAACGCCAACAACTATCTAGTGTACCACACTATATAATCACTCCATAAAGCACTGCACTAGTTACCAAGATGCAACTAGTAAAGCTTTACTTCTTAGGATACAGTATCAAAGTACATAGGTGATCAAGTCCTGCTCTGCTGTCTAGTCACAAAAGTTTCGAAGCAAAAGCATCACAAAACGAAAATTGAAAGCGTAAATAAAATTGATCGAAATAAATGTATCTAAAACATTATCGTTATAGTGCCACGGGAAAGGGTTTAATATTGGCTTTCACTTAGAAAAAACAATGGACTATTAAAAATTTTGCCGTGATTAATTTAGTGCACGTTCCTGATTACCAAATGGCAAAGCCATGTAATCGTTTCAGTGCGGTGAAACATAAACTGGACTAAAAATGAGTATATTCCAATCATCTTCCAACACTCCTAAGTAAATCATTCCACAAATAAACTCATTGGCAGCGTGGTCGGCGTGTTCATATCTGAGGATTTTGTCAATAATCGTTTCAGGTACTGTAGAATCAATTTAGCTCTTACACCTGCAATAGTATCAGGGTCGTAGCTGAGAATATTCAGACTCTGATTAAAGTTTAGTAACTCAATTATACACATTTTACTACTACTAGGCTACGAATTTTAAAGATTACCCCATCAGTAACCGCATTTTTAACATCTTACGACTTCAAGTGTCTATCTTCAACGGCCTGACCTGCGCCGAAAGCAAAATCATTATTTGTCATTTTTCTCTTCCGTGCTAATCATATGTACTTGCAATTTGTTTCATAACCTTGAATAGGACCGTTTCCTTCAGCATATACACGTCTTTCGCTCTTCTTTGTTATTTGAAATAGCGCATTCTAAACATCTAGCGTGAAACTATAACCAACAGTGTTGTGCGTCATCTACATAAATTCATGTATCCTTTGCCCATATTTTCATGTAGTATACTGGTCATATCCCACACGTTTAATCATAAGCTATGGCCACAAGTGATGCAAAGGTGCCTCGATCTGAGGAAGTACCAATTTCTTTTCACAGTACAATGTATCAAGTATTATATTAAACGAACACCTACGTAGAACGTGCTTCAAGTCAGATTCAAGTAATGAGTATTGACTAATTGGTTAGATTGAAAGTTATAATAACAAAATAAACCCGCAACTAGTACAATGACCACAAACGGTGCATCTGCCCTAAATATACTACTTGTTTTTATCTTTTTCGTATACCAAATTGAGATAAGCCATGTTCGGTAATTCTATGCTATAATTCGTCATTGAATAACATGTCGAATCAGCCAGCCTATAACCTTGTCTGTTATCGATTTTTTTTTGTCAATATGATCAGACCTACTCCAAAAACCACAGAAAAAATGTCTCATTTTTTCTTATAGCATTTTTTTAATGAATTGTATAATGTATCAAATAACATCTTTTTTGTTGTAAAAATTTTACCACATATTGTGCGATGAAAAACGATCATTTAAAAGTTATATTTTACTGTCTTTTTGGAGCGATTCAAGTGTTGAATGTTCCTCAATTTCAGAACTTTAATTTGTGACATTCGTCGTTTACATATGTTGAAGTGATTACTTTAATTTGTCAAATTCCCAAGTCTGCACTTAATTTTCAACTTAAAGAGACTCTATTCAGCCATGAATCAATTCTTTTTCTTGAATAAAGCAGTAATCTAAGAAATATTTTCATAGAGTTACTAAGTATGTATACCTGTAGCCACTCATTCCAAAGAGATGAGAGTGTTTGAAACAGTACTAAATAACCATTGTGTGATGTTGGTAATATCTAGGAACTATGATGGTAGTACTGATAGCAGAGGAGATGCAAAGACTAGGTAATAAACTACATGTGTTCTGTAAAACTGTGCCACTGTTTATAGTCATATATCGACAATGCAACTCAACACCTGAAGACTCATGAAAAAAAATGTCATCACAACATTTCTTTCCAGATTGTACACTGTATAATATGGGTACATACGGTTTTTTGTTATAAAGTACATCGAATAATCCACGGCTACAAACTCCATCGAGGTATTATTGTAGTGAAACTGATTCCAAAAATCATTATTTTCAACTAAAATCAATCAAAACAAAATAGTTATCGTCAACAGGAATAAATAACAAATGAAACCTGAGTCATTAGGAATTCAGGAAATGACATACCTGCATATCGACCATGAAGAATCCAACCCTCTCACGAAATGCAACATGTCATTTAGCAGTGAACAATTTCTGAAAAAATATTGTTACAAAGGGTGAAATCCCCCGCTCTACCCCCCTTTTCGTAATTATCTAGTAGCCAGCATCTGGGAACCCTCAGATGTTATAAAAAAGAATAAGGTTGCTGTATAAATAGGCATTATTGTAAAACGCAGTCTTGTTTCGGACTTTAATTGAAACGCACGCATTTTTCACATTAAAAGCCTTTTTTCCAATATTTTCTCGCGTTTGTGTCGCCTTTGATTTCTAGCCATTAAACTCACGAACTCCAATACTTTACAAAACGCACCAACGTTTCAATATAATAATGAACAAAGCAATGATTTTTTTCTTTTAATAATATCATGTAACCCCAATTAGGTATACACGCTGGTACTATTATTTTTATTGTGGGAACAATTCCGAAAATTATGGGTGAATAACCAGGTGCCAAAAATTTGATGAAGTTTAAATTTCGATCTTACATCAAATGTACTAAAACAAATTTTATACAACTCTAGACCTTACTGTTAATGAAAAACACGTTGATTCATGTGTTCATTGAATTTTTACCTTTAGATTTTGAGTACTTACTTCCATCAAACTAAAACTATACAGAGAGTTATCCGGTTAATGCATAGAAGAGTATTCTGATGACATTTATATATTTCGGCATAGTATCAATGGAACAGTTCAAATTAAAGTATTGTCGTTCATTCCAGTCTCATGTCACTCGCTATTTAAAATCATCCTTACACGTGCACGCAGACTCGCGTGCAACGTTTCTACGCGCCGGTCTCTACCTCAAATCTCGCCGCTTGCCCATGCCGCGATTCGAAACAGATCAGCTGCGTATTTCATGTACTGTCTACTGTCGTAAAATCATATACTATGGGTATCATCTCGAGTATCATCTATGTATTCTTTCGCCTATGTAAACCTCAGATGTCTGTAGTGATGTGAAACAATAGAAGAATCGGTTTACAGAATCGATTAATTATATCTTTTTCTCCGATCCTCGAATCGATATATCAGACGAAAAACGAATCGATTCAGAATAATCACAAAAATATTTTTTTAAATATTCACAAATTATATTCTACGTGTTTAGGTGATAGAAACAGTAAATAGACGTTTTACAACGAGCCGTAATTATTTATTAAATTATTTCATCTCGATATAGAAAACAAAAGTACCTACTATAGAAATAATATGGAACACTTTGATAGATATAACCTTGGGTAAACTTATTCTTAATGACTTTAAATTTTTACCAAATCAAACAAAACAAGCTTTATGGGTGAACCGCACCATTATTATCATCTGTTACAATACATTTTTGAAAAAAAAGGTTAAAGACTATTTCGGACTATCACTTGAGTTGTGTTAACATACAAAACTTAGGTCCTGGTTTGTTTTATAAGACTATAGCTGCTTGTAAATCTCTATACCAATAGAAGTTTCACTTTTAAGTAGTTTAAAACCTTTCAACAACTTATTATTATTATAAGCACTTATTATAATATAGGTACTCCGTAGGAAAATGGGAAGATATGAAAATTCAAAGATCACTTTTTCTTATTTCGAAACTACAACTATGTGGTCGTGAATCCCTTGTGAGGTAACGTGAGAAGTCAGTGCATATGGCAAGCTACTCGCACGATCTATAAGAACGAGCTCATAAAACTCAGTAGATCAGAAGTGAGCCATTCGTCCCGATAGATGTACGTGGTCTCCAATACGAGCCGAGTATGCGCTCTGATCTACGTAGTACGAGAAATATCGACTAGGGTTCTCGCTACATAGCAAAATAGCTAAAACCGTATATAACTAATAGGTTATATGACCCTGTCTCCGAAAATTCGAATTTCAAAGATTTTGCGTGTAGCGTCTTATCTGAGCGCATTTTTAAAAATGTCAACAAATCTAACCCAAGTGACACATAGCAGAATGTCTAATTTCCAAAATGTAGTTAGATAATAGTCCTGAGATACCAAAAACGCCGTTTTTCAGTATCAAAATTATAGCGCATACCCAGATCGCCATTTAAAAAAAAATGTGAACAAAAAAAAACGACTTACAGCAAAACATCTGAAAATCATTATTATAGGTAAAGAATGGTCATTTGATGTGTAAAAATCAATTTTCAGACAAAAATCGTGTCACCTTACATTTTGAGTGCATCTCGAAAATGTCAATACATCTGACGTAAGTGACACATAGCAACATGTCTGAAATGAATTGAAACTGATAGAATACGTTACACCAATCTCTCCATTGAATAAAAAGATTTTATCGCCTGAAGTTAACATTTTTAAGATATTTATCAATTAAAACGGCACCAGGATCACAGGGACGATTAAGATCCATGAAGTTAGCGTTTTTAAGAAATTATGAAAACGCAGGGAGGCTATTTTTCATCGTAGGTCTTGTAGTATTCGTGGTCCAGGTCAACGGAACAAGCGTATTCATGGTCCGGGCCGCACGGGCGATGTTGTAAGTCGTCCAGGACCAGCGCTCCGTAGTATTCGTGCTCCTGGTCGACGGAACCAGCATATTCGTGGTCCAGGTCGCAGGTATTCATAAATATACTTGCAGTACTACCGACGGTGACGTCCCATGGACGACTGCCAATCGCGTTACGTTTTATATTATTTCAGAACATGGTTGACTGTACTCGCAGCACTGCAAGTACAGGAAGTTTCGAAATACACTCTGAGTAAGTAAGTAGGCATGGTAACAAGAAAATAACAGTTCATTGAAAATAATTTTATTCAAAACGTTTTCGTGAAAAATATCAGACTAAAATAATTAAAATGAACATGAAAGTGACTAAAATAATGCCAGATGGCAATTGCGTGTTTAGGGCCTTATATGTCCTATTGTGTATGGAGTAATCAGGAGAATCACCGAAAGGTAAGAGAAGCGATCGTTTCGTACGTTATCCATAATTGGTTAGATTACGCAGGTTATATTGTGGGCGATGGATTACATAGAATAGAGATTAAATCTTCATCTGATTATAAGTTTTACGTGAGTAAAAATGGTACTCATGCCGGTGATGCTACTTTGACTGTAGCAGCCAAAATTTTCAAATTTCATACATTTGTACCTAACACGAGAATGGATCCGAAAATCACAGACGAGTTGCCCTCAAATATATAGGTGACGGTGAAAATGGCTATTATGATATCCTAAGTACATTACCAGAAACCGTTTTTGATACACATCCGTTTTACACACAAAGCATGTCGAAATAGAATTAGCACCGATAACTCACAAGCGAAAAATTATTTCAACGGAAATAGAGGTAGGGAGGACTGGTAACCCACAGATAAAGCGCGAAGCATTTCCTCCGTGTATAGAAAATCAGAAGCTTGTGTTGGGAACTAATGTTGATGCTATAAAAAGTTCAACAGTAAGTACTAATAAGATTGTTCTAAAAAGAAAGCCTTGAATTTCTAAAAAAAAAACTCAAAAACGTCAGGTGCGAAGCGAGCGACAAGGCGGGGTTCGAGGGGGAGTAAAGCCCCTTAGAGATATCGATCATTGAAAATTGAGTTGTTTGGAATTTTGAAAAATCCATATGACGTTCTTTTCATCTGGTCGATATAATCCCAAAATTTTATTGATTTTTGGCGTCAAATCGGCTCAAAATAAAAAGGTTGCTAAAAAATTTGTCAACACCCTAAACAAGGACATCCCTAATATTCATTCTGTTCAATCGGGTGACAAGGTTAGTGTGGGAAAACCCAGAAAGTACATCTCTTACTCCCTAAAGAATAAACAAATGAGAACGCACAATAGCGCGAGGCGCGAAGCCCGCAGGGGCAGAGCCCCTAGTGTCCAAAAAAATGATATCAGACAAAATGAATCTAGCATCTAACTAATCAGACAACTTTAGGTGACACTAAAAATATCTGAAAACAGTATTTTTGTAATCTGGACATCCATACGAATAATTTGAAACAAAAATTAACCGTGCTGCAATATATCACTTGGGTCAGATTCGTTGACATTTTTGAAAATACATTCAGGTCAAACGCTACGGGTAAAATGTCTAAAAACGCTAGTTTGAGTAATAAAGTAACAAACTCTATGTACATTTTCAATATCAGAGATATTGTGATGTGGCAGTCTACCAATTTTTTTTTTACATAACAGAAACGCCCCCCAAAAATGCTACACTTTTCACCGTTACTACCCACCTTGTCGGGTATAGGGTCATCTAATCTATCGATTTTACACGGTCTTGGCCATTTTGCTATGTGACATGGTTTTGGTCGCTATCTCTCGTACTAACACATACGGGTAATAGGCATGGGCTCTTAGCCTGAACGGACCCTTGCCGGTCACGCTCCGAGAACAGCGGTGGAATTCGATAGTGAAATTCACAATATTTCCGAAATGGATGAAAACAATGATACAGACGGAGATCAACTGATGACAGAACAGAGCTAGCTGCCCATCCCAGACACAACAACCGCAACCGTCTACATCCGCTCAAATTCCCGATACACCCGTGATTTCAATGACAACAGCTCAGTGTACAAACATGATACAAAATTTCCTGCAAGCAGCTAATCCAGCTGAAAACTAAAATAATACAACACCTAATACTCCAAGGTTATACCCGGTGAAGTTGAAAACGAGTGAAGTTTATCTACCCTCGTTTGACCCTGACAATAGTGGATCGACCGTGGCTCGATGGAGTAAGGAGATAAATTTGCACCGAGAACATAATAATTGGATGGATATTATACAAATTTCGTAACGCAGTGTATTTCCAGCTACAGGGACGCGCAAAAAACTGGGCAAAACGTTATTACCCGGGAAAAAAATCGAAGAATATTTCTGCCGAAAATTCGCTGCCTTCGAGCGATTCCATAATATTTTTGTGGAGAAAACTCAGTATACGAATGCCGCGTCGCAACGTATGTTGATTATGTGTCAAACAAAAGCGTGTTGATCGAGGCCCTGTCGATATCAGATACCGATTTAACAGATAACAAACACGTTGGGCAGTTGAGGTCGTTACTTAGCCGTTTTCAAAACAATTTGACTAGCGGTAACAGTATCACGACCATGACCACGGGAGGGCTGCAGATTAAGTTGGAAAATCCTGAAAAAATTGTTCAAAGCGATCCGTACCGCTTGGCTTCTAGTGAAATGGATAAAATAAGAAAGATTAAATCCGATTTAAAATCAAACGGAACATTTCGTGACAGTCCTTCCCCCTTTTCGAGTTCAATGTTAATAGTAAGTGAACGGTTAACATAACTGACCGCATAGTAGTGGATTATCGTAATTTAAATAACAACACCATTCGTAATAATTTTCCCTTACCACTAACCGGGGACCAAATTGACAAATTAGGGAAGTCTGAATAATTTTCATGTCTCGATAAGGCGGCTGGTTTCCACCAGATCCCTATCGCCTAAGACTCCATCGAAAAAACCGTCTTTGTGACCCGAGATAATCAATATGATGACCTAAAAATGCCTTTCGGCCTTACCAATGCACCAGCAGTATATCAGAGAGCTACAAATAACGCCTTTGGTAAATTAAAAGATTCCATCGCGTTATTTTACCTTGACGAGATTTTAATATACTCGGACATGGTTGACCAAAACGCCTTGATCGTGTGCTAACAGCACCTACTGCCACCGGATTTTCATTGAATCACACCAAGTACAGCTTTTTGAAAACCTCGGTAGAATATCTGGGTCAAATAATATTCAACGGTACCGTAAAGCCCAGTCCTCGCAAAATTAAAGCCCTAATTAAAACACCGGTTTCTATGAATGTCAAGGAAATACGCCAATTCAAAGGGCTAGCCTCGATTTAAGAAGATGAATTCCAAATTTGGCTCGCGTTATGGCTCCTCCATACAGGCTCACGAAACACGATGTGGAATGGAAATGGACTGAAAAGCATGCGAACGCACGCCAAATAATTTTAGGTTATCTAACTTCTCCGTCTTTATCAACTATTTTTGACCCTAAGAGAGATATTGAGTTGCACACAGTTTCCAGTTGGTTGGCATTTGTGCTACATTATTTGAAAAACACGATACCCAGCTTAAGATAGTATTGATACAAGGGGCATTCTGCGCACAGATTCCTGTTACCGACACCTACCAACATCTTCCTCAAACTCAAACCCTCTTCCGCGATGACGTCACAGTCCGCTTTACCGACCGAAGATCAAGATGGCGCTACCTATTTATCGACCGAAGGATCAACCGCACCGACAGTTTTATCAGCCCACGATCAAAATTTTGCTGCTTTACCGAACGTCTTATCGACCGAAGGTCAACATCACGTGGCTTTACCGTCAGTCTCGCTGTCATCACCCCTACCAACGGTCGAGGTGTAGTGGAGAGGCAAACCCTTTTGTTCCTAGCGTACCCATCTCAGGAATGATCCGGTTAACCTTGAGCGGTTTGCGGTGTGATATTTGACACCCTACATTTCACAATTTACAGTTCCGAGAATTGTTTTCATTGACCCGATATCAACCACGTGACATTCGCTTCTCGAAAACTGCTTGTGAGGTCGAAAGACCAGTATGATATCAATCACGTGACATTCAACAATTAATAGTTCCGAGAATGGCCAGGGTGGACCACGTGAAATTCCGTTCCCACAATATCGAACCACGTAACGTTCTGTTCGAGTCCAAAGTCCGGGCGTTATCAACCGCATGACATTCTTATCAAAAGTCCAAAGTCTGTAGCGGTATCAACCACGTGACGTTCTTATCAAAAGTCTAAAGTTCGATGTTATACCAACCTCGTGACATTTATTCTCCCCACCAAGTTTCAACTGCATGTGGTAGGGATGTGATAAAAGTCACAGCTGAAAACTTCGTAGTCAGTCTGAAATTATTCTTCCAGCAGATGAATAGTGCTCCGCAACAACAAAGTGAATTCAAAAAGCGACTTGACCTGTTCATCAAGAATATTGAGGAAGTCAAACATCTGCTGAAAATCAGATTAGATCTGAACTGAACTAACTAACAAGAGAATTTAAGCAAATACTAATTGACAGTGACAATCATGGATTTCTCGAAATTAAACGAGGTCGCACGGCTAGAGACATTTCTCCCGTTGAGAACGCTCAACGATCTTGAAGCCTACTTCAAGTACCGAGTCAGTGGAATTCGTCAAGTTAGTGATTGAATAGTTCTGGATTTGGAAGATTCGTTTACGGTTTTTCTACCGAACCGACTGACGAAAGCCCTCCAGGAAGATGAAGATCTGCTCCAGAAGATGTTGGCAGCAGGTAATGACACTGGGTTGCGTCTGCGGTACCTGGGTGGGCCATATAATCAACTCGAATTCGTTTACGTGTAATTTAAGTGTCACATACACACATGTTATACCATGTATTAGTGCTAAGTTTGATATTGAATAAAACGATTGGAATTATGTGTATTTGTCACTCAGTATTAAACCATACTGCCAACCTTTAATTCAACGAATTCTTGTACCTTGTAATAGTAATTCGAATTGAGTTTAACAACCTTAGCAAGAGGTATTCTTGAAATTATTCTATCCATGGCTAAGGTAAAGGTGTGAAATAAATTCATGAATGTTAAAAAACAAAAAAAAAAACTTTATTCATAAATTTTCTTAGGTTACAGCTGAAATTACTTCATAACGTTAGTACAATAATTTTATTCAACAGTATCGTAACCAGGATGATATTTTCGCCAGGAATGCGGAATCGTTCTTGGAAATGCTTTTGCGCGGTAGCACAAACCGCTCACCGTCGCCATCCGTACAACATGGTGATTCAGTAACCAGTTTTAGGGTAACACGACGTTTCGAGCTGCACAGTTTGCGTTGGGTATTGTGTGCTCGTCACATCGTACATGCACAGCCAAAATTTGTTTGATTGTTCGAAGCGATAACAGTTACAAATTGAAAAATGTCACTGCCGAATTGCTGAATTATTCTCCATCGCCTCAGCGAAAGGGTAAAGGTCTACTTCCGCAAGCTATGATTACGCGACAAGGTGTTCAAACGGAATACGTTTTCTGGGATAATCCGAATGAGTTAGTGGAGCGTCTTCGACTACTCCTAGCATCCCAGGCGGCAGGGAATCCGAGTCACAACAACGAAATAATGTCGATTATCGAAGAACTGCGCAAAGCAGGAATCATTTATTGAGAAGCTCCTATCGCTTTTGCATTCATTTCCGAGATGAGCGTCGACGTGTTCGGACCGCACCTGAATAAAAACTCAGCTGCGGGTGATCGCGGCCCTCCCGGTATCAGATTTCAAATCACTGCGGACGGACATTACGATCTACAGAATAGAAGACTGTGAAATATCGCAAAACAATGCTGTAACTTCTAAAATCTTAGGACGAAAATTCGACTTGCTGCAAAAACAAATCGACAACCTCGATCAAATGATCAAAGCTTTGGAGATTTCCACGAGAAAAGCGTTGGATATCTTCTACGTAGATTTTAAAACAGGCTGAGACCTGTCGATTCGAAACGCTGAAATCATTACCAAATTGGACACCAGACTGACAGCTTTGGAGTATGAACGAGAAAAAGCTAGCACTGGTGACGGAACTGCATAAACCTGCATGCCGAAATTACCCGCTGCGACGTGTCGACGTGCGCGGCATCGACGAGACCTGGCAGACAGATCTTGTTGATATGATATCGTACGCAAGACAAAACAAATGCTACAAGTATATGCTCACAGTCATTGATATTGGTTCAAAGTATGCGTGAGATGTAGCGATAAAGAGCAAGTCTGGGGATGACGTCACAAAGGCGATGGAAATTGTGCCAGCTCAAGGACGTGTATCGAAAAAATTACACGTGGATAGAGGAACGGAATTCCACAACTCAAAATTTGAGTCTCTTATGTCGCGCTACGGAATCAAACTTTACTGCACGTACAGTAATTTGAAGGCTCCGATCTGTGAACGCTTTAATCTTACGCTCAAAAGTCAGATGTGGAAGCGGTTCAATATGCAAGGAAGCTACAAGTGGCTCGAAATCTTATCTGATTTGGTTTCGGCTCACAATAACACGGAACTTTCAGAATAAAATCATCGAATGTCACCATTGCGAACGAAAGGCTGGTATTACGTCAGTCGTACAGAAGGCTTCGAGCGAAACCTACCAAACTGGCAAAGTTCAAAACCGGCGACAAAGTTCGAATCAGCAAACCCAAGAACGTCTTTGAGAAAGGTTATACTCCCAATTGGATAACTGACATATTCACAATAAGCCAAGTAGAAAATACCAATCCTGTGACGTACAAGCTGACAGACTACCAAGGTCAACCCATCGCTGGTGGTTTCTACGAACAGGAGCTCCTCAAGATTGAACATCCGGATATCTATTTCGTGGAGAAGGTGCTTAAGAAGCGGGAAAAAAAATTACATATGAAGTGGCTAGGTTGTGACAATACGCACAACAGTTGGATAAATGAATCTGATATGTAATATTGAATAAACGAAATTATTTTTCAAGTACGTGTCTTTATTTTTAAATCTTAGAGATACAATTCACACCAATGTTCAGTTGAACTGCAAGTCTTGTAGCCCCACGGCAGCGTATCGGTTGTGTTTCGAAATACGATACGCTTATCGTCGTTTCAGCTCAGTGCTACTTTCTTCTGTTCAATAGTATAGGCCTAATGCTTCTGAATCTGTATTGGACTCTGATGGTCGACCAAATTTTCGTGTTCGACAACACACTTCAAGTAATCATCGAAAGTTAAAGTTTTTAATAGGGATCCTTTGACAACCTTGGCTCGTTTTTTATCCTTATCCTCCCCATCACTCTAAATGAATACAACTTCACTCTCGAGCCAATAAATTCCGTCATCATTTTTCCATTACACTCATCTTTCATCAAACCCAGAACTTTTTGGTTAAATATTGGCATATCGTAGACATTATCAGGTGGATAATCGGAGGTATCAAATTTATCCAAGTCCTGTTTGATGCATTCGTAAATGGTGGGGTCGGTGAAGTGATATATTAAACTATCCATGTCAGTGGATTATTGGATTAACCACACTATGCAGATCGGCATAGCACATGCCCCTAGAGGGCGATATCCATGATGGCGTTCGACATGCCATCTGGAGGAGCTACACTTCAACCAATTTTCTTCCAGAAAATCATCCATCTGAAGGAGCTACGCTTCGACCAATTTTCCTCCAGAATATCATAGCTACCGCCCTCTAGGGGCATGTGCTATGCCGATCTGCATAGTGTGGTTCTGTAAAATTAGTGAATCACGTATTCACAATTCCATTCACTCATTCACGTTTTCCACAAACAGGAACATTTTTATTCCGGCCGATTTTTTTTTATTGATAGGTACGCATCGAAAAAAAATTGAGAAGAGGGGGTCATCAACTTACATGTGAAAATATGTATTTCACGTGCTTCGGAACGAAATTTAGTCCGCGAATCGTGTGGTGAAAAGGCACTTCCGACCGGCCTATCTTGGTGTGCCCTTATCTTGAAGTCGTGCCCATAAAATAGTTGAGAATGTCAGTTTTTGATTTTTTTGACAATGACGCACCAATCGTAAAAATCTGAAAAAATTACAAAAAATCACAAAAATGCAGATGTTCATACTGTAATAAGAACAAGGTGGTACCTTTTCAAAATCCGCCGGAAACCAGCAATCTAAATGTTCAAAAATTTTTGTAAGATCCAGGTTAATATTGAAAAATCTGAAAAAAATCCTCAATATGTGTACGAGCGTCTGATGGATTGGTGATTTTTCCTGAAATTTTTTGAGTAGAAATAGCGGAGTTATCGCGAAACGGCTTAAAATCACGTTTTTTGCGATTACTTCGAACAACAAAATGATGAACAACGAATTACAAAATGGAGGTAGAAAGCTGAAATTTGGTATGGGTCAGTCATTCACCAAGTGGAAACAGTTGGTCATCGAAAGAATCCATTTGGTGAAAGGGCACTTTTGGCATGCTTATTCGGCTATGCCTTTTTCCGTAATCTAATATCTATCTGAAAGAACTGTATGGCAGAGCACAGCTCATAGTCGCACCGTACAAGTTGTATGTCCAAGTACATGAGGTACGAATCTTCGAGCTCTGGATTGAAAGCATCTCCCAAGTATCTATTGTTAGCCTACGCATATCGATGAGAGCATTGGGAAACACCGCCTCGACTAGCTTTTTCTGTAAACATAAGCATACCTATATCTGTGAGAAGCTCGAGTTTAATACTGGTACATTTCAAAATCGCGTCAAACGAAAGACCGGGCGCTGTGAAATAATGTGAAGGGTCCAGGTTGTACGTTGCATAATAATTTTATCGAAAGTTTTCAAAAACGTCAGCCAACAGAAAAACTTCACTTTGCAAATATAATTCTGAATATTTCCACAACGTTTTAAGATTAGAAGCTTGCCAAACTTTATACCCGTGTGCGTAATCGTTATCCGAAATATCTTGGTTGTTCGATTTTGAATAAAATTTTTCATTAGGTGGTAACTTTACGTCCTCGAGCTTCTCCCAACCATTCATGTACTCATACGGAAAAACACCGTTCCTGGTTAATAGCTCGAATTTTCCAGAGCTAATGCAAAATTTACGTGTAATTGCTTTTTGATTATAATTTAACTACTTTGCCAATTTTTCGAGGCTGCTGAACATAAAACGGAACAAATCCATGTATCTAAACTTTAAATCTTTCCCCTTGACATGTTTTGTGAACGAAATGTACTTTTCTTTTTTCACGGGTAGATGCTGAATCGTACCTCCGAAAGTTGTAGCCAATGCTGTAATCAGAAAATTCAAATCGTAACCTGAAAGATTGTGGTATATCACTGGGATAGTATGCGAGTTTTGATAATTAAGATCACAGCTTAGATGCACAGGACCACGGTACTTGCCTGTGAAATGACAGTGATTACGGTGTTTCACGCGTGAACGGTTTTTCATAAATATGACATACCTTTGATGAATGAAATGCGTTAATTTGATTGAAATTCAGCGACTCCATACGTACAACGGTTTGGAAATACATTTCTAACGAGTGTGCCAATTTTTCTAACTTATTCACAAACCATTCGATGCAAGTCTCCCCACGGTTAATTTTGAACCTTGAAATGGAATCGTCGAAGGTGTAATGAAGGTAGTATGCTATACTGTACGGAATATGATTGTGGTAAATTGTTCTGTTTTCTGACACTTGAATATTAATTGAAGTAGGCTGCAACAAACATTCAAGACACGCGTAAATGCAGAATGGAACGGCTGCTTTGTGCTCAAAATTTTTGAATTTCAGAATCGTTGCCTCTTCTGTAGGTGAATCAACTTTGGTCTCGTTTAAACTCATGCAATAAACTATGGTTTGCCAAACGTCTTTCAGATTGAAAGTGCATCAGACATCTATCACGTAACCAAGTACGAGGATGGTGCTTAGAAATTTGAGAACTTGTCTACCGCGATAAATTGCGAATCCAAGCGACATGAAAGATTCAATTTTTTTTTAAATATTCCATATCAATATGATCGTTATCATCTGTAATTTCGGTTATCACTACCAAGAGATGAATTACGGATTTATCAGACTTATTACGATTTAACGAAGAGCCCGTTTGTTCTGATAATTTTCGTTTCTTCACCCATCGTCGAAGCCTTTCGCAGAATTTTGCTTAGAAGCCGGATATTTTGCGTCCCAAATTTAATCCATTTCTGAATTTCCGTTGGCGATGATTTGTCCAACATTTTGTACGCAGATTCCATAATGTTGATCAATTTCAAACATTTCGCGAATTCCATCTCTCTTACTTCTCACGTACCCTCGACAAGTTTAAACATGAATGATTATTTGCTGTGACGGTAATCCTTTTTATAGAGCGAGCTGTACGTGTGTCTGTGCACGTGGTGTAGTGACATTCGGTGAACATGGGGACCACCGTACAATATCACATTTCTTCGTTTGCAAAACATAAACACAAGGGTTTGTTATATAAGAGTCCTGAAAAGACATTTGGTGGGGAAAAGAACGTCACGTGGTTGGTATCACATCGGACTTTGGACTAAACAGTTCTTCTGCTGAAAATATCACGTCGTTGATAACGCAATTGTGGAATGTCACGTGGTTGATATCGGGATAACGAAAACAATTCTCGGAACTGTTAATTGTGAAATGTAGGGTGTCAAATATCACACCGCGACCCGCTCAAGGTTAACCGGAACATTTCTGAGATAGGTACGCTGGGTACAGAAGGGTTTACGTCTCTGGTACACATCGACCGTCAGTAGGGGTGATGACAGCGAGACTGATGGTAAAGCCGCGTGATTTTGACCTTCGGTCGATAAAACGGTCGGTAAAGCAGCAAAATTTTGACCTTCGGCTGATAATACAGTCGGTAAGGTGGAACCTTCGGTCGATGAATAGGTAGTGCCATTTTGATCTTCGGTCGGGACAGCGGACTGTGACGCCATCGAGAAGAAGGGTTTGAGTTTAGGCAAGATGTCGGTAAGTGTCAGTAACAGGAATCTGTGCGCAGAATGCCCCTTGTATCACTACTAAAGGTAGCAAGTTACTATAGTCTACGTACCAGAACTACCGACGCTAAATATCATTTTTATGAATTAGAAACACTTGGAAATGTTTTAAATTTGACAAAGATTGCATATCTTCGAACTGGTCACTAAAAAGAAGAACCGGGTGCCACAAATTTATCGCTGGTGGAAGCATACCCACCTAAAATTTTGAAGTAAATATTAAGTACAGAAAAAGTGACGGCATCCCTCACGTTGAGTTTTTGAGCCGTAACCTCTCGAATAGAAGATCAATCAACGTTGTCAGTACTAACTCGAATGGGTTGAAAGTCGAGCAAAAAACGGATCCAGACTCTCGAAAACCATAGAGTCAATTGAAAACTACACAACAGACCAAAATTTACATATCTCATATGAGTTAAAATTAAACCTACTCTATAAAAACTTTCAACTCGATGAGAAAAAGGTAGCTAGACCGATAGCACCCAAGAACTTTGTGTGGTCACTAATCAAAGAATTTCACAAGGGGCTACAATATTTAGGTTGAGAAAAACACTGGCAAAAGTTCGTGATCATTCTGTTGGAATGGCAAACATTCGCATCTTGAATTCAAGCTTATTGGCGGCAACGGGATGTATAACGCCATATTGTAACACCGGTTGTAATGCTTCCGTTTTCCGTTGGAACTGTTCAGTTCTCTGTACACACTTCAAATAAACGCCATCGTGTGAAACATCAATCCACTTATGTTCACCTTATCTATATCCGATCCATCAAATTAACACATTTTTGGTTTCCCAATATGTATGAAAATGTTCGCGCGTACATTAATCACTGCGTGCCCTGCAAAATTAACGAAAAACCTTCCGGGATGAAGCAAGCTCGTCTACAACCCATAAATAAAATTGCGGAGCCCTTTTAAACAATCCACATACATAAAACGGGTAAACTATGCGGAACTGATCGAAGCAAAGAATATGCGATAGTATTAGTAGATGCGTTCACAAGATATTGTTATCCCACCCCTACTAAGGATTTAACAGCCTTAGCGGCTAGGTAAGCACTGATTTTATTCATACAAGCATTTAGTACATCTAAACGCATTATTACTGACCAAGGGACCTCATATCGCTCGTTCCACGTCAAACCGTACGATTTTCGGTAAAAATTTCAATTAATGACTCATATGTTTTTAATTTCTCAGACGCATTCTAATAATGAAATAATAGAATACATAATTCGCGAAAAAAATTAGCGATTTTTCTTAAAGAAGATATGCATGGTTGAAAATTGCAGGGTATCACAATAAACTTCGCGCATGCGAACAGTCAAACTGCTGTATCTTCGAATCCATTGGTGGTACAAGAAAATGCAAGAGATCGATTTTGAAGTTCTTGAGTCATACTGTGATATAAATCAAATTTGCGTTTGATATAACTGAGTAATTATTATTTCGTTCTTAAATTTCATTTGTGATTTTCACCATCAACTCGCCAATTTGAAATTTAAAAAAAAAATGATCGTGTTCCCTTTTTCAATTCTGAATAAGTACTCAAAAATTTAAAAATGGAGTTCGAATGGCATCTATTTTTTTCATCACTCAAAAAGAATGAGACCGCACTGAGCGGCGGTTTAAGGTGCCGCTGACCTGACTTGAAAATATCAAATCGTGACGTCGTAAATACGTGCAGCGCCTCTGAACGTTGAACGGTGAACTAAGGCCGCTGATTTCATTGGCTTGTTCTGTTAGATCCAACCAATGATGTCAGTTACAGATCGAAACATACTTCTTGTGGACCATAAACGGGCTGCTGTCACATGAAAAACGCGTATACGAATCGAGCCATGTTTACAAAAAAATAACTGATAGTATAAGTTTTCCCGGATAACGTGTGTGCTTTTGTACGTGTGAATCTCCCTGGCGAGGGTGAAAGAAATTGTGGAACAGTGCAATCAGTGAATATTCAACATGCGGTAGCTCCGATCGGCCATGTTTGTTGTCGCGTGATTTTATTCACTTCATCATTCTTTATTATAAACATTATCGACGATTTGCCTGAGCAGTGACTGAGATTCACACGTACACTATTATTCAAGCTACGATTCAAAATATTTCCAAATAAGATTCATACTCTCGTTATCGCAGGATTCGTATAGGCTTTTTCACCCAATTTCCCCGTTTCTGACGTCACGAAATATATATATGACATGCCAGGTCAGCGGGGCCTTAACATGTCGAACGGTCGGCTGTCATCAACGCAGAGTACCTACTCTTAAACAGGGATGTTAAGTAAAACAGAAATAGCGTAACACATGGATTAACGAAGCAAGTGAGTTTTTATTTTCATTTTTTGCACACTTTTGTAATAGTAGACTTAAAGTGCTTATGAAGACGCGTTGTACACCTCGAAAACGTGGGGATGCCAAACTTCAATACCGCTGAAATGATTAGAGTGAAACTTGGGCAGTTAATGCCTTATTTTGGCAAAAAGTGGTGCGGCATTTTACTTTTTAAAAATTTGAAAATAAATTTTACAGATTGGTTACCCCCCACCGAAATTGGCCAAATTCTCACAGTTGCATTGAATGGATCGAACTATCCGGTATGATGCCACTCAGTGGTGATGAAACACACATTTTGAGCCCATGAGATTTGATGGTGAAATGATGAAATGGCAGCTGATTTGGTTTTCGATTGCGAGAAACACCGAAAACTCATTTTGGCGACGTTTGTTACCGACCTTTTACGCATGCCGTTAATTTTTTACCGACATTTCACGTATGCATTACCGGCATACGCGTAATGTCGGTAACGAATGTTGCCAAAATGAGATTTCGGTGTTTTTCGTCATCGAAAACCATATCAGCTGCCATTTCGTCAATTCACCATCAAATCTCATAGGACTGGGCTCAAAATGTGTGTTTCATCACCGCCAAGTGGCATCATACTGGAGAATTCGATCCATACTGTGCAACTGTGAAAATTTGGGTAATTTTTGTGAGTGGTAATCAATCTGTAAAATTTTTTTGCAAATTTCAAAAAGTAAAAAAACGCTCCACTTCTTGCAAAAATAAGGCATTAACTGCCCAACTTTTACACTGATCACTTGAGCGGTATGAGTTTTGCATCCCCGCGTTTTTGAGGTGTTGTACGCGTCTTTATAAGCACCTGAGATGGGTCCATCGACTAAAGTAGCTACCAGAACTATCGATTGCAGATGACTGTCTATTTTTTTCTGAAGAGTGTTTTGTTTTCCAACAAAAAATTTCAAAATATCAAAATCAACCGACAAAAGTCCCCTTAGAACTTTTAATCGGGTGCATAAGATCGGCACGATGCCTAAACGCCCTCATAAATAGATACGATCAATTGAACCTACCAGACATACGTGAGGAAGCAAAAGTCAAGTGAGTCGAAAATAACCCTAGGGTCATCAAAAAATTAGGTCAAAAGTTTGTACCGCTGAATCTGGTGTTGGTTAAACAGTATCACGTCAGGTTCAAGGGTATTTCAAGTCGAAATGGGGGAAAAAATACTTGAGTCAGAAAAGAAAGTGTATCGCTACACTGAATCCGAATCCGGGGTCAATTTGACTATATCAAGCCAGGTTCAAGGACTCCTCGCCTGAATGGAATCGTACCGGTCTCGCTCCGACAACTAGGTTTTCATACATATTTTAATTTTTTGTATTGAAAGACTAGCTTCGTGTAAATCTTTGTATCAATAAAAGTTTCACTTGTAAGTACTTTAAAACCTTAAATATAATCATTATTGTTATAGTCACTTATAATATAGGTGGTCTTTAAACAAATGAAAATTCGAAAATCAGTTAATCGTCTTTTGAAACTATAACTGAATGAGTATTCATAAATATTTCTTTGTCCACTTCAGTGAAACTCAACTTTTGACAGACTCAATTCTTCTTCTATTACCAGCAGTTATCAGTAAAGCCCAAAAATACCGATTAAGAAGCCCTTTTGCCTTTCAACCGATTTCGTATCTCGGTGATGATATTGCCAGCTTTGCTGAATAATTTTTTTGACGGCACAGATGTACCAACAATGCAGAAAAAAGTCATAGCTATTTGTTATACATAGGGATAAACACCTTTCAGTTGTCCCAAAATCTTTAGAGGACTTTGGTTTCTTTCATTGTATTTCGGTCATCAGAGTGATTTGCAATCAAATTGCTATTTCTTTCGTTGTCGTTCAGCGGTATCAGCTCCCCTATAAGCTGACATAGTTTTGATTGAGAATTTGAAACTGCCAGAGTACTCTGAAAGTGCAACTTTTTACAATGCGGATCCAGCGATGTCGACATCGCTAGGAAACGATTTTTTTTTTCAATACTGTTTTGCATAAAATCTCCTGTTAATTTCTCTCTGGATATTCTGCAATAAGCATGCTGATGTTTCAGTTCTGATAATTACTCTGCTCAAGGACAGTCTGCATTATTACTCTGCATCAGACAGTTGACATCTGGTATAATATTGCTGCATGTGACGTAGTATTCCCCGGACATTTACCTCGTGACTCGCCTGGTATTCTCTATCGGAGATAGTACTTCAATGGCATCTTCGATTACTCTTCATTCCGGATGTAAGACCATTTCTAGCGCCTCTGCTCCTCCAAATGAATAGTCTATCAGTACAGTGCTAACATGGTTAGCCAATTCCAAGAATCTTTCAACCATATAGTATGTGGAGTTCGATCGAGTTTCACATTCTTGCTTCAATTTAAAAATTTTGTCATCGGTTTTTCCTTCCTGTTTTTGCAGTTTCCTGAGTGCATCTGTGGCATTAAGGTGCCGCTGACCTGACTTGAAAATATCACATCGTGACGTCGTAAATACGTGCAGCGCCTCTGAACGTTGAACGGTGAACTAAGGCCGCTGATTTCATTGGCTTGTTCTGTTAGATCCAACCAATGATGTCAGTTACAGATCGAAACATACTTCTTGTGGACCATAAACGGGCTGCTGTCACATGAAAAACGCGTATACGAATCGAGCCATGTTTACAAAAAAATAACTGATAGTATAAGTTTTCCCGGATAACGTGTGTGCTTTTGTACGTGTGAATCTCCCTGGCGAAGGTGAAAGAGATTGTGGAACAGTGCAATCAGTGAATATTCAATATGCGGTAGCTCCGATCGGCCATGTTTGTTGTCGCGTGATTTTATTCACTTCATCATTCTTTATTATAAACATTATCAGCGATTTGCCTGAGCAGTGACTGAGATTCACACGTACACTATTATTCAAGCTACGATTTAAAATATTTCCAAATAAGATTCATACTCTCGTTATCGCAGGATTCGTATAGGCTTTTTCACCCAATTTCCCCGCTTCTGACGTCACGAAATATATATATGACACGCCAGGTCAGCGGGGCCTTAACACTCCGCTTGAAGAAAGTAACGATGAAGAAAGAAGATGTTTATGTGATCCAAACATATCACAGACTGCTTTTTTTGTATTTACTGCATTGTCTGTAACTACAATACGTACACTCGTTACTTCTATATCCCATTCTTGGTAAACGTCTTTCAAAATTTGGGAAATGTATGCTGATCGTGAGTCGTGTTTGTGCCCAAGTTTGTGCATTCCAAGATCTATGGATTCTAGTCGCATATTATCTTCGTCAATAATGTGTGCATTACTCATATGAAACCTTTTGTATTGTATGGATTGGTCCATACTTCTGACGTGAGTGAAATGTCATCCACAGTCGACAGAACAGTTTTTACTTTATTTTGAAGCAGATGGTATTTATCATCCAATCGCGTTGTGATTGTTTTTCTGCATGGCATTTTGTATGAAGATACAGTAATATTCATAAGTCTTCTGAATCCTTTATCTTCAACTACTGATAGTGATTGGCGATCTTTGGCAATCATATACATAATTCCGTCAGTAAGTTTACCAGCTATGGTTGCTCCATCTAGAAATAAAGAATCAGTGTCAATAACTAATCATTTTAATAGTGAGAACAACAGTACGTTTCTTCACTATAAGAAATAAAAGTTTTCAATACATCAAAATTTTATGAAGGCGAAGTTCGTAACATTACGATGTAAGTTGATCTTTATTTGACCTAGGCGGGTCCACTTACGGAAAATCTGACACTTCATCTCCTTTCCTCCTTCGAACCTTACAACGTTTGGCTAAAACATTCTTCACTCACAGTTTTAGTTTTCGAGATATTTGACTGGATTGATTAAAGTGAGACTCCCTGTTTATGGATACCTGTTAAAGAGACGTTCGCGTAGGTGGTATTTTACTCGTCCATCGCACCTGGTTCGTGTCAAGTTTTATGTTGTTAGTCGTGAATCAATGACGAGAAAATTAATCTTGATCGTAAAATATCATATTACTGGCAAAAGTCAGCTAGAGTTAGGCGCATATTTATATGCGCACAGTATACCACCGCTATTTGTACTCCAACAATAGAACTTCACGAGAGTACATATTCTGCGTCAGTTTTATTAAATATAAAACCCTGAATACGCCCACGCACTTCTGCACTTACATCACTGCCTGCGTGACGATCATAAAAAGTTGCGAACAAAATTTACCTCCAAAAAAGCAAGAGAAGAAAAGAAATGTCCGAAACTATCGGTAATAAAATCAAATAATTTTTTAATGCACAAAATAGTTCATTTCAGAACGAGGCTTAAGCTAGCAACCAGAGTTAGCAGCCGAACGTGTTTTCGTCGAAGAAGATATGGAAATAAGCCCAAAAATCAGAAAAAAAATTATAAATACTAAAAAAAATAATACTTTTATTGAGTTATAGTTATATATCTGTACTGCATCATCCTACTTGCGAGAATTTTAGCACGTTTGGCTGCTAACTCTGGTTGTACTTTCAGCTTCATCATTTCATATTCAGGTAAATTTTTTTTTTATTCCTGCATACTTATTCCAGTTTCTTCACACAATTTCCAAGAATAATAGTGTGATACGATTTGATATTCCAACTGGCCTTATTTTAATACAAATAATAAAATATTTGTTATTTTAGACCTTGGAAAACTGTTTTCTTATACCACCACCCACTGTCTCCTTGCAAAGCTTGACAATTCAAAAGTCAAGCGTAGTCCTTCGAGATTGCTTCACGATAAATGTCTGTGATGTGCGTTCAAGCCATTTACGTAACTCTTCTAGCCATAATTTTTTGCGTCTACCGACAAACTTTTTGTCTTGGATTTTTCCTCCGATTAGCAGTCTTAGGATCTTATATTGTTCTCCTGCCTGATATGACCTGCATATTAGATCTACCGTCCGTCCGTAGCCAATAGCAGTTCTGTTTGTCCATGGATTCGATTAAGAATTTCACTGTTTGTCACTTTTTGTACCCAGAGTATTCGCAGCATACATCAGTGCAGATACATTTCGAATGTTCCGATTTTTCTAAATATGCGTAGTCGTGGTCATTCATGCCTCGATATCGTTGCGTCTACATGCTCAGGCAGAACAGTAATCACGTGCGTCTGTTCCCTTTCCAAAGTTAGACTAACGCGTTGTCTTCTTGGTTCCAACATTTTCAACAGTGTCATTCCTCCAGTCGTGTGAACAATCGTCTTTTCAGGTAAAGTGAAAAGGGTAGATTTTGGGTAGCTGGTGGATATCCATAAAGAGTACACCAGAACTAATTGTCCCTTCTTGTTTTTTATCATTTCTATGAATCCTATTTGCTCTTCTCGTGTGTTAGTATCTCTACTTCGACTGACTTCTAGGTTATTTCTACTCCGTTTTCTGAAGAGCCGTTAATATTTTATTGTAAGGGGTTGCTCTGGTCGATTTCCACGATGACTTATATATCTCTAAGTATACAAGACTGAAGCTAGCAGTCAGAATTAGCAGTCAAACATTCTAATGTTCTTTCGCATAAGGTAGTTGAGTTCGAGAATCAAGATTTTGTGAACTATCTTGAATCCCCAATACTTATAAAAGGTATAAAAGTTCTGATTCTCAATATCTAGTTTCCACATTTTTTACACATTATTTACACATAGTTATCCATATTATGAGACCGCAATCATGACAGTTTCAAGAAATCTCTCGTGAAAACTGAAAAGAGTACATTTTTTACAGTATTCTTTCGATAGGAAAAAGTCATACTTATAAATACCTTTTAGACTTGACCTAAAAATTCTACACTTCGGAAAATTTTTTGTACGAAAATGCTTAGACCATATACAAGTTGAAAAAAAATATTATCCCAATCTTAAACACTAGTATACATGATTTGAAAAACTATTCGTAGTGAGTTATCTTTGCCTTACAAATCTTCGTCAAATGTTGCACCTATCAAGCTGAAACTTTTATGGTTTATTCTGCTCATATATAGCTACATCCTGAATTACCATCAGAGTTATTCATTAATATTCAGTCCATTGTTTCAACAATTCAAGTTGAATAAAAGAGGTCGAAAATTTCAAAATTTCGCCATTTTGTTTTTTGCATCGAATTTGCATAATTCTGCTTAACGAGATAACCACAAGTGTACTTTCTATTGATCTCTTGGTTTTTTTTCAGATGCTTCAAGTTTTAAATATTGTGACAGCCAAATTAAACAGAAGTAACTTCAGGCGGCCAGACCAGTGAGATTTACGATCAAAAACGAAAAAAAAATTCTGTAATGCTTTATAACTTCCCCTTTTATGTGTAAGGGATTTGAAATTGTTAAATAAATTTTATCATGATAAAAAAGTATTGAAAAAAGTCGTTGAGATGTCAGACTACTCCCTTCAGTTTTTACTAGTATTGTATCTTTCTTCTTTTCTAAGTTTTTTCCTTTGCTTAGTCATGTTAATTTTGACCAACCGTCAAATTCGATTTTGCAAACACCTTCATTGAATCGTTGAAAAGAAAAGGCGAGATGATTGTGTAATCACTAAAATTAAGGAATATTTACATTTTTGCCATATGCTTCTGAGCCATGTCAGCCCACTACATAGATGGCGCTATCTGGCGGCCACCATCAACATATGGTACATTTTCAACTCAAAGTAACAGGCAGCTGATTTCGCTCACAGACTTATGGATGGAGCCTAGCGCCGCAGGGATGAAGCAAAATACGGAAAGAGAATGAAGACGGTCAGCCATCTTGACAGGAACTATTAATACATGCGGCATTCCACTTCAAATAGACCTGGGTCTGAAACTTGATCTCTCAAATTTGGCTCAAGATTTTTTAGATGAATGTTTTGACTCTCAATAGCACTAATTTTTTTCGAAATTTTTCGAATTCATTCGAATCAGCAATATACAATCTTTGAAAATGACCGAATTGATCGACATAATTCGAAAATCTGAAATAATCCTAAAAAATCGCTTGTCAAAATTCACAACTTCAGAACCCTGAGAGCCAAAGTGGGCCAGTGATTCCTATCTTTTTCTTTCCCATCAGCAGTAAAAGTTGATTCACTGTGAGTGGCTGCTGAAGCATTTTTACATGTAATGCCGGATTTTTCAGAACTTTTTCAGATTTTGTTTGGAAAAAAAATTTCGTATTTGTATTTATGTAACCAAAAAATTACATTACATTGTAATCCATGTAGAGGTAAGCAGTGTTACCTATACGCAGGTCCGGTATGACGTAAAAACTAATATTCAGTTAAATAACATATATAATTTTTTTTTAATATAAATATTTATGTAGTAACATGATTATTCATATCCGTATAGCATAAAAATTAAATACTTACTGTGGTTTTATTTCAGGAATTTTTTTTAATCAGAAGGAAGAGTCAGTCCACTATGGGCTGTTACTTCAACATTTATATATGAGGCAAAATGTAAGGTTTGACGGTCAAAGTTCATTAAAAAATAAAACACTCAGTTCGATTCGAAGTTTCAGATAAAAAATGGTGATCAAATGTACAACTTCCTTCCAAAGGTGATTTTTTTCTTCCTAAAGTAAAAAAGTTAATTTTTCGTCAATTATGTCTTAACTAAGCTGGCCTAAATTTTTGCATAAATAGCTGCATTCATTACAAACATTTCAAGACCCGGAACATTATGCCCCGAATTTTCGTTGAAGAGTTAAAACGATTTCGAGTCAATTCTAGGAGTCGTTGGGAATATATTCGTACGGCAATGAAGCTTTTGTCACAGGACTCATTTATGGTTAAGCTAGATATACAAGATGCATATTATGATTATGAATCTTGCAGTAAAAATGTTTTACGTACGGTATAACCAATAAAATCCTTAGGTTTCCTGATAAACTACGAAAACAGCATTTTGGTGTCTAATAATTATTGCGAGTTTTTGGGTTTTGAATGAGATTCAAAAATTTCAACTTTGGAGGTACCAAGGAAAAAACGGGAAAAAATCCTCGCTCTTATCAGAGATTTCCAAGCTAAGAGTGTTTGTAAAATAAGGGAGTTTGCACAATATGTTGGGAACATAACAGCTTGTTGCCCAGCGGTCGAATATGCTTGGGTTTATTCCAAACATTTTGAACGTCTAAGGTATTTAGCGGTATTGGAACACAACTGCAACTACGATGCTTGAATGTTCAACGCACAAGTTGTTACTAATTGTCGGGGAAATATCAAGGAAGGGTTCAAGCAGTAAAATATTCCCGAAGAGTCCATAGACCTTTTGATTGCTTCTCTGTCTTCAAGAAACTTGAAGCAATTTAACAAACCATTCAAGGATTGGTCAGCTTACTGTACGTCTATTGGACAGGAACCTGGTGATAATATGATTTTAACGTGGTTAAAAAATCTTTTTTATTCAGGCATGTGATATGGGGGATTAAACACGTGTAGGGCTGCAGTTTCCTTAATCGCTGCAGATAATCGGATTTCAAAAAGCCCTGTAATATTTTTCGAAGGAGTTTTCAGATCTGGACCATTGAAATCGAAGTATGAAAAGACCTGGGATGTCAAACCACTTTAAGATTCAATGTCAAAACTTTATCCACTAGCTCTTCGAATTTAGTCGAATTGACTAACAGATTAGTTGTTTTGTTAACTTTAGGTACTGCACACAGGGTTCAGACGTCGTCTCTAATAAAATTGAGTAACATTACAAAAAATAATTAAAGTTTTGAAATTCGAATTTCAGACTTAATTAAGACGTCTCATCTGGGTGCTTTTCAACCACTCTTAGTGTTACCTTTGTTCAAATATAAACCTGAACCATGTATAGCAAGGACATTTTAGCTTTATTTGGTGAGTACTAAATCACTCCGTAATAGCATTGAAAATTTATTAATTTTGACCCGAAAACTTTGTAAGGCTGCTAATTCGCAAACTATCAGCAGATAGATTAGGACGCTTTCGTTCGTTGTGGAATAAGTAAAGAATTCACGACACATAGCACACGCCATGCGGCTACATCAACGGCCCTAAAGAAAGGCATTGATGTTCATTTAATTAAGAGTATTGCTGGTTGATGGAGAGATTCACAAATATTTGCTCAATTTTATAATCGTCCTATCGTACCTGATAGAAGTACTTTTGCAAGCGCTATCATAACTTAGGTTTCAAATATGTGTCGAAACTATTTATATACAATTTTATACTTATAACTATTTTATATACCGATATCAAGGCCCAAGAATGAAAACGTTTTTGTGATCAGATAATACAGAACTAAAATTACTATTGAATATTGAATTTAAGTAAGAGAGGACTCTCTAAACATCTATATGGTTACCATCAGAACGAGACTCGAATATAATTGAATTAAATTGAACGATCAAACGAACTTATACCTGTTGTGAAGTTCCGATCCCAAGTCTACCCCAAGTTTCGGTCATATCGGTGAGACTCGATAAACAAATCCCAACCCTTGTATTTTAATGACAGACTACAAACGTTATGAAGAAACAGAGCACTCCGGCATACCAGGGTCTCTTTTATTTGTAGTCGAAGATCGTAGTATTATGATGTCAAAAGTAGCGACACTACAATAGTCATCGTTCGAACGAGACTTTTTACATAATTACGATCGACCTTCACAACAGCAAGTTTGTTTGACCGTTCAATTATTTTATGCATGCGCAACCGGATACTCATTCTGCTAAGTTTCACCATTTTCTCTCGGTACGGATCTATAGAGGTAAGAGGTGCAAGTTTCAACTCACTGCATGTATCCATGGTCCCCAATAAAATTCAACTTGAGAATTGAGAGAGGCTGATTATAAAAGAACTAACTTTGGCGCACGGACTTATGGACGGAGTCTTTCCCTGCGGGGTTGCGGCGAAAGACGGAAGGGGAATCAGAGCCGTCAGCCATCTTGATGAGCTAAATAGATATACGTATACCACACACACACACATGTGTACGCACGTGCAGTTGTTTGTTATTATTGTATAGGTTAGGTCAGAAGGTAGCCAACACGGACTGAGAATTCAGAATAATACAACATGCCTTATTCTGTAGCGCCTAACTGCAAAAACAGATCATTCTCAAAATCAAAAAAACAATGTGAGGTCGAAGTAGAGAATAATGGATTATTAATTTGAAGTTGAATCTGCTTTCAAGGGCCGGTTTTACCAACTCTGAATACCGTGATTCTTCCGAAAATTATATTCAACGAACGAAATTGAATATTTTCCATTCCATGTAACGGCAAATAGCAACAATTCAGCACCTATTCAATTTATAATTAATAATATTTTCATCTAATAAATAAAATTCCTCCGAAAAAAACGATAATATTTATGGTTGCTAAAACCGACACTTGTTCTATATACGATAATTATAATTTACGAATTATTCAACGCGATATTTTCTGTCCATTCTGTCATTATATTATCTTTTTTTTTTTTTTGTTTTTTCTTTGTACACATCTATACTTATAGTATTATTCTGGTTCTATGTACAGGTGCTTTGCACCTCTATAGAATGTACACCGGAATTAAAATTGGATTTAAAAAAAATGTGCTTACCTGCACAGTTTTTTATACAAAATAATTGAAGCTGTGGTCGTACATACCTATACCTATACAGTTCGAGGATATAGTTTATGGCAACAATCTGTCCGAAAAACTAATACTGCCTAAAGTAAATCGTTTAAACGTGGCGCCCGAAAACTTAGCTCACAATATGGCCGACGTGCTACCTCATGTACTCTCCCCAAGACGCATACCCCTCGCCCTCAAGCCTAGCTTGCGCTCCGTCCATAAGTCCGTGCCTCGGCGCAACGATTGTAATCCAAGTAACTCTACGGACCCCGATGGTAAAAAGATTATCTTCTACGCCTATACACAGGAGTAAACTGTTTTATCATTGGGGTCCGTAGAGTTACTTGAATTACAATCATCGCGCCAGAGTTAGGTCTTTTATAATGAGCCTCTTAAGTTTAAGTTAAGTGAAATTCATTAGGAGCCATCGGTATTGGTTCCTTAGATACATTGCAATTTTAATAAACTTATCGCTTTAGAAATTTTCCAGATGACAAAAAATACCGCAGAACATTGAATCAATTTTCTTGTCAACTCCATATTATTTCATCCTTCCAATTCCAGAGACGCGATGCTGGGACTACTCGAACGATAATGAATGCCTTTTCTACTTGTCAGGCCGCTTGACTGCCGCCAGCAAGTAGTCGAAGGCCGCACTTATCCGACAAGCATCTGCTCTCGTCGCTGATCGTTGTCTACGAAGGCAGATATGACTTGTCTAGCCATGAGATCGAATCTACCGCAAGTTGGGGAGAGCCATCACCGCAGCGTTGGCATCGACCGAACGTCTCTTCTCTCCTCGCCGCTCTTCCGGTGATAAGTTATCCCGTTGCTTGGTTGCACTCGAGTAACCAATCGATTAAGAGAGGCTGCCATAGACGAGAAGTGGCCAACTCATCGCTCGTTCTATATACTCGAGTATTAATAGGCGATTAACGATTTTCGTTGGAGCCCTGGTAATCCACGAATGAAAAAGGCGTGGGCAACGGTGCATATACACATGTGTAGACGTCCCGAGGTGGATTCTGACCGATACAAAGCCACCGGTGTCGTCTGCAACACATGTTGAATAGATGGTAGCAGACGACATCGGTGGCCTTGAATCGGTCAGAATCTCCCTCGGGAGGTGTATGTGTATGCTACGCAAGTGATCGACGCTTACTGAATAGCGTCAAGCGTATTTATTGTCAGACTTCAAAAATCCTGGAAACCGCAGGTGCTAGTTTGCATGTTCACATAGTGGAACTTTCACTGGACTCGAACTGTGATGAATTAGGTAATTGTGACTCTAATGTGCAGTGCTTTCAGTGCTATCATCGGGCCATCATCGGCCCACTAGTTTTAGCTAACCGCCAATTATCACCCTCGCTCCAATGATAGGCTAGAGTAATGTTTACGGTGATCAATTGTTGGTCGAACGGATGAATCCAACCGTCGAGTGAATCGAATTGTCAACGTTGGCATTGGTAATGATAACGTGGGGCCCATGCTGGCCCGATTGTTACGTTAACAGTGGACGAACGTGCAATCGATGTTTCCCCGACTGAGAATCAAATTTTGATCTTATAACTGTTAGAAATTAAGATACATATACATTGTACGAGAGCGAGAGTAGACACAAACATACATGCATGCCTCCTCCTAATCCTCATGAGTGTGTATTGTCGCGTCATGTGTGAGAACAAAGAATGTAAAGTATCATTGATAATCGAATTATTGTTAATGCAGTGGTAATGGTAGTGGTAGTGTGGCGTGAAGTGGTCATGTAGAACAGCGTTCACAAATTGTCGTTGTAGAAAGATGTGACATTTGGACTTAATGGGATTGAGTTAATTCATCAATTAGCTCCTAACAGATTATCGTATTGCCAATTTTGAATTTTTTTTTTAAATATTATGTAGTAAACAAATAGGTACAAAACGTTGGTCAGGTGAATTGTACATATTAGAGCTTTCGTAAACGCATTCTGTTTTCATACAGCATCGAGTTTTTGTTTTATGTAATTAAATAAATACTATTCTAGGTTGTAAAACATGAACAATTTAGATTTCGAGGTCATTCATTCCACGTCAATAATGTGACAAATTAATCTCCGCGATCGCTCTATCGCTATAGCATTCATAATTAATTTTCTAGAAAAATGCGCCCGCCAAGTACGCAGCTCTTGGAATGATGTTTTGATATCCGTACACGAAATAGTGAGGTCCGCCTTCACGATATATACCTACTTGCTGAGAGATCCTAGGGCTTAGGGTTCTTTCCTAATTTCACGACAGAGACTAGCAATACCTGAATTGTTCTTGTATTTTTTTTGTGATGTAGTATTGGTAGCTTGCCATATTTTTTTGAAATTCAGATATTTTTGCTAAAATTTCATTACTCTTTCCAAGTATGCGGCAATGACACTGCTGTACCGTCATAACTAATTATGAATAAACCACAACTTTTATACCTGTTGAGAGCCGTAATATTCATAGTTGATATCAGTGCTATGAATTATGACCACTACAATGAGAAGGCGGAATAGTAATACTGCTACTCCAATTGGCGCATCAACACATTGCGAGGTGATAAAGATAGAGGAATTTTATTCCCCCTTTCTTCACACATTTTATTCAACGGTCAATTACATCCGGTATAGCTAAAATGTATCAGTATAGATATATAACTCTATTCCATACCGGAAGGACCCGTGAACAATTGTGACTGAAGTTAGATTATTCATGAGATGCTTATGAACTTCATCAATTTATGATGACGTTGATAACGGACCAGAAATTTAGACCAATCACTACGAAAATTAGACAAAATGTAGGTACAGATGTGAAGAAGTAATTATCGTAATGTATTTTCAGCTTTTGTGTTAATTGGGTTTTTTTAATAATCCATATAATTTTTTTACACCCAAATGGAGACTGTTATTCTTTTTTTCTGCAATTAAAACCTCTTTGAGAAGTGAAATAACAAGTAATAGAACTACATTTACTTGAGTAATTTGAATTCCTCCTTCTTCCTGAGCTGACAGAACGATACGGCACATAAAATTCCGAATTATCTGATATACATCCATTTATTCGTACAATAATATAATACTATTACACGAAACTGTTTTGCTAACATTGTTTTATTGTAACAATCACCCAGTTTTGCTTGTAACTTTTTTTTAGAATTTGTTTGCCGAGGCTTTTGTAGATTAGATTATTGTTTTATTTGCAGCTAGTAGGTATTACACAATCCAGGACTGCGATCAAAATAACATGGGATTCATGTACAGCATTTTTTGTGAGGGGCAAATATATATAAGAATTTACTAATGATAATCAATCAGACACGTGTCATACAGTTGTACATTTTCGACATTGCACTGAAACCGTTAGTATTATGATAAACAATAGATTGACTTGAATAATCACGATTCGACAACATATTACAATGACATGGAATGACATGTAATGTTAAATTCGTAGATGCAGGTCGGAGTTGGATCTACAGCAAAGGTTGTTTCATAAAGATGCAGGCGAGTGTGCACTGTTTAAAGCAATTGGTCAATGGCATATTAATTGTAGCGTACATTATTTCATCAACCTGATGGATAACATATTTCATAAGGTATCAAACGATTTGACCAGATTTTACAAGACATCCAGTGATTTAACTGATTTCACAGATCTTAAAAGATTATATGAAACTCTAAATTATTTCAGCATTTTCCAATTGGTCTTACAACATTTCAACACACTTATTTTATAAGATATTACTGGTTTACAAACAATATCAGAAGACTTCAAATGATTTAAATGTTTGAAATGGGTTAAATGTGAAACGATTGCACAAGATTTAAAACCTTTTATGAAATTCCATTTCAAATACCGAAAATATCAGTAGTTTCTGAATTATTTAATAAGATGTTGCAGATGTCAAATGACTTAAAAGATTCCATGAGATCTCTAATAATTTGAAGCATTTTACAGTTTACTTGTTTGGTTTACTCTTGCCGTAAGAGCTGTAACTCTTAATTGCTTTGAGTAGCATAGTCGAATGTTTTATCTTACAATGCAACACTGTTGCCTCGACAGTTAGAGCAGACAGGCAAACTTGAGAGATTTCATCATACACAAGTTCACAAGCTATAAGTGAATAATCCCTTAGTTCAAAGCACCCATCATGCTCACACCCTGATGTTGACTGTCATCAAGACTGATTCTGAGTAAAATTTATGTCAATGGATAGACAATAAGAACTATTCAGGTTTCTACAGAAAAACACACAAGACAACGATCACATACAGAATGAGAAACATGCAACTAGCCACGTATTTATACTATAATTGAATGGTTAAGAAGTTTGTAGTTTGTATTATATAACTACATATGATCTAGTCATAGTATTTTGCTTAGTGCATACCGTTTAAAGCGAGATATTGGGACTGTATCACACATGTCACTGGAAAGTCAGTGGTGCTGATGGATAGGTAGATTAAGTTAGTGGTTGGCAGGTGGGTGGAAGTTGGTTCAGGACAATAAGGAATACATAGAGTGCGAACTTCGGAGCATCTGTGTCTTTTCTTTGGTGCCTGGATGTTGTTATGTTGAAATGTAATACAGTGCAACCTCCGAATAAGCCCTCTCCAAATACGTCCGCTTCCCCTAATCTTCGCTCGAGAGTTGCCCTCACTCCTTCACGCATCGTCGCGCATCGCAAAATCGGGGGCGAACCTCTAAATAAGTCCACCCGTGGAAATTGTGTTTTGGTCTCAATTTATGCTTTGAATAATAGTATAGTAATGAATTAATCTATTGTTAACACCTATTAGTATTTATTGTAACAGGAAAATGAATTACACATCTTGACTCAACGTCAGAGTCGAAATTCTTATACATATAAGACTAATTATAATTAATTCATCGACGCAAAGTCACATAGAGTAAATTAAATATTACGCGCCGCCACGCCATGTTCACTTGAGGCGAATAGGATATCGACGTTCAAAATTAGGTTGATGCGCAAGCGTCAAATTGTCGAGCGAATTATCGATCCGAGCCACGTGCGGCAAGAGCCGGCATGATCACTCTTGTGTCAATACTCGCTTAATAAGCATCGGTCGACTCTTGCGTCACCTTTTCGTGCCTTCTATCGTTTGATTTTTGTGTCAATTTTGGCCACCTATTTTGTCTTGACTCTTGTGTCAATACTCGTCTTACAAGCGTCGGTCGACTCTCGTGTTATTTTTGATAAAGGCATATTGTCGTCTATTACCACGAGTTCGTTTCTTGCAACAGCTCTTTGTTAATTCGTACGTCCCCTATATCTTTGACTCTTACGTCAATTAGTGCATTGTATCGACTCTTGCGTCGAATCTTTGTTTATATTGTCATAAAATTATTCGTCAAATTTATATTTCACGCATTATAAAACGACTCTCGTGCAATATTGTCAATTGTATAACCGTCAATTGTTAAGTTATATTGTGTACTACGAATATTGTCGACGATTTATATCGTTCAGCGCCAGGCAGATATACAAAGGGTCGGATTTCGACAAGATTTGTGAGTGTAAAATAAACTTGTATATTCTGTCTGATTCTTTCTCTATACTCTTAGAAATTTAGATATTCCCTTCCTTGTGTCCCCCAAATGAACTCCCCTGCGAGTAAAGTCGACTATTGACTTGTTGTAGCGATAGTCTATTATTTATTATTATTTTGTTAGCCAATAGAGCTCAGCCGTATGCTTCGTTTTCGTTAATTTTGACAATTAACTGGCGCCCAACGCAATATAGTATATTTTCTGAGCCTCGACAGCCGTTGACCCAGGCCGCGTCGAGTAGAAGCAATCCAAATAAAACGATTTTAGAGTTAAAATTGTATTACTAAATTCGACAATTAAATTGAATAATAACGAAACTATTGCTTCTGTCTCATTATACTTTTTTAAAATTTAAATATATTAATAAAAAAATGTAATTATCTTAGAAAAGGTAACACAAAAATATTCAGCAATTCTTGTCAAAAAATAATATCATTCTTCAATATCAAATAATATCATTCTTCGTATGTACTTGAGCATTTGAAATTTTAAAGTGCAGAGCAATTCTTTTTTTTTTATAGAGAATAGTCATTTTATTATTACTGAGAAATCCAATTTATAATACATAATGCGGTCCATAGCGCATACATTGTGCATAATGCAGAATTACTGTTCAAACAGAATTTGATAAGAATTATATAATAAAGTCGAGTCAATGTCGTCAATTCGTCGAGTTGGCGAGCGGACTTATTTGGAGGTTGAGCCGAGAATTTTTTGTCGCAAATTCGGACCGCGGGTGGGAGTAACTTATTTCTTGGAATTATATTTTCCTAACCGCCCGAGCCCAGTCTTATTCGGAGGTTGCACTGTATGTCTCTGTTCCAACAGATTGATAATTGAATAGGGATGGTCCGTGTGACTGTAAAACATATGAAGTAAAAAATAATCATGGTGCAATGTGCATACGTAGTTGAATGAAATGAACAAGCAATGACGACTTATAAGTGCATTTATACGTATCATATAAGGTAAGGTAATTTATTGAATATGGAAATATTTGGCATACCATTTAATTACAGGTATTGATATTTATATCAGTCTTCTTGGTAAGCAATTAGTGATGCCAAAGTATTGATAGGTCAAGTTAATGGTCAGCAGTCTCGTGAAAGTTGGTTTATTTTGATGACACATAGAAGGTTAACTTTTGACACACCCGCGGGCCACCTTTTGTTTTGTGACATCGTTTTGACAAAGTGAAACGTCTTACCGTTTCAACAGATTGATAATACGGTGGAAAAATACAAATCAATAAACAAATAAGTCATGCATTTGGTGGGAATGAAACGGTTAAGGCTCATCTATTCATTTCTACATATTATTCGCTGTGAACCGCCGGTTGGAGGTGATAGCCGAAACGATCGGAGCACTCTGGCAATTTTACATGTAATCTCATGGATGTACATACGTCTGCTATTGTCGGTGGCAACCGCTTGAACTAAATTTTCTCCATATGACATTGCGCCCAAATGAGGGCGCCTCAAGCGCGGCTCACAGCGAATATGAATAAATGTAATCTAATGAGGACCAATGTACGTAACATACCGTCTGATTTGAAGCATCATGACTATTCTTCCACTAGCTCTGGTTAGCCTTGTTTCATCAGATTTATAACGAACCAACAACCTTCGCCTGGGTATCTTCCTGCTGGCCGTTTGTGTGTGACAAAATTTTCTCTGATTATTATTCAGGCTGTTTTGTAGAGTATCAATTGCAGAATATCGCGTCTTCGTTGGTTGGATTCTTTAATTACACTTGGCTTAGAGGATCTATTTTGTGCAATTACAAGAGCCCGTAATATAGACGTCAGTGATGATCAACTTTAATCGGCAAGAAACCACGGTCGTCACAATTTTTCACACTTACGACACTCGATCACTGTTTCACTTACTGGCTTATTTCATAGAATCATCGGTATGATCGATTATAGCTAACCAAATTCACAAATCGATTACAATATTGTACAATGTGTAAATAAATAATAACAGTTTATTATAAATATTTGTATGATCGACAGCGTCATGAGCGTGACAGCACCAGGGGGCGGCGATTACGGTTAAACGGTCAACAACGCCCACGAGCGATTTTATATATTATTAACTGCTCTACCCAGCGGCCATTTTTTTATCAATTCACTTCGCAATTTTATGATAATATACCATCCGAATACAAATTTAGATTCATGGCAAAATCAATAGGGGGCGAGATTTCGATGCCAAATGATATCTGTGTTTAAAACTTAAAGTCGATTGGTACACGCGTTCGATCGCTATCGTGCGGCCAAGGCCCTCTGGCGTGGAGAAGAAAAAAAATATTTGTTCATCATCTTTGATAGTAAATAATACGATACATGTGTGCATGCGAAGATAGGGAAGTAGTTAGGCCGAGTAAAGATTCTTGGCTAACTTTCACCTTCAAAGATACTTGGCGGCGATCCGCTGCCGTAAATTTTGATTCGTTTTGCAAATCCTTGGCGTTCCGAATTGCCGCTTTTGCGTATTGGAAAATGTCCTCATGACGTCAAAGCCTGGTTGTCGGCGCCATTTTATCACCATTTAACCTAAGTTTTTGATTTGAATAAAGGCAAATCGTGATTCTTGGGCTTTCGAATTACTCACGTCACATAAAGTAATTAAATACAAACAATAATCTACCTGTTCTACTATCCACACTCGAAAAACACGATCAACGGTCATCTGTCTGCCTGATTGTATTAGTTTGATTTCTTTCCACGAGATGACGCATTGCAAAATGACAATTCCAATACTAGATTCATCCCTTACGAATCACTCGCGCAATAACGGAATGGTTTCCAAGCGCTTCTTTTGAACAAAACAGTTGCGGTGCGTGCTAATTGTGCAGATCGGCGATATTATAATTAGTATAATAATCAACGTCGAAAATACATTGGAATTGGATCATTTCTCACCCGACGATGACGATGAACTGGACATAGTAATTTTAGATAGTTCTTTTAGAGGTCCGCAGGTTCTGAGGCCACAAATTGAATTATGAGTCAACAACGTTGTGCATAGGTTTGACGATGTAGAGTTCAAATCACACTTCATGTATGTGTGATTTTTTACCCATCTAAACATTATAATTTCATTTCGCAAAAATAATGGGCGTATTCAATTACAAAGGGAATGTCATTTGAGGAAATGTAGGGGCAGGTGGGGCATGACGGCCCCCCTGAGAAATTCGGCCAAAAATTTTTCTTTTGTATTCTGCAAAATTATCGTAAATTTGATGTATTTACTTATGTTTAGGACAGTGTCAGATATCTGGGGCATAATGGACTACCCAAAGAGATTGGGTCAAAAAGAATTTTTAATTTTTTTTTCATGGTTATAAATTTAAAGTATTCATCATAATAGAAATAAACTATGGACTCTTATTATTTGGAGTTTTTGAGGTCTAGTTTCTACATTTTAAAGTTATTTTGAAGATTTATGTTTCTTCAATAAATAATGTGCTCTGACTTTTTGAGAGTCTGTTTATTTTCAGGTAATATTTATGAGTTTTCAAGTCTCTGCAAGCCGTGTCTTTAAAAGATTATTTATGTAATACCTGCATGGGAATTTCGACTTCCCGCACTGCAGAGGGTACGCGAAATAGCCTATTCCTGAACAATCCAGACACTAGCGCGTGAGGGAATGTATATTACCGCACGGTCCGTGACACGTCCGAATCTTGTGTCCACATCCACGCACTCCTGACGGGCATGTGAAGTCAACCTCCCATCACAGGCCTTACAAAAAAAGGATAAGCAACTTGTACACCGCCAAGTTCCCGCATTCGCATGAAACTTGTGTCACGAAGTCTGAAATTATTAGGCTTGTGACAGTTGAGCCGACTACTGCTCGAGCAGCCCCGAGCCAGTTTCTACCAATTAAATGAATTGTATTCATACAAAAAACAAACTCATATGATGAATATATATGATTGATCAAATTTGTTAAATGCTTTGTTATAAGTGCACGATATGGGAATATATTTACTGACCCCAACGTGTTTTAGCAGCATCTTCCAGAGATAGTTTCATTACGTGACATTTGTTCGTCTCCAAGTTTAGTAAAACTATTTTTTCAAACTCTTCAAGCGCTATAATTACCTTAACTTGTTCGAGCGGTTCAAATTAATTTTGCAAATCACTGATAATTCGTAGATCTTGCGTGTTTCAGGACCGAACAGCATTATGGGACAAAACAGTATATGGTGGGAAGTCGAAAGAACGCTGTGATTAGCCACGGCTGCATTACTTCGGGGGTAGTGCAGTCGCACACACAGTCAAACTACACATACAGGTAAGTTCATCTGATCGTTAATTAACAATGGCATCGAAGACGCTGGATCAATACTGTACCTTACCAAATCCGGGCATTGTGTTATACAACTCTGGATCGATTTTTATTAGTTTTTTCACAGTCTATAGCCACCTTCGCTTATTATCCTTATTTATTGGAACGAAGTTTCCTATCTTCATATCAAAAAATTGATCACTGAATGTATGTATACGAATTTGCACAGTATGTAAATTTACAGGTACGTAAAGAAATTCACAGTAGAGTTTCAAGGAGCAGAATTTTAATTTTTAGTGACTACTTGGAGGAAGTGGACAGTCCCGTAAAAAAGCAGCCTTTCATCGAAAATAGTATGAGTAATGAACGGCGGGGAATGTTTAGCTATAACAGGAAGCTAATCGAAGCCCAGCGTATATTTCCTATAAAGGGCATAGCCGAATAAGCATGCCAAAAGTGCCCTACGACCAAATGGATTCCTTCGATGACCAACTGTTTCCTCTTGGTAAATGACTGACCCATACCAAATTTTAGCCTTCTACCTCTATTTTGTTCGAAGTTATCGCAAAAAACGTGATTTTAAGCCGTTTCGCGATAACTCCGCTATTTCTACTCGAAAAATTCCAGAAAAAATCAAAAATCCAGCAGACGTTCGTACACATATTGAAGATTTTTTTCAGATTTTTCAGTATTAACCTGGATCTTACAAAATTTTTTGAACATTTGAACATGAACGCCATCATGGCTATCGCCCTCCAGGGGCATGTGCTATGTCGATCTGCATAGTGTGGTTCTGTAAAATTAGTGAATCACGTATTCACAATTCCATTCACTCATTCGCGTTTTCCACAAACAGGAACATTTTTATTCCGGCCGATTTTTTTTTAATGATAGGTGTCGCATCGAAAAAAAATTGAGAAGAGGGGGTCATCAACTTACATGTGAAAATATGTATTTCACTTGCTTCGGAACGAAATTCAGTCCGCGAATCGTGTGGTGAAAAGGCACTTCCGACCGGCCTATCTTGGTGTGCCCTTATCTTGAAGTCGTGCCCATAAAATAGTTGAGAATGTCAGTTTTTGATTTTTTACAATGACGCACCAATCGTAAAAATCTGAAAAAATTACAAAAAATCACATAAATGCAGATGTTCATACTGTAATAAGAACAAGGTGGTACCTTTTCAAAATCCACCGGCAACCAGCGAACTAAATGTTCAAAAATTTTTGTAAGATCCAGGTTAATACTGAAAAATCTGAAAAAAATCCTCAATATGTGTACGAGCGTCTGATGGATTGGTGATTTTTTCTGAAATTTTTTGAGTAGAAATAGCGGAGTTATCGCGAAACGGCTTAAAATCACGTTTTTTGCGATAATTTCGAACAAAATGGAGGTAGAAAGCTAAAATTTGGTATGGGTCAGTCATTTACCAAGTGGCAACAGTTGGTCATCGAAAGAATCCATTTGGTGAAAGGGCACTTTTGGCATGCTTATTCGGCTATGCCCTTTCCCTTTTTTCTGTAGGTTAGTCCTTGTGTGAGGTTAGGCTGAGGGAAAGCGAAGTGGCGTGGTAATTATGATCGAAAGCCAATGATGCTTGAGTTAAGATATCAAAGCGTAGAGAAAGCAAGATACGCCGTCATTAAGATTTGTCAGATGCAACTAATATTGATAGTTTGCAAGGTTTTCGGGATTTTTGCAGGTCCCCCGGAGCCTCCTTCGTCTTAGTTATACCCTATATACGCTTAAAGCATACATAGATTTTCGGAAGATGTAAACTACCAGAGATCGTGTAGTTGAGTGTATAACGGCGATAAAGAAAGCATCGAAAGAAACAGCGACGTATAAAATAATGTGAGATTCATGATCCGTTATTATCTGCCTCCTTCGTGTGATTCCCGTGGTACATGAAAAATAAAACATACTTATTCCTGACTCAACCATAAAGTTAGCTTTTTTGACCGGAAAAGCGGGATGAAAGTGGCATACTTTTCCCGCTCAACTTTTTTCCCGCAAAATGGAAATATGATAGAATAATTACAAAATCGAATATGATAACGATGTCGATGACAATAACGATAATGATGATGAAAATAGAATATTCATAAGTGGGGGTGCTTCGTCTCCCTAATCCCCCGGTGGGGGTTTGGCCTTGTTACGTCCCGATAAACCTTTTTCAAAATTAAAACATAGCCAAAGAATTGCTTCATTTTACTCAACAGCCACAGTGCTTGAGAGTTTTGTTTCGATGATTATAACGTTAAATATCATATTGCTTTAACCGGCGAGTTCCACCCCTCCTAGAGAAAGTCACGGACAGGCCCGCGTATTAGGTTTAACTTAGTGCCATATTTAACATTACCGAGAACGCAAAGCGTGAAGTAGTGAGATAAACCCCAGCGGGGCTCAACCCAAAAGTATCTCTTCTTTTTAAGTCAAAATTATCATCAACAATTAGGCTAAACCATACGTACAATATGTACCAAATTAAAATAGGTTGTTTATTAAGATGTATGGATGAATGTGTGAGAATTACACCTAAATATCGTTTGCTCATAATTATAGTATGTAACCGACGAGATTGAGAATCGTCGGAACACCGTCGGAGCACTCGAGTCAGGCCCGGAGTAACGCTGACCATGCCAATTCCGGCACCGAGAGGTCGCCTTTGCATCTCATTGGCTAATTACCGATGTAACTTTGTTGCACCGAGGGTTCTTGGACCGTCAGGCCCAAGACGCCATGTCTTTCGTCTGTCAAGTCGCGAGGTGCGTGGACGTCAACCCGTATTAGCCCTTCTGGTCGATAGTAGTGTTCGGAAAATCTTCAGAGTGACCGGCCTAAAGTACCGTGCTAATTCGTCAACTTCAAGCTTTCAATTTGTATTGTGAATTGCAAAGACTTACTATCACCTTATTTCAAATTCCTTTCCTGTTCTGTACTGACTCTCTTATTTTCGCGAATAGACATTTTTATGATATTCATTTCCTTAAACAAAGATCAAATCAAGTTCTGCCCTGATTCTACCGGATCAGGTAATTTTAAGTGATTAATAATAATAAGATATAAACATTCGACTTTTTGTTTAATTATATTTCAATATTACATAACTTTTAAACAGTGTTAACCAATAGCTTCTTTCGGCAACTTTAATTGATCCAAATTTAACGTACTGCTTGAGTGACTGTAATCCGAACCTACGATCATCAACCCCTAAGCCTGCTTTGGTGGCTGTTCTCGAGCTTCAACATCCATACGTAATCCATCTATTCGTACGACTCGAGGTGAGGCTCAGCTCCAGATTACTAAGACGGCACTCAATCTCGACGCACGACTCTTCAAACGCTAAGTCAATTCGAACGTTTCACTCCAACATCAACCTAATCTAGATTTTCACCAATTTGATTAATTTATATTCCTTACAAATATTGCCTACTGGTAACTAACTTTCTGTTTATTGGCCAGCTTCTCTAGCTAAAGCAAAAAATTGTCTTTTTCATTAACTCATGTCTTGGTCGCAAGCTTCACTAGCCACTTCTTTAAACCACCACTGATTGTTCACCAATACCTATATTATATAAATTCAATAATTAAATCAAACAATAGAATTGGTGCCTAGCTAGAAGTCAATATCGTTTAGGTATTTCGAGAGGTATTCTCCGGCTTTCAGCTCGGCCCCTATCACCTTGCCTAGTTAATTAGAAACCATATATTATCACCTGTGTTTTTCGCTTAAATCAAAAGTATAAGAATAAGTATATATGTTCAATCTGATCGACGGAACCACACGCACAGGATCTGTCTAAACAAGGTTATCGTTCGTGGATCCTCCTGGACACACTGCAGAGTTACTCTCCTGACGATACCTTGATTATTAAATTTAGACATTGAAGATCCTGGATATCTTTGTCCTGTACGGTTATCGTTCGTGGATCCTCCTGGACACACCGCAGAGTTACTCTCCTGACGATACCATACACGATTAGGACTTTATTAATAGACAAACAAGTGTGTGTGTTTCCGAAATTCAGCGGAACATAATATATTTTGTAATTTAACTTGAGAATGCATAAATCTAAGAAGAGAGATACAAATTACTAAAACGATCAGTTAGACTTAATGCGCGTTCATTATAGATCTCGCGGCCTTAGTTTATCATTTCATGTTGTAACAACAAATTATATGTAACCCTTTTTATAACTTCAACCATTATCATTTCCTAAATCGTTTGAAGAATATATTCTATCTTTTACCAGTTAAACCATATAACCCGTTTATTTTGAACGACGACCTTTTCCCAATTTCAGGATCAAATTATCATTATTATAAATTAGCCTCAACCTATTTAAACCAATCTCGCAGACCTGTATAGGACTATAGCAACACGATCCTACAAATACCGGCGTACCGAAAGGTAGGTCTTTCTTAGTTTTTAATTTTTATTCAGTGCTGTTACGTGGGTGCATAATCGATTATTATCCTTAATAGTCGTAAACTTTTATCGCTCTTCACACGTCCACCCTCCCACGTAACAGCCTCATACGACCCCACCAGGGCCAGCGGCCCTGGACCCGCTCCAACGATAGTCTAGAATGTTAGTTCTAGAAAAACAAACGATGGAGGATGTGGCAGAAGTTCTTGAACAAAAAAAAGTGAAAAAATATGCAATGCATACACATTTCTGAAACCCCAAAATTTTTTCATTATTTATTTTTTATTCGCACAAACAACCATGATTCAAGCACGCTGATTTCAAGTACGTTGAAGTCGGTATTGGGGTCAACTGGACCCCAATAAGGTGTTGGGGTCAGCTCGACTCCAATGAGGAAACCAAACAGCAAACACAAGCTGCCCAAAAAGGGCACCACCGACTCGCGCTGCGCTTAACATAGAACGCTCAGCTTCTGTGCGTGAGTGATTCCCGCTTTTTACGTCAATATATATATATATATATATATATATATATATATATATATGTATGTAACACAGGAATAAAAGTTGATTATTCCCTTGTTACATAATGTACTACTGTTTAGTGGTATGTCTCAAAAGTTTATTTTTATTTGTTTCGCATTAAATTCCAGTGTTGATTATGGATTTTTTTTACTAGTATTTCCGAATGTTTTGTTAGATCAGTTTTTGAGGTTCTCGTCAGCGTATATAAACAATATTGTTTGCTAACCAAACAGGTCAGCAAAGCATCGAATCAAAAAAGCGGCAAAGTGTGCATAAAATTAATAAAATTGAATTTTCATAGAATAGAGAATTTTGGTAATAAATGAATCACCTTAAAATGTCATAAGTAAATTTTTAATAACACTCGGTATCGAAATACATGGGAGTTGATCAGAAACAATGAGCCATCTAATAAGAAACATGGACGTATCGTTCAGAAACCGATCAAAATTGCAGCTTTCCGATCTCGATTTTTGACTGATACGTTAATATTCCGCTTTGGTTTCATAATCTAAATTATACAGGCTATGCTAATAAACGTCGATATTTAGATATTCCATCAAAAACAGCTACTCCTATAAAACGGTTAAAGAAGACTGAAGAGTTTTGTCATATCAAAATACGGGTTTGACATTTTGAAATGCGGATTTTCTGACCCACGTGACGGTTAGATCACACATTTTGTATATTTGAAAATTCTCATCCACCGAAATGCCAGCTCCTAGAACACTTTGCCTATTGCAATTTTAATTCCCTTAGTGTTCCTCGATCAAATACAAACTCATGAAATATCTATGTGCACAAACTATTTTCATTAAATATCCTGAACTGCCAAGTCAACTCACAGCTTTGTCTTTTTTGTCATCTGTAATAAGACGAATTTCCTTATTGCTTACTACTATAACTTGCTAGTAAATTACAGAAGAAAATGTGGGCTCGTAGAGATTTGAAGAATGATTCAAAGGCACAGATAAATAAAGCTGGACCAAGGCTTTTATTGCAATATGTGTTTCTCGGTGTGAGTCAGAAACAAGACTGTTTTTACAATAATGCTGCTTGACGGAGCAATCCTATTCATTTTATGACAGAAGAACACTCGAGCTTCTTTTATCTATACTGACTTGTAGATCTTTAGAAAAAGGGTGTAAGAGGTGATTTTACCCTTTGTAATACTACTTATAGTTTTAAGATAGTTATCACTCTCGTAATTCATCCTAGTTACATTCATACAATACTTCGTGACCAGTGTGTTGCATATATATAGGACATGTTTTCTCAGGTTTCGGTCAATGAAGTAATACAAATGTTTTTCCCGACAAGCGAGACAGCAACTATTTTTCGACGCATGCTTGTCGTGGCCCCTTGGAGGTTAAACGCGCACTACATGAGACATTTAGGTTTTCGTTAATTTCAAACATAATAATCTGAAACAGAATAGGAAAATTATGAACAAGTTCCTAATTTTTAAGATTTTTTTTCCAATTCTAGGACCATTAGATATGATTACACCCACAAAAAAGTGACGATGTAAAAGGCGTACATGTTGGCATACCGCCATTCTGAGAAGAAGTCACAAGTAACGGCTATGATTTTAATAGGTCAATTTACAGCAGTACCCAACAATGTAAACCCGTTAAATCTCTGGTCGACAAACGATATGCCGTGACAAAGATGGTTACAATCAGTGATTGATGTATAGGCATATTTTTGGCTATATCGCGTATGCTTTGATAGTCAATGATAATCTGTCATTCATGTAAGGTGCGTCATTTTTAACCCGGCATCACATCTGCATAGAAATTATTGAAATTTCTTATGTCATTTCTCCTATTAACAATGTTCTGGTGTCTACTCATTTGTATCATTTCTTCAACATTACGATTGTACCAAAAGGGCTCCGTATCTAAAACTGACGCATGACCAAAGTCAAAATTATTGCTATGGCGTATACTATGTGTTGCTAACGCACAGCTATCTATGTCGTGACTTTTTATGTCAGATTTGTGGCCAGAAATCGTCACTTTCAGATTTCGGGACGATAGCTCAATATAGCCCTTTCGACGATCTAGACCAGTGTTTTTCAACCTTTTTCATGACACGGCCCCTTTATTTTAAAGAAATACTTCGCGACCCCCCTACCCGTTACTTTTTTTTATGTATTTTATTTTGTAACAAATATTCAATCCAACATATTTATTCATTTTCATAATTAGGGTTCGGATGAATACATAATCAAGTACGTAAAACACATTTTCTTACATCGAATGCGTCGCCAATAGATAACGCAATTTACGCGTATACGTACGACCACGGCCGGATCCATGATGGGAGAAATTGGTTAATGAAAACCAAGCGTAACCTTCGCATTAAGAGTTCTTATAAGTTTTTTTTATTTTTTGTTGATTTGATACAAATGTTTAAGATGTATCATAAGTTATTTTTAATTTTTGTTTATTTGATACAAATGATTATGTCCTTTAGTTAACATTTTTCTCAATAAATCTTTTCGAACTTTATTGTTTTCTTTTACTGCAGTAGCTTTCCCAACCTTTTGCAACTCCTCTATAGAAGCTCGGCGACCCCCCAGGGGGTCGTGATCCACACGATGAAAAACACTAATCTAGACAATCGATATGGTACACTGTGTTGATCTTATATAGCATCGAAGTGACAGATATCAACATACTATAAAATTTTTGTATGTCATTCATGATCTCATATGTTACATGTATTTCCTCTTCCTTAAGAAGTTGCTTAACATTTTGTGCGAGACTATTTACGAATGTGATGGCACACACAGTTTTTTTTCTTCCTGTGGGTCTATAGGTGTCCAGTTTATACTATTATAAAATTTGCAAATTCTCTGCTTTTTTCAAATATTTCGAGAGACCTGAGAGGAAAAATTGCTATTGTTAAAATCTTGATAAGGGCATGGTGTATGAATAACTAATACACAACATTCAAACTAAGAATAATAAATGTATTGTCAATAAATAAAAAAGAATTGTCTCGCAGCGGTGGGCGCTCTCCCACATTTTGATACATTGCGCGCGCACGCTCACTCACGCATGCGCACCTACACTACTCACGCATGTATAGCATACAAATTATCTGAATATCTCAACAGCTATATCATTAGTTACAGGCTACCGGCTACATACACTGTCTCTGAAACCAGATTTTCATAATTTTTCAGCGTATCTAACCACCCGCTTCCAGGATACATTGAACATCCCTTGTTACTATGATCAAGAACAAACTCAAAATAAAAATTGAAAATCCAATCGAAGGTGCAAAGATTAGTTATATCAATTCACAGCTGCCAGATTCGAAAGGCCTATTCCTTGAAGATGTTGTTTCAAATCGGTTCAAATTTCAAGTTGGTTCAAATGTATTGACCTCTAAAACTATGCTCTTGCAAGAAAAAGTAACGATCTTAGAATTTCTGTGCTGTGAAAATACCGATTTCGTCCTCAGAAGGCCTCTGCTGTACGATTAACATGCCACCGCCCAAACAAAACTGGTGCTCAGCCCCATGACGGTAGGGCCGTGAATTAATGATAAACAGGACGGTCGAGTTCGCATGTATCAACACGTACTAAAGGTGTGCGGGTACCCGACTAAGTCGGGTACATAAGGTACTCGAGTCGGAGTCGGGTACCCGGTACCCGAGTTGGAGTCGGGTACCGATGCGCGTCGAATCGAATTCGAATTCGCGCACATGCACATTATAGCAGAAAAGTTTTCCCATTTAGCGTCAAGCGTGTCGAAGTGACGGTTCGAACGTCTTGCACCTTATCACTCTCATTACTCATTAGCATTAGTATTAGTACCTACTCTGGTGGCGTTTCAACTAACGTTCTTGCTCTTGCATTTCGTCAAATTTCGTATGTACGTGACGGGCGACGGGGTCTCGTTCTCCCGCTGAGTGTTATGTCAGTGGACCATGGAGCAGTGCGAGGACTGCGAAAAGGACTCTTAACTCTAACATTACAACGGATTCTAGTCAATCTGAATCTCCATATAGTTCTCGAGGGCCACGAAAAACCAGCCAAGTGTGGACATACTTTACCACACTTGATCTACAGACTGCTAAATGCAAAACTTGTCGCACTATTATCAAAACCAAGTTCAGTAGCACTTCGGCACTTCGCAGGCATCTACAGACGCACTCTGAGATTTTTGCGAAGTTGGATTCTGCCAAAAAAGCTACAGATAATAGTGAATCAAGTACGAAAAATTCAATTGTCAATGCTTTTCAAAGTCAAACAGCTTTCGATAGCAAATCGCCGAAGGCTCAAGAACTAACGAAAGCTATAGCTGTGATGATAGCTGTCGATCTGCAGCCGTATACCCTAGTTGAGGATCCCGGTTTCAAATCCGTATTAAAAATCGCAGAGCCACGCTACCAGATTCCTTCTAGGACCACATTTTCTCGGAATTTGATACCGAAAATGTACCTGGATGAACGTTGCCGAATTTTCCAAGTGCTTCAGCTGGACGTCATTCAAGGTAAGTGTAGGTTACTGTAGGTATAGTAGGTAGTCTAAAGTTGCACTTAATAGTGACGCCGAAGAGATTACCGCGTAAACTCGTAGACTATGATACCCGCATATCTTGATACAATGTTGCATTGAATAACGACAAATAAATAGTAAACAACTTTAATATTAGTCATCTATTAGTTACATCATTTTACTACTGATTTATATGAAATATATAAATATTCAAATAATAAATATAAAGTATTTTATCAAAATCGGATTGTCTATCGGAAGTCAATTTTAGTTACTGCTTTGTTGAAATTTTCGACTTTCTCAATTAATTTGTATTCATGATCGTATCATTATTTTATGACACTTATTTATGTTCAATTTTTTCATTCCTAACTTTGTAACAAATCTATTTCTTATGTTGAATATTTTAAATAATAATAATAAAATAATAAGCAGATAAGTGTGAATATTGGGATACACTGTCAATAAAAATAAGATAAACATAAAGTTATAAGCGTGTAATTATTCAAGGCTATATTTGTATGAAAATGTTTAATCGTTTTATCATTCAACGTGAATTGTTCGTACTCGTGTTTCTTTTCTTTTACATTACAATGTCCATGTCAAATATGTAGAGATAAAAAAATATTATTATGTAACAATAAATAAATAAAATTCTTACTCAGTCATCCATCTAATCATTCATTCTCAAAGTAATAAAATACGCCATTTATATGTATGTATATGTATGTATTGTAACGTGGCATTTTGGAATGGCCCGTTATAAGGCTAAAAATCTGAAGGAAACTACCGAAAACGCGTCCCTGGCGGGGTACTCCAAGCAAGCTCGATACGATATTGGCAAAAAATACTAGTTACTAATATTTTCTGTATAAATTTTGTAATTCCGCGCTTCGGCGCAAGCTAAACAGGTACCGCAACCACGATCATCGAGGGATCAACACATTCTTTGATTCACCGAGAGATCGACAACTACCGAAAACTACAGTTCCAGCTACCACCGAATTCAACTACCGTTCCGTAAATATGAATCTCCCGTACAACTTTGAATGCCTACTTCTTCGGATGCCGTAAGTTCGACATTAAGGGCAGACCGCAGCCTGTTGTCCACCGACTTACCGGCCAGGAGCCGGACCGAACCCAAAACACTACGTCCAGAGTTGATGAAGCCCTCGTTCTGAGGATCGACGCAGCCTTCCTGTCAGTACGGGCTACAATCAGTGTGAGTCATGGTCCACGGACGTTGAGGTGCTGTAAGCCGCCGTGTGACTGCATGGTCTTCGTGATATATCGTGGGCAGCTGGCCACTGCCTATACGACGAAGCCGGTGGAGGCTCACAATGAGGAGTTGCACTCCATCCGGTAACCTTCCGGAGGTAGCCTACGTACCTGCCTTCGTGGAGGGAACTCCCAATGACAGGCAACCTGGACAGTACAACGCAGCAGCCGAAGAAAAGTACGTGTGATGTCAACTACGCTCATCTAGCGGTAATCGTCGACAACGCGTAGCCGATATTCGCCAGAGGGATGATCCAATTATGGTGGGGATTGAATGACCACCGAAGGGGAGGAAGAATCACCTGACGACAACGGCGAGATCGCTGATGCGGACTCCGAACTCTGCCTATTCTACGCTCAACCCGCCAGGAGACAGCTTTGAATATCTTGCTCTCGTTACTTTAGACTTCCTTCAACTTTCCGTATTCTTCCTCTATCTTTCCTGCTCCTTCCTGTCGCTATCGCTACCGTTTATTTCTATCTTTTTCGTACCCACTATCGTTTGAATATTAGCTTCTTTCCTTTCTTATAACTTCAACTCCTTCCTTCTTTAGCTCTTGTTCAGTTTATTTTAATTTAAACTGAGTGCTTATTACCGTCACCGACTGAGGTAAGGCTTTTGCCTCTGTATCGTACCGTTACGAAGTTGCTCTAATTTCTAGTTCTCTTATCGTATCTTAATTATCGTTTTGGTTGCATCAAATGATGCCAGTATCTTTGTGAATCATGGTCCACGGACATTGAGGTGCTGTAAGCCGCCGTGCAACTGCATGATTTCGTTATGTAATTAATTTCCGAAAACTTATCGTTGAGCTACCTCGTAACTACCGAGTAATTATCTTTTGTATCTCTGATTTTCTTTGCTTCTCGTAATTTTATGCTAGAAATGCTTGTGTAATTTCTACTGTCGCTTGCTATCGCTATCTTTAATTTTCTTTACTAGTATTGCCTATCGCTTTGTATCGTATCGCCTATTTATATTGTTACAAAGGATAAAATCACCCGTTTTACCCCCTTTTCTAATGATCTAGTAGTCGGCATCTGACGCAAGAAAACTAAGTCTTCTTATGTCATCAAATGAATAAGGTTGCTGCGTCAACCGCTATTATTGTAAAAACAGATCTGTTTCAGACTTTGAGCTGATAACACGTTCTTTACCCCAAATACATTTTTCTCAAAGCATATTTCTCATTTAGCGCCTTTTAATTGCTCACCTAACTAAGCTTCTTACCCTCGTTTTATTCGTTACACTAAAAAGTGTAACAATATTATTTGCTTTGTGCATGAATTTCGTATCTTATATCGAGCTACTTGGAGTACAGCTGAGCGTAGATTAAGCCGCTAAATACTACCGAACCTTTGTTTTCTATCGCTTATTATTGATTTACATTTCTTATTGTCTTGTAATATTTTCTTGTTTCCCGAATATCGTATTTCCTTGTTATCTTAAGTTGCTTATTGTAACAGGTGTATTTAGTGTATTATTTTTATCTTGAGATCCCGCCTCTAAATCTCTCAATCTCGCAAAATTCTTGTATTCTCTCGTTACTGTAATTTCGAATTTCCTTGTTAAATTAATATCGTAATTTTGACTGTTGTAAATTATCGATTCACTTGCCGTGAATAATTCTTTCGTATAAGCTCCCGATATTTGTAAATTGTATATGACTGTCAATCTCTCTCGCTAATTACCGTTTGTCGTAATCTCAATATTATTTTCTTATCACTATCGTTCTAAGCTATCGTCAACTCCGTCAACTACCGATTTTCGTTGAAGTTTTACTCTTGCTTTAATTTAACAAATTAACAATTTTCGTAGTGCCGCTTTTGAAATTAGGGTAAAATCAGGTCGCCCAGTGACGTCTAGTTTAAGTAGACTTTTGTATTATATCGCTTCTTTCGACCTACGACTAACTTCTTTTGTTAACTATCATTTTTGCGCGGATTATCGCTTAGCTTCTTTTATCGTAAATCTTGTAAACCACTCTCGTTGACTAACTGCCTTTTGCTACGTTTCTGTAACAAAATTTGACTAATCTACCGCTTGTGAACTGATTAATAATACACGGCTGATTGACTTGTTAATTTACTTGATTCGAACTTATTTCTTGATTTCTCTACTTTCCTTATTTCCGTAATTGTTGTAACTGCCTTGGATACCGCCACTCTACCAGTTCGTGTGAGTACCTGAGCCTAGCCAGCCATACAACGGGTTCTCTAATTATTATTACCGTATCGTATCTTTCCCTTTTTATCTAAAAATTGACGCTGAAGCGTCTGGCGCCCAACGAGTATCTTTTCGTATCTTTAAATATCGTATCGAATAATTGGAGAATCGCGCCAAAGTGCTAACGGTAAGTCCTCGTCAGAGGGTAACAGAATTTAGCGTTACAACACATAACATTTAATATATGAATAGCTTAGCCTCAACCCCTTCATCTCTATCAAATGCACGACTTGTTTGTTTATTTATTTGTATGTTTTGTACGTACTTGTTCAACACATCACTTGGATTCAATGACGCATGGTGTAGTGCTTATCAGTGATAAAATGGAACCTTTTCCTTGCTTGTTTGTTGTTTCGTTTACTTCGTCCTTCATATTTATCCTGTTACGCATCCATTGGAACCTATAAATGATACACTTCGGCAAGCCGACATTCCAAATAGTCGGAGAGCTAGTAACGCAAGTTTCATGAAGTGTTTGATGCACCTTGAAATTTTGTATAACAGTATCTACTAGATAGATAAGCAGGTAAACATGTGGTGGCTTGAGCTACCTGGGGACACCTGGTACTGCACATAGGAGAAAGGTATGAAAAAATATCGCCCCAAAAAAGTGTTTGATTCAGAGGCCAACAAATACTAATAGAAATTTAAGGGGCCTTACCAGTGTGACACTTTCAAAAAATCGATTTTTTTCTTTGGCTTATTCGATAGTTTATATCTTCAAAAATATCCTGTGAAAGCGGCAAGGTCGTATCTTGAATAGTTTTTGAATGACAGCGTTCTAAAGAGCGACCGCTCGCAGGTATAAACCGCTCCACTTGCCTATAGACGGAGTTATCTAGAAACTTTAAACGCGTTTTTCTCGAAACGACATTTTTTAAAATTGCTGACATCATAACTCAAAGAGAAATTAACCGATCGACTTCAAAATGAAACTGAGTATTTTTGAGTATATTTACTATACAACGACGTACGATCTTTTTGATTGGTTGAAAATTGTCAACTTGGCATTAAAAAAACGACCATTTTCTTACTCTAAAACACGATACTTTTTTCAGAACTACGCCATTTTGTTAATTTTTGATATTTTTCAAAAATCTTAGGTCATTTTATAGGAAATACCTTCAACTTCAATGACCTTTTTGAATTTTTTTGTTTGAGCTACTCATTCGGCCGGAATCATGTCAGCAGTTGGGGAACTTTTTTTTTGGCACCTCCGAAGATAGCACATAACTCCGTTATTTTTCGATGTTTTTGTAAAAAAAAAAATCTTAAGATATAGCTCAAAATATACTTTATTATTTCCCAAAAAATTCAAAACATTCTATCGAGTACTTTCTTTTAAAAAAATTCCTGAAAATCGCCTAATTTTTCATGGGTTACACTGGTATAGCCCCTTAAGGTAATTTAAAACACAAAAATGAATAAGGCATCGAAATACATGAGAAACATGCTTGATCCAGTTCAAAAAAAAAATTTTCTTTTACATAACTTCATTTTTTCGCGATTTTAGCGGTTTTTTTTTCTATTTACTCTTAATTAGGAGGGTTGGCGAGGTAAATCAACTATGGATTTGGATTCAGTGCATCGAAATACATAACACTAGGTAGGTCTAATCAAATGTACAGACGACTTTCTTTGTATATGCTGGTGTAACCTTTACTACGATTTGTTGTTGCTTCATCATAGTTAATAGATTAATTTCTAATTGTAAATTTACGAAAAAACTTATGCTGTAGCGACATGTATTATTAATTGATAAATTAGTGTTCAGAATTTCAGACTGTATAAAATAGGATCATATACTGAGACTGACAAATTTTAGCTATACTTGTTGTATTAAGCGGTTAAAAAAATAAAATGGGAAAAAAAAATTCATCTATCGTTTTTACTTTGCAGTCTATTCATTACTTGTTAGAAAGTTGAGGTAGACGTTTACGGACTATATGGTCACAGATTATGTTATTCGGGCACTGACGATGAGTCGGCGAGTTGAGCTTTGCACTCGGTCCGGCTTCACCTAGGCAAGGATTCCTGCAATTTTCCTTGTCCCTAGTGCGAATGCGGGTATTTTTGTTAAACATCTTAAAACGGTCTACATACGCATAATGATGGCCACTGATCCATCCGCTCGCTTCCCAAGGGCAAGTCCGGAAGACTTTTTGGGAACAGATCCTAACGGGTATTGTGGGTATTGGTAGTGACTACTATTATTCACGTAATCCTGAGCGAATTGGATTAGCCGCAGTACTATTTTATTTTCACATGATGGTCATATGTCATACAGTTATTAACTACGAATGCTACATATCACAACCGGTATAAGAGTTGTGGTTCGCTTACAATTAGTTTACTATTGGTTACTATATGGTACAGTAGTATCATTGCCGCATACTTACAAAAAGTGACGAAATCTACCAAAAACCAAATCACAATAAAAATTCAAGAATAACTTAGATATTACCAGTGTCTGTCGTGAAATCAGGAAAGAAGCCCAAGCTCTACGATCTCTCAGCAAGTAGGTATACGTCGTAAAGGCGGACCTCGCTGTTTCGTGCAGTGATACCGAAACGTCATTCCAAGCGCTACGTACTTGGTGGTCACATTTTTGTTTAGAATCAATTACAAATGCTATAGCGACAGAGTAATCGTAGAGTTTAATCCATCCCATCAATTCACGGAATAATGACGTGAGAATATGAATTGTACATGTTCGTACAGCGTGGGATAATTTTTATTCAATCACGCAGAATAAGAACTCGATGGTGTATGGAAACAGTATGCTTTAATACATTACGTGCCACAAGCGATTAAAGCTTTAATATGTACAATTTACCTGCCAATTTACCTTGCCCTTGCTTGCTAGCTAAAAAAAATATTTTAGATTTTATCACCCATGTTCGAAGATGATTATAATAACGTAATAAAGAGTAATCTTAGAATTGTATCGAAAGGACTTAATGGGTTCTCTGTGCGTAGTGAGCAGACGTAGAATCGAATAAATCTCATTGCAAAGAATATGTGTACAAAAAGTGGATATATTTGGAATCGAAGAACTTTTGTTAGAGTCTAGAGATTGACTATTATTATAGTAATATTCGCTAACGCCATGACACAGCAGCCTCATTCATTTGTAGACACGTGATTAACCATTTGATGATTGAATATTATATCTGCATCAGCCGTGCCAAGGTGTATAAGAACTGGAAACATAACTTCGTTATAATAAGTATACATTTCCGAACTGCAATCAGCAACAAATGATTTTAAATAAATGAATAAAACGCACATGTACAATGTCAAATTAAAAATATCCGATAATATTACTGTTCAAAGCTACCTGGTCAATAGACTGAATCCCATGAAGTCCTCAATTCTATGATGCAAGTAGGAAAAAAAAAAAAAAAAAATACAAATCCGATACGTTAGTAATATTAAACAATGTGTCATCAACCAGTCATTTCGATGCACAATTTATTTTGTTTGAAAAAATTCGGTCCATTAATTGATGGTAACAGAAAGTCTTGGAGACGGAATTAATACATGGGATCACACACGTCACGAACAGGTATGACCGTTTTGATGAAAAATATAAATCGAGTGTGTCCGCCAAGTACGTAGCGCTTAAAATGATGTTTTGAAACAGCGAGGTCCAACTTTACGACGTAATGGGTGTGCGCATGACCTTGACACGAAACGAATGTCGACGCCAGCGCTCGGGGTGGTGAAATGAAGCCCTATTGGTTATAAAGTTCACTGTGGCCTTATGTGGTCGAATTCAGAAGAATAATGACTATGTTGTTTGATGATGTCCGCGAATATCCCGTCATTTTGACGTGATAACGTCTTATAAATCGATGAACGCCGGCTGCACTCACGAAAAAGCATGACTCATAGTAACGTTCCGCCTGAGCCGAGCGAAGCGTTCGGCTCGTTCCGCCTGAGCCGAGCGTGCAAGCGAGAGCGAGGTACGAAAAAAAGTACAAATAAATGTTAATTTATAGAAAAAATGGTAATTTTCAATTAACTCTTTCTTTGTATTATACAAAATAATGATAATTCAGTGATAATAATTCAATTCAATTCATAAAAGTATGCAATTTTTCATCAATGTTTTCTTATGACGTTATCACGTAAAATTATCGTTCGTGAACCTACTTTACAGACAACCCGTTTTTTTATAATAATTCTGGCCGTATATTACAGCACCCTGCAGTAACTTTCAAACCGATCTAACACCCCATTGAACAGTTTTTAACGTTTAAAAACATTTGCTATCGCTTCTCACCGCGACGCGCAGCAACGTGGTGGCAACAGTTAATCGTTGATGGTGTGTTACATGCCGGACACTGGATGCTTTCTTTGTTATAAGTGATTCACGATCTAAATTATCGACAGCCATGACAGAAAAGAAGTCCAAAAGAAAGATAAATTGCTGTGTCGTGGATTGTGTAAACCGATTCCGTAATACAGGTTGAAAAATACACTTATATCGGTTCCCGGCAACAGATCATAAAAATAAATAAAAATTAGATCGTTGCAAGCATTGGATATTAGCCATCAAGAGAGAAGAGTAAGTAACGTCTTCAGTAACCTTTTTAAGTGAAAGATGTTATTCATTTGTACACAACCAAAGATACCCTCACCGAACATGACTCAACTTGACCTAAATTGTTGGAATTCTGCAAAAAATGACAGTACCTAATATTCCCTTTGTTTGTCAATGTCTGAAAAAAGATAATAAAATTAACCAATGGTATTTGTTTCAGTCCAGACGGGACACCCTGAGAGCCAAAGTCTTACTCGAGAATCTGTAGCCAGCGCTTTATTGGGGTTGCTAAAACTGAATACACATTGGGTCCCAGTTACAATCCCATTGTATTTTCTGCGGTGTATTGTAAGAGTTCTGTTCACGAAAAAATTGCTCTGGGAAGATGAAAATATGCAATTTGATAATGATTTATGTAGTAACGGATATTGACCTTATCACATGTATGTGTGAGATTCTTGGTGTCAAAGGTCACAAGAAAAGCCAAAGAAAATTGACGTTTCGGCCCTGAGGGGGGCCCTCCTCAGAAAAACTATAAATTTATTATAAATAAGTAGGTAAACAACCAATAATTAATATAAAGAAGAGAGATTTCATTAGACTTAGATTAAGTTACGTAAAAAACCTCATTCCTGGAGGTGAAACTTCCAATAGGAAGACATAAAACGTACAAACAAAAACAATCAGGAAAAATAATAATAAGTCAGCAGTCACAACGAGTCGTAGGTAAAATTCAAGCCATGTGGGTAAAAGCAAATCTAAAGGATAAAGGTTATGAGTTACAATCATGTCAGAATCCATTTGTATCAAGAGAATCAGAAGCTACAACGCTTACCCATCCATCGTAGAGGGGACAAATTATTTGTCAGGCTCTTTTGGGACCATTATTAGGCCGAGTCGGTGTAGAGCGGGATTTAATAAATCTATCAATGATTGTAAACACCTGTGCCAACAAGCTGGCGAGTGAGACAGACCGGAAAAACAAGACAGACCAAAGCGATGATACAATGGATGTTGACAAGAGTGAAAACTTACTACGTTAAGCATTAAGGAGAAACATGATGTTGACCGTCGTAGCGCCACCGAAGGGGTAAATGATTTAAGAGCTAGGAATGCTAGTGATTAGGATTCTTTTTCGTGAAAAGGATTATTAACAACTTTAGTTAACAATTAAATTATAGTAAACATTACTTCTTTCTCGAAAGGATCTTCCTGTCAGAAATGGATTCTGACATGATTGTAACTCATAACCTTTATCCTTTAGATTTGCTTTTACCCACATGGCTTGAATTTTACCTACGACTCGTTGTGACTGCTGACTTATTATTATTTTTCCTGATTGTTCTTGTTTGTACGTTTTATGTTCTTCCTATTGAAAGTTTCACCTGCAGGAATGAGGTTTTTTACGTAATTTAATGTAAGTCCAATGCAATCTCGCTCCTTTATATTAATTATTGGTTGTTTACCTACTTATTTATAATAAATTTATAGTTTTTCTGAGGAGGGCCCCCCTCAGGGCCGAAACGTCAATTTTCTTTGGCTTTTCTTGTGACCTTTGACACCAAGAATCTCACACATAATGATTTATGTCTGTTCTGTTTCAATGAACCGTGTTTGTTTACCTGAATATTACTACTAGATATCACAGAGGTATTAAAAGAAAGAAGGGATCTGATGGGGTCAGTTCAAGTAAGAAACCAGTGTCTCAAAACATCATCTCAGAGCAAGGTGACATGGCATCAGGAGCTGCGATGGAGCAGTACAGGCAAAATTATGGAATATTGAAGTGTAAGTGGCTAAGGTTCTGGATGTCTGTACGTCTGTTCACTGTGTTATTTGTTGATATGTGTATCATTTCTTTTATAAGACGCTTGTGCCAGTTATCCTCCTTATCTAGAATTTAAACTTTGTCAAAATTGAATTTCTGTCCTTCTGTGGGTACATGGAACGTTAGAGCAAACCTTTCCGGATCACAAGATTTGATGTCATATTTATGATTTGTAATTCTCTTTTTCAGATGTTGAGATGATTAACCAATGTAACTTTGAACAATCTGAGGAATTAATTTTATATACTATCTTGATCTGATTGAGAGTTGAAGTTTTGGATTTTAAGGTGCTGAAAATATTGTTTATTGTGTGTGCAATTTTGTAAGCTACGTCGATATTGTGTTCGGCTAGTGTACGTTTAATGATTTGTGACAGACCACTGATGAATGGAATGGAACCTTTGTTGTTATTGTTAATCCGTACCCTCGATATTCCAGTTCATGCTGCAGTAGAATTTATTTGTGCGTTTAGATTGAATGCCTAAGATAAGATGTATGGGGTATCCATTCTGAACAAGCTTGTCTCTGATTAGTTTAAGTTTTTTTTTTCCTGAATTTAGGGTGTAATAAAGCGATGCTTCTATCAAACAGGCCGATGGCTACACTTTTTTGTGCTGTAGAGGATGATGCGATTTGAAATGAATGTACCTGCTAGACCAACTGTCTTTACGGTACCCATCAGTGATTAAACGTCCATTTTCATTAATTACATATGTGTCCAAAAAGCTTATTTGATTGTTATTTTCAATTTCACAGGTGAAATCCAATTTTAGATGATAATTGTTGAAAGATGTGAGAAGTTATTGAATTTTGTCTTTATGGACGCATCTCATGATTTCATTGACGTATCTTTCATGAAACACTAATTTAAAACCAAGAGAATTGAAGACTGTCTACATTTTCCATGACAATATTCGCTACGACTGGACTGATCGGTGAGCCCATCGCAACTCCGAAAATTTGTTTGTAGAATTTGTCATTGTAAAGGAAGTAGTTGGAATTTCAGCAAATTTCAACGGATTGCATGAATTCATTTTCAGGAATTGAGGTGTGCGCAGCGATGTCAGTCCCCTTTTTCTGAACACGACGTGGAAGAGACTTATAAAATCGCGAGTGTTAGAATTCACATAGAATGAAGCAGGCAAAGGCTGCGAATTCATTGTATATTGACAAAATATACTTTAACCATGTTACCCTATGCTGATGATATTTTGGTCATGAGCGCTGTTCTGACCAATCTACAACCTCCGATCTTAAAAGATAGTGGCTCAGAGAAAATAGAATAGATTAGATAGGGCCATTTTTGTACATAATATGATCCCTTTAGTGAAAACCATATATTTAAAAATCGAACAATAAAAAATCAGTTTTTATGTTCATTTTTTGTTTGTCTTGGGCGTCAAGCAATTAGGAGTTTGTTACTGTTGAAATAATAAAACTATGAGCCTGAAGCTAGCGGCCAGAGTTAGTATTCCAGAAACTTTGGAATTTCACTTCGAAAAAAGTCCAACCAAGCTCAAAATTGGTATACACTTACCTGCCAGCTCTCCAAATAAGGTGTGAAAAGTCCCCTGAATTCCGTTGTATAAAAATATTTAGTCGTGCGTATTCAACTAAATATTCGTAAATTCAACAAATTTTTTTTTTCAGTGTAATGACTCATTATGGAACAGTTGTGCGGTATATGTGACAAAACACTTGCAGGTGACGAATCTGTAACAGTTGAGCGGACGATATGGACGACCCAGAAACTGATTTTATTGATGATCTTCTGAGCAATCTCGGAAATTCCCACCAGTCTCGTGGGAAAATCAAGAACGATTCGAGAGAGAAGAAGAAGAAACTGAAGGAAAATAAGCTGTCAGAAATTTGTTACATAAACAACCTTCATTTTTTTTTAGTTATCTATTCCTAAATATTCACTAAGAAAAATATTAGATTATACCTAACCTGACAAGCTTTATTTTTTGAGGTACTCTTTTACATCTTTTTAGTGTTACAATAAGAAGATCATAAACAGGAACGTTAGTATTGCACAATTGAATAAACCATTTTTATACGGTAAACCTCAACATCTATATAATGTTAGAATAAGACAAATATACTATTATTTATAGTACTATTTTTATATACTATTATTAAACATACTATTATTTATACCCGAATGTCTATAAAAATATCAAAACGAGAAGATACGGCACAGAAACCTCGATTTTGATTATTACATGCAATTAAATACCCATACAAAATTTATATTGCAGTTTAAATACCAGATTACGTGAAAACTACTAATTCTATCGATAAACTCTATTGGACTTTTTTTGTAGGAAATTTTTCGTTCTTTATTTTTTATAAGTATACCTTATAACCGTAAGACCGACAGGAACGAAGATATTCGCAAAAAAACGAAAAAAGGTCATTTTTTCACCGTTTTTGGGCTGTCACAAGTTATGCGTACAACCGAATTCAGGGGACTTTTCACACCTTATTTGGAGAGCTGACAGGTAAGTGTATACCAATTTTCAGCTTGGTTGGACTTTTTTCGAAGATGAGCCCATTTTTTGCCTCAAGTTCCTGGACTATAGGGGTTGAACGTGCTGTTGTCGATAAATATGAGGCGACAAATCCTAAAAATCATAAAAAAATTGATAAATATTATAGAAAGATAATACTTTTATAGAATTGTAGAAGCAATTCCGAGTACAAATCTGTACTGTGACGTCCTATTTAAAAGAAGTTTAGAGAATGTTCGCCTGCTACTTCTGGCCACTAGCTTCAGATTCATATTGAAACTGTTGACATTTTATCTACTATAATTACTTTAGAACTACTAGACTGTAGTATAGTCTAATATTACAACTGTATAACCGCAAGGTATAATAAATGCCTGTGGATAACACTAAAGAAACTTTTTGCTCTGAATATCTTGTTCAGATGGACCTCTCTGCTTCGACTTATATTGCAAAGCGATTAAATAATCATTGAAGTAGAAATATTCCAATTTAGAAATCAAATGTTTGAGAAATATTTCGTCCCTATGTACTATGACGAAGTAACTACAGTTTGGTGACCAGACATAAAAATCACAGACCATCAATCTTGTAACGTACATTTGTATTTGACATTGCGTAAAATATTTGTCAGCACGCTTTAGTTCAAGAACATCATACCTCAATTCAAGATAACGAACGTTGACCTTTTTTATCAGGATCGAATACAGGTAGCTTGGCACATGAACTGGGGCACCTGATTTCTAATAGCTTTGTTATGCAGCTGTCTTTCAGTACTATCCCGTCCGGGGTTGCACGAAGCCCAGGTTGAGCGTGAATTACAAACAAGCCTACACGTATCACTTTGAGTTTATAAGTTCTCTCATACTCTTCAATAACAGTGATTTCATGTTTCTTCCTATATTCCACAGTTTTCTTTGTAGCACCCTTCAAATCAGATGGCTTGAAAAAGTTTTCAAGAAAAGATTCAACACTTTTCCTACTTCGAACTTTAATGGCGTGAGCTTAGAAACTGGCCGAAATTCTTAACTTTCTAGCAACGAACCATACCACTGAATCCGATTCGTTTGCATTCTGCACACATAATCTGACTACCTCAAACTCAATAAGCAAGATTATTTCATTATAATAATCTAATAGTGTGATATCCTTAATATCTGACAGATTAGGGTATACTGTACCTTCTTTGAGTGAGTACATTCAGCGACGCGCTTTGAAATTATTGGTGTTACTGATTTCTAAGACTTTACTTAGGGGGGTAAGGGTTTCGGCGTAAAAAAAACCTTTTTTCAAATTTTTTTTATAAATTCGGATGCAGCAAATTTGTCTAAACCTCTTGTATATTATTAGGTATCACTCCAATAACATTCTGTAATGTGAAAAAAAATTATAAACCGTATCGTTGGGGGGAGGTATTTTATATTTAAAAAGTGTGTACCAAGTTTGAAATAAATCGGAAATGCAGTTTTTAAATGGCAGTGAACAGGTACTTTTGAGAAGTGGTTTTGAGAAAAATGCGTTTAAAATTTGAAGAACTTTCAAATTAAGGGGGTTTTCCACTTACAAAATGGCGGAACTTTTCGTGAAAAATAGCAGTTTTCACTTTAAATGACCACCAAAAATTTGAAAATTAAAAAAATAATAATCAGAGAACGTTGGGGGGAGGATTTAATGATACTTTGACTAAATTTTAATGATCTTTGATTTCAGATAATTTCCAGCTGAGATACAGTGAACACCGCAAATCGTCTTCTTCCAGAGACGTTCGTGGAGAAGCTTTGCCACCGGCTTCTTTGTCGATATTTTCGCATTAAAAATGACAGAATGTTAATGGAATGATACTTAATGATGTACAAAAGGTTTGAATAACTTAGCTCTATCCACATTTATAAAAAAAAATCGCAATGAAAGTTTTTTTACCCCCCCCCCCCCCCCCCCCCCCCCCCCCCTTAATGAATCACTGACAATACTATTAGTAATACGTTCTGCTTCTGTGCGATTGTTCTTACGTAGAAAAAAGTATAGAGCACATGGTTGGGCTGCTAAATCAGCGAGACACGTAGAGAAGGGTACGGACTAGTGGCTTTTCTTGCTTAGGCTTTAATTTGAAAACGTCACTTCTTATTATGCCCTTAGCGTACAGTTCTTTTCCTGACTGGGCATCGGTAGGTTTTCCCCATTCTTGCTCGATTCTGGTTTTTGTTGTACTTCGATCAGAGTTGTCGAAGTGTATGAGTCCATACACATGTTTAGATGCATTTTCGAGCAGCTTGTGATACGCAATTACATGACACCAAGATGACATGACGTTCAGGGTTCAGAAAAAACAAAATCATAACTGCAGTCTTTTTTTTTTTGTAATGTAATTTGTTATGTCACACTCCGGGCAAAAACTCAATTAAGACTTAAACCCCGCGCATGGCTCATTCGTTTCCCCTCCAAATTTTTCACGTGAAATAACTGAAGAACCTACGTAGTTGTAAGGATGGTAAAGTGACGCGATAAAAAAAGATTCCATAAAAAGTATCGCTCATTACACAAGGTAGAATATATATACATTAACTAAGAATTTTTACAGATTTTTCAGAACACGTTAACCCTTATGTGCTGCAACGTGATTATTATTTAGAAGGAAAAGAGAGATAATTCTTGAGGAATGGATAATCACGCTACCCTACAGCGCAGTTACTAACCTGATCACTAGGTACAACGATGATTAGAAAAAGATATGATTGTTGGGCGCCAGACGCAGTAGCGTCAGAGATACGATAATTAGAGAATACGAAATAGACGAAATAGATCAGATTCTACGACGGTATGGCACAGCTTGCTCAGTAGATAAAGATAATGGTAGAGGGGATGGGTCGTATCCAATTCGATAAAACACAAAATTAAAGAAAATGGTAATAGTATCAAGTGTATTGAAAAGATAAGCAGAGAAATCCAAGTACAGCCAGAGAGAAAGTAGAATTCAGAGATAACACGTTAGCGATACAATTATTCGTGTGATTTAGCGGTATGAAGCGGGTGTAATCGCGATACTATTACTCGATATAACAATCAGCAAGTTTACAAAGCAGATAAAAATAGGCTAGCATGCAATGCACAATCTAAGGTTCTTAAACTAATGGATACAATTCAAATTAAACAACATAGTATGGCGAGAAAAATATGATCACATAAATACGGAATAATCGCAGCAATGTGTAGTTAAACAATAAGGCACGATAATAGGTAGAAGATACGAGAATACTACAATTGACAAAAAAAAGAAGGCAAGAGATATTATAGTTAATCGAAAAGGAAAAGATATTACAGGTAATCAAAACGCAAAAGATATTACAGTTAATCAAAAGGTAAAAGATACTACAATTAATCGAGAAGCAAGAGATGTTACAATTATTCGAGAAGGCAAGGATTACAAGTCAGTTAGATAATTCGGTAATTGAAGCGAAGTTAGAAAAAGTCAGATATAGCGAAATAATATAAAACAGGTACGATAGAAATTACAAGAGAAATTAGAGAATTACGTAGGTTCTAGCTTGCGATATATGCGGTACGACGAAATATTATAATCACGGTACAGATATCTTGACGTGTCAAGAACAGGTATTATGGAGAGAAAATATTATAATGCGATATATTACAAACTGGAGATCTACGGACAAACTACGTAACAGCGGTATTAGCAAAGAAAGCGATGAAAAAGATGTTATTCGGTACGGCACAATACTCCAATGTCAAAAGAGAACAACGGTTATACCGCGCAGCGATATAAGATCGCGCACGCGGTACGCTTACGATATAATTACTCCAAGATATTCGATAATAATTAAATCCGAAAAATATTAAGAATTCAAAGAAACGATAATTGAGAAATTGTAAAAGAGATAAAGAGAAAATAGATAGTAGGTAGCGAGAACCGGAATGACAGACGAAATTAGAGACTTTATAAGCTAAGTAATTTACCAATCACTGAGAACAATAAATAAGAGATTCAAATAAGACAAGATAATCAGAGATATTTTACTAAAGCATAAGTAAGGCGCTGCTATTCAGCGATATCGGAAAATCATTCAAACGAGATAAAATCAAGGAAATAGGTAATAGTCACTACAAATTAATAGTAAACTAACCAGTTGCGAAATTACTTGCAATATTCGATATTAGAAGAGAATAAGATAAGAGATAATAAGAGAATACAATACGAGCCCATGTGGCTCACACACAGAGCGAACTGCAAGATAAGAGAGAAAATCGATAATAGGTAAGAAAAAGAGAGAAAAGATATAATGCAAGTAAATTTGTGGCTTCACAAAATAGATAGAAAAACCTCACTTACGAAGATAGAAGAAAAAGTGTAGAGACAGGTAGAGTAGCGAAAAGCACTGAATTGAGATATTTAAGCGATAGCAAAGATAGTACTGAGGGTAGCGAAAGCACGTTTGTAATTAGCGATAGCTGGACGTAGAATGTGAAGAGACGAGCGGCGATCCTGACGATCCCGGTCGATTTTCGGCGAGATTTCGTCACGTGATCCTTTTCCGGTGTTCGGTGATCGATAATTGGGCCAGAGGGTCACGTGGCACGGGTCAACAGGTGTAGACGGGCGATAGTCCATTCCTGGGTGACTTCTCCTCCCACGTTGACATATGTCGAATTATCGAGCCGTCGAGCGATATGTAGGAGGGCTATGGTCAGCTGCTTGCGGTACTCGCGAGAGGGGAAGGTCTACCCCTCACGGTATTGCGGTATCGATGTGTGCGAGACGATCTAGGAACGACGAAGAGAAGAATGATCCTACTCACACTGTTGCTATATCTGTAGAACTCTGTAGAATTCGAGATTGATCCGTCATCGACTTGTGCAGTGCTGGTACTCCCCACGCTGACTATCTCTCCGGTACTGCAACTCGGTGCGGGCCCTACGGCACTGTTGCACCGAGCCTTTCTGATGGTGATGATTTACACACGGGGTTCCCATCCTTAAGACCATCAGTCCGGCGTGGTCCACCACTTGTTTCTTGGGCTTGTCCTCACGATGCAGTCCCTCGATAACCGTAGGTTTTTAGACAGCTACGATTTTGCGGTATAGTAGGCGGAACAGTAGATATTATGCTGGTTCAGCTCCAGGCTGATAAGTATCGCGACGGAAGGCTTTGTTGTGTTTTTGATGCACAGCCCTGTACGCCGTCTACGATGCATCCATGTGGCAGTGGCGTTGTATTGATGGTTCGGCTCCTAGCCGATAAGTCTAAATGATCGGAGGTCTTCGTTGTGCTTCACGCACGACCCTGTACGCAATCTAGGTAGGCATCCATCTGAAGTTGACTTTGCGGTATCCGGTCTGTTGCAGTTGACGGTAGTTGGCTGTTGACCCGGTACGTGATCTCTGCTTCGCGATATTCGGTTCCCTCGAAGCGGTGTCGTTGAAGATAGGTCTCGTTGTGCGATACAAAGATAAAAAAAATTATGGGAATGAGCTTAATAGATAGGTCTCACTTAGAAATTAATTAGTCGTTCTTTTTGGAGTATTGGCCTCAGACGTGTTTTCGTTACTTTTTAGCGACATTCTGAAAATAAGGAATGCGATATTCAAACCATGTGACGGGGTATAAAATACCACGTCACAGTGCACACCCGGGTACCCGGGTGCCCACCTCGTCACATCGTTGCTAGTAATTTTTTGAAATTTTTTTCTTCCGATCTGAGCCTCCGAATTTAGGAAGTTTAACTATTCATAAAGAGATTCCTATAGCTATATTTCGAAAAAAAAAAATTTGCAGTATAAAAATCAACTTGAAGTACGGTTAGTCCTAGGGTACACCCAGGGTACCTGGGTACCCACTAGAGGGAAAGGGTATAGCCGGGTTTATATGGAAAATCTGCCCCCGCGGCTTTTTCGATTTGCACTTGGGGGATCGATTTGACATCAAATAAAAATAATTCGGCTACATTTTTAGCTCATTATCTCAAACGGCTGTCGAGATTATTGAAAAAAAAAACATTTTTCAGAATTTTTTTTTTTCAATAGTAAAATCCAAAATTAATGAATAGTGATTTTTTCCCCAATTCTTAGGAGTAAATGGGACATAAAAACACTTTTATTAAAAATCCCAAGTGGAAAGCCGATTTTTAAAAACAGAAATAAAACTATAATAATTTTTTTAACGTGTTATTTGAAAGCCTCCACCGCTAAACTTTGTCAGAAAATGTTTTCTATACCCCTTTACACTTAGGAATTTTTTCATTTTTTTGAAATAGAGGAACGTTATGGAGAAAAATAATAACTGTTTTTTTTTATATTATGTTAATCCTTTGAAGCATACATTTTTTAAATGATCGTATGATTGTGAAAATTCTCACCCGGGGGTTTACGGGGTCACTGATTACGCTATCAGATTTGTAAAATTCAAGATGGCGGATTCAAGATATGTGTTATTTTCAGCAAAATTTCACAATTTCCTAAATTTTTCGCCGCAAAATTGAATCCGCCATTATGAAGTTTGAAAATCTGAGTTAGGATTTGTAATCAGCGACCCCAGAAACCCACTTTCACTAAATTTCAAGTTATTTTCTTGGAGAGATTCTTCAAAAAAGAATTTTTCCTAAAAAATCGTCATTTTTTTTAGTTTGTTTATTTATAAATCTCATATTATAAACAATTATGCAAATTAGACTGTATTTTTATGTTCTTTCATTACTAAAGTAACTCAAAACTTGTAACGGTTAAAATCTCCCACACAAAAGGAAGTTAGAATGGGAAGTCTACAACAAATTTGACTATTGGTGTCACGTGATGGGTCAAAGACGGGTACCTAACCCAGGAAAGTCTCCGTTCCGCTCTCTCGTCAATCACCTCTCGTTGGAATAACATCTTTTAAGTGTTCATCTCCCAGTTTCCACGTTCTTTTAATTTCATTATGACTATGAAAGTAATCTACCCGCACTTATTGGATCAATAACATTTATTTAACGAAGTTCAAGTAAAACTACAAGTCAAGAAGAATAATACATTTAAAATAATCAAATTTCATCAAAATTGAAGGAGAAATCCATAGACAACGGGCATGTAGCCGTTAAGAACCTTCAACAGAACTACGCTTCAAAGTATAAAGATAAGTAATCAACATGCTGGTGAAATAGAAGAACATTTAAAAGACAACAAATTAATGGATAAATCTTTGAATTGCGAGCAACGATAATTGAACATTATGTAAAGATTGATAATTTGTGAAACGAGAGATAATTTATAATATTTCCCTTGGTTAGATCGAGATATTTTTACACTGACAATTCATACACGAACAAGCGATTTACACATGCACAACTTTATATTTACAGACATTTTATTATATGCAATTTCTGTTGAATGAATGAATGAACGAGCGGACGGATGAATGAATTTATAATGTTACCAATTAAATTGACTCTTTGATCGTGAATCCAAATAAATAAAAATTTATCATTTTTCAATTTCTTGACATATTACTTGTATGTTATATATTTTTGTCCATTTCACCTTTGAATGTGATATATAAATCTAAATAATTATTACAATTGGCCCCACGTTGGGCGCCAATTGTAATAATTATTTAGATTTATCCATTAATTTGTTGTCTTTTAAATGTGCTTCTATTTCACCAGCATGTTGATTACTTATCTTTATACTTTGAAGTGTAGTTCTGTTGAAGGTTCTTAACGGCTACACGCCCGTTGTCCATGGATTTCTCCTTCAATTTTGATGAAATTCGATTATTTTAAATGTATTACTCTTCTTGACTTGTAGTTTTACTTGAACTTCGTTAAATAAATGTTATTGATCCAATAAGTGCAGGTAGATTACTTTCATAGTCATAATGAAATTAAAAGAACGTGGAAACTGGGAGATGAACACTTAAAAGATGTTATTCCAACGAGAGGTGATTGACGAGAGAGCGGAACGGAGACTTTCCTGGGTTAGGTACCCGTCTTTGACCCATCACGTGACACCAATAGTCAAATTTGTTGTAGACTTCCCATTCTAACTTCCTTTTGTGTGGGAGATTTAAACCGTTACAAACTGTAAAAAACCAGATCTGAATACGTAAAAAAGTGAATAAATTGGAAAATTAGATTCTCACCATGCTTCAAAGGGTTAAGAGGACACATCAGTGAAATCTAAGCTTTTTCGATTGGCTTGGAACTTGAACTCATAATAAAGTCCCATAAAAAAGTAGTTTTCACTCGCTTCCAATGAGTTACGTTTCACATGTCTCTAGTTATTATTTGAAATAACGTCAAAAAGTGATGTTTTTCGAAAAGCTTCTTACATCACAATTCTTATCGTAAGAATCTGGAAAAATGCCACAGCCATTAGAGGAGCGTAGAGAACAAAAATTACCATAGAAATTGCAATTCAACAGGCTACCACCTAAATGTCCCAATAATTGGTCAATGACAATTTTGGTGAAAATTGTCAATTATGTGGTGACTTGCCGGATTGCAATTTCCATATTAACTTTTGTCCTCTACACCCCTCTTATGGTGGTCGATTTTTTGCAGATTCTTACGATAAGAATTGTGATGCAAGGAGGTTTTCGAAAAACACCACGTTTTCACGTTATTTTAAATAATAACTGGACACATATGCAACGTAAATGATTGGAACCGAGTAAAAACCACTTGTTTCATGGAGCTTTATAACGAGTTCAAGTTTCAAGTAAATCGAAAAAGTTTAGAGTTTCACTCAGATGTCCCCTTAACGCAAGATTTTGGAAAAAAATTAGTTTCTATTTTTTTTCATAATGTTCCACCACTTAAAAAAAAATGAAAAAATTTCTGAGTATAAAGGGGTATAGAAGACATTTTCTGACAAAGTTTGGCGGTGGACACTTTTAAATAACACGGCAAAAAAAAGTATTATAGTTTTATTTCTGTTCTTAAAAATCGGCTTTCCACTTGAGATTCATGATGGAAATGTTTTTTTTTATCCTGTTTACTCCCAAGAATTAGGAAAAAAAATCACCATTCATTAATTTTTAATTTTACTATTGGAAAAAAAAAATCAAAAAAAGGGTTTATTTCGAAAATCTCGAAAACCGTTTGAGATCATGAGCTAAAAATTTCACCAAATGATTTTTATTTGATGTCAAATCGATCCCCTAAGTGCAAATGAAAAAAACAGTAGGGGCAGATTTCCCATACTAACCCGGCTATATCCCTTGATATATTCATTCGTAAATCAGTGTAATGTTATGTCATATGTTATCAGAATGTCATAAATGTTCCGTTAGGGTAATAGTAGTTATTAAATCGATTTATAACGATTCTGTTCACATTTGAACTCAAAATATAAATAAAACTGCAGGTGGGTACCCGGGTATCCCGGGTGCGTATCAACGTAGGAGAAGTTGGTTGTGCACATAAGGGTTAAGCTAATGAAAAACATCACAGACGCGAGTGAGTAGTGACCCATGTACGGGGTTTAAGTGTTAACATTGTGATAATGATGCAGTACGTGTTGCCTCATGGTTCTTGAAGTCTGAAGGATGAGTTGAAGCGGAGTGCGAGAAGCTAGATAGACGATGTTGTACAAAAATTACGATCCCTTTGCCAAATATACTCGCTACCCGGTTACTTCCCCAAAACTTTTACCTCTATATGTACCCTGTATGGGTAATAAATTAACATACGTTTGTCGTATAACGCTACGTCAAATTAATCCGCTGCGACCAGGGCTGCGTAGCCCCTCAACTCGAACTACATGAAAAATAGGTAATGCCTTTCCTTTTCGTAATGTTTCCGGATCAAAAGAAATAGAATATGTCACAGCTTGGAAGCCAGTCCTCAAGATTCTATGCATCTCGTTTTTAAACTTTAAAAACTGTTTAACAGGGTCATAGATCGTCCTGAAAGTTTTTACAGGGTGTTGTAATATATGGCTAAAATTACTGTAAAAATCACGGGGCACCTGTGGATATTAACAAACAACATAGTCGTAATTATTCTGAATTCTACCATACAACACCACAGTGAACTTTACAAGCAATAGGGCCTCTTTTGGCCACGGGTGGTGATAGTTGTCCAGATGCACACACCGACGGTCTCACATACAGGTTGGAACGAACAAGATATTAGTGATGGGGGTAGGCACCCTTAGTGTCCGAGTTTTTCGATTCTCAAGCCGCCACAACGCATCGCTAGTATTACCAGGAAGTGCTCAGGGCCTGGTATCTACCATAGGATGACTGGTGCCCTGTTATAGTACTGCGGTCAACCCCGCGAGCGGGGTTTTTGCGCTCAAGTCGTGGGCATCACAATGAGGTACGCTTCCTCGTTTCCCGACGCCTCCGCCATATTGTATTACCTGTTGCGAGAAGAAGCTGTAGCGAGAGATTCAGAAGTGCGATAAAAAAGCGTTCAGCAAAAATACCAAGAATAACAAAGTGTTGTGTTCGAAACTGTGCCGATACAACATCAGTTCGACATAGATTCCCAATTAAAGACAAAGACGTTTTTTAAGAATGGAAAGAACGTGCACAACATCCCCGGTTCGACAAAATGACCGACAAACACATTTATAAAGGATATCAGATGTGTAGTGCACACTTTACGCGTTAAGATCACATTCCTAACAGTAAAAAATTTAAAAAACGGGTCTTACCCACAATAAATATACAAGGTAAGATAAACCACAACTTGTTTCAAAAAAGTTTTTGCATGACTGTAATCGAAGCTCGGAACCATGGTTCCATATGAGTCGTTGCATAATTTTTCCAAAAAAGCCACAATATGTATTTATCACAATTTCATGTTCGTAAAGAGCTGAGGCCTTTACGAGCACTATGAAAATATTCTTTTTTCATAATCCTCCAAACTTCTAACTGAACCATCATACAGTAACAATTATGTATTATAGGTTTGGATGGAACAGTGAGAATGATACACGATGTTGCTCCGGAAGATGAATTGACGATACATGACGATCATTACGAAGTTCCCTCAAAAGTTGTAGTGAATGACAAACTAGGTAATATTGTACCAAGAGCTATGTTACTGATGCAACCTCACAATTCTAATATTAAAATACTTTGAATTATAATTTTAGCGAAGAGAAACGCCGAGAATCTGAATCCAGAATCAATAAGATGAAAAAACAATGAAGAAGCCAAAACTTCCCTTTGACAATGAAGACACAGTATGCGATACTCAGATCAATAAGGATTCAGGTATTTTAATAAAATATAGCGATGGCATCCTGTGGTGTGGAATCCAAGTGTAATGTTTAACAGTCAAACCTGTCGTGATTATTGAATTTCATATCGGTAACTCAGTGGAAAAAAACTACCGAAGAATACAAATGTTATGAACATTTTTAAGTATTGTACAGGTATTGTGATTGACTTGCAACATTTATTATTAATTTATACTTTAAATATGTTTAATTTTTTCAAATTGTATATATAAATATTTGTACATGCAAATTTTCGTTTGCGAATGTATAAACTCTAAGGATGTACTATAGGTATAAAAGTGTATATTATTAGGGTAATAAAAACCTGTTGCACAAATTGACAAAGTTATTAAGATTTTTTTTATCAATATTCTACTAATTCAGTCAAAGTACTTATAAATGAACTAGTATTTTAAATTCTTTAAATACTGTTATTCGAATTTAATCTACCCTGCCGCCAATATTTGCACGGAACTGTTTAGTACTGCGGTCAACCCCTGCAAGGTAAGTGGCGCTGACTGCAATCAAACTTGGCCCCACCTCTAAGCACGGAACTTGGCCGAGTTTCATCGAGTTTTTTAGTTACGTCAAAGAGTATCGGAGAAGCAATTATTCATAGCTGCAGTGTTTCGATTCTGAAATACTTTATAGTGAAAGAATGACCTCCACGAAAAATCAGTCATGCACACCATAAAAAAAACAATGTATTTGAACTGGAATCCATTACAAAAACTGAAAACGGCTGCTAAAATGTTTTTCAATATTTTCAATAGAATTTTCAGTATTTGCATATGATGGTGGTAAAAAATTGCCGGCTTGCGTGTAAACGTCAGCAAATATTTCGCCAAAATGTCGGTGTTCTTTGTATTCATAAAGCCAGATCAGCTGCCATTTCGTCATTTTACCATCAAATCTTATGGGACTCGGTTCAAAGTGTGTCTTTCATCAGCGCCGAGTAGCATCATACCGGATAGTTCAATCCTTTCAGTGCACCTGTGAAAATTTTTCCAATTCCGCTAAGCAATAACTGATCTGTAAACTTTCCAAATTTTTAAAAAGTACAAAGTCGCTCCACTTTTTGCCAAATTAATGCATCAACTGCCCAAGTTTCATCCTGATCGCTTGAGTGGTATAGGAGTTTTGGCTCACCGCGTTTTCGAGGTGTACAACGCGATTTTATAAGCACCCTGAATTAAACGCTAGAATTTGGGGTTTGTTTAAACTCGATACTGACGCCGCGCGGTGGCGAATATCTGAAACGTTTAAGTAGGATAGAATAGTAACTGATACAAGGTAAAATATATAACATAAATCGGAAGATTGCCCGTTTTTTCACTTGAAAACAAATGGCGGAAGGGAATAATTTTAAAAATGTCTGAATAACCAGAGAGAAATCTTGCTACAGGTGGAAAAACGTTCAAAAGCAACGTCTTTTGCTCGGTTTACGAATGCAAACGTAAATATAGCAACAACTTGGATTTGTCGTTTCATTACTTTCCAAAAGTAGGAAATTTTGTTTACGTAAAAAATGTGTTTGGTAATGACGAAAAAACCGATAGGCGTAAAGCCTGAATTCAAAAATTGAAAACGGGGAAAACACCATCGAGTAATATGAGAGTTTGCCTCTTGCTCTTCAAGAATGATGATTATCACTGGCTAAGTAAGTTTCTCATAAATACATATATATAACTAATTTGAAATGACGTATAAAATTGCAATTATATGATTAGTCAATTGAATATAATATTAGTGATTATACATTAATTATAATAATTTTTATTTAATTTTATATACATCCAACAAATTAAGAAATTTTTTGAAATATGATGCTGTACCATCACAGAATCCACCATTAGAAATCAGTGATGAAGCTAAGACTACTGCAAATTGCAATAGGTCGGCTAGAATCATAAGGCGTAATAAATAAAGAAAATCTAATGCTACAATTAAGGAATCGATAACAAATGATAATCCATCTTTGAATGCCAATAGTTATGATAACTTGCATCAACAATGCCAACATGGAAGCAATGAGACTCAGTTCCTTCATAACGAAAACGATGTGGATAATCGACGAAATGTTGAGAATGTACAAAAATTTCAAGATCAAGCTACACCAATGACCAACGAAGATGTTACATTTTTTTTAGAAAATAATAATCGCAAAAAGTTTTATCCGTATTTTAATTCTCAACAAAATCCTACAAAAGTGCTTCAACCATTAGTGAAAAAACAAGAATTATCACAACGATCGGACATTTGAAATCACTAGCGGAAAAATTCAAACGTCTTCGGAGAACGGGTGACGGTACGCGGAAACAAAGAAGAAGCGATCGCGTATACTGGGAAGAATTGGAGTCTGCTTTTGAGGGAAGAATACGAACCGGATCCATCACGAATTTGAAACATAAAGACGTGGAGAGGTTTCTAGAAGACGCAAAGTTACTTGCTGTGACAAGACTGAAAAACGCGTTGCGGAAAACGGGGAGCCTAAAAGTAAACGCTATCCTGGCTTGTAAATTCGAAGTAAAAAAGGATGATCACACAGAAGAAGAGAACAAATTCTTCAATACGAGAAACGAAATCATCCTCCAGACAACGGATATTAACGAATGGTTCATATAAAATGTAACAAACCGTTTGTTAACAAAGGTGGAAGATTTCCAGGAAAAGGATTCAAGCTGGTCGTTACTTGAAATTATCAATCTTGCCGTCAACATTAACAAGTATACGCGACTTCGAGGTGGTCTGTATACCTACACCCCGTTACCGAAGCACATCAGAGATAAGAAGGCTGTGGTAAACATCCGAAATAACGACTCGTATTGCTTTCTTTGGTCGGTCACCGCAGCTCTGTTCCCAGCCAACAACAACAATCCCAATGTAACCAGCTCGTACCCACATTTCAGCTCAGGTATGATGGTATAAACTTTCCTATGTCTCTAGACAAAAATACCATTTCAAAATTTGAAAAACTCAACGGACTTTCCATCAATGTTTATGGTATAGACCAAGATGGTGGGGAAAAAGTGATAAAGTACCGATTCACTTGAGTCAGAATAAGTCTGATAAACCCGTAATTCATCTCTTGGTAGTGGAAACCGAATTTCTGATTAAAGCATTGACCACAACTTTCCAGGGTACTATTCAGCTTCTATCCGTGAACAAAGAAAAGTACATTTCATTCACAAAACATGTCAAGGGGACAGATATAAAGTTTAGATTCATAGATTCGTTCCGTTTTATGCTCAGCAGCCTCGAAAAATTGGCAACGTATTTGAATGATAATCAAAAAAGCAATTACTCATAAATTTTGCACCAAGTCTAAAAAATTCGAATTATTAACCAGGAAAGGTGTTTTTCCGTACGAGTACATGGATGGTTGGGAGAAGCTCGAGGACGTAAAGTTACCACCTAAAGAAAGATTTTATTCAAAATTAAACAACCAAGATATTTCGGATAACGATTACGCACATGCGTGTAAAGCTTTTAACCTTAAGACGTTGGGGGAATATTCGGACTTATATTTGCAAATTGATGTTTTTCTGTTGGCTGACGTTTTTGAAAAACTTTCGACAAAATTGTTATGCAACGTACAACCTGGACCTATTACATTATTTCACAGCGCCCGGTCTTTCGTTTGACGCAATGTTGAAATGTACCGGTATTGAACTCAAGCTTCTCACTGACATCGATATGCTCATGTTTATAGAAAAAGGTATTCGAGGTGGTGTGTCCCAATGCTGTAATCGGTATGCAAAGGCTAACAATAAACACACGTGGGAGCTGCTTTCGATCCAACGCTTGAAGAGTCTTATCTCATGTACTTTGACGTTAACAACTTGTACGGTGCGGCTATGAGCTTTGCTCTGCCATGCAGTTCTTCTGAATGGATATTAGATTTCAGACAATTCGATGTTTTTGCCACTACAGACGAAGCGGAGTTTGGTTACATATTAGAGGTAGATTTGGAATATCCCGAGGAACTGCATGACATGCATAAAGATTTACCACTGTGTCCGGAACACTACATACCTCCCATCTCAGAAAGTAAGCAGCCGAAATTGACGGTCACGCTACTTTCCAAGCAAAACTACGTTGTTCATTACCGCGTCTTGAAAGAATGCTTAGAATTAGCTTTGAAACTAGCTAAAATTCATAGAGTTCTACAGTTCAGACAAACACCGTGGCTCAAAGAGTACATAGATTTAAATACAGACTCACGCAAAAAATCAAACACCGAATTCGAAAAAAAATTGTATAAACTGATGAACAACGCAGTTTTCGGTAAGACAATGGAAAATGTTAGGAAGTATGGAGATGTCAGACTGATGACGAAATGAGATGGAAGATACGGTGCTAGAGCTACTATAGCCAAACCAAATTTCCACAGTTGTACAATCTTTGATAAAGATATGATAATAGTTGAATTGTGTAGAACGACAGTCAAACTCAACAAACCATTGTATGCAGGCTTCTCCATTCTAGATCTTGAGAAGACCTACGATTTTCACTACAAGTATATTAAAACGAAATTTGGACATCAGGCAAAATTAATGTACACTGACACGAATAGTTTGATATATCACTTCACCATCCCCAACACTTACGAATGCATCAAACAGGACTTGGATAAATTTGATACCTCCGATTATCCACCTGACAACGTCTACGGAATACCGTTGGTTAACAAAAAAGTTCTGGGTTTGATGAAAGATGAGTGTAACGGAAAAATAATGGCGGAATTTATTGGCTCAAGAGCGAAGTTGTATTCATTCAGAGTGATGGGGGAGGATAAGGATGAAAAACGAGCCAAGGGTGTCAAAGGATCCCTGTTAAAAACTATAACTTTCGATGATAACTTGAAGTGTGCTTTGGAACACGAAAATTTAGTCGAACATCAGAGTCTGATACAGAGTCAGAAGCATTAGGTCTATACCATTGAACAAAAAAAAGTAGAACTGAGCTGGAACGACAATAAGCGTATCGTATTTCGAAACACGACCGATACGCTGCCGTGGGGCTACAAGAACTGCATATGAACTGAACCTTATAGTAATTTCGGTTAAAAATAGGATTGTATGTCTATATGTAGTGTATAAGATAAAACTTTCGCAAGCCTTTCGTGAACCTTTTTGGAACTTTTGTAGACTTCTGAAAACTTGTCATACCTTTTGTTAATCCTTTTGGAATTTTTGTCAGCCTTTTGGAAACCTATTACACCTTTAGTAAACCTTTCGTGAACCTTTTTGGAACTTTTGTAGCCTTCTGAAAAATTTTTATACCTTTTTTAAGCCTTTTTTGAAGCTTTTTTAACCTTTTGAAAACAATTTGAAACTTGAAAACATTTTTCACAACTTTTGTAAGCCATTCGTGAACCTTTTTGAAATTTTTGTAAACTTCTGAAATCTTGTTACACCTTTTGTTAACCCTCTTGAAACTCTTGTCAGCGTTTTAGAAACCTATTAAACCTTTTGTAAACCTTTGGTAATCATTTTTGAAACTGTTGTGAACTTTTGAAAAATTTTTAATGGTTTTACCAACCTTCCGGCAACCTTTCCAGAACTTTTGTGAGGTTCTGAAAACTTTTTAAACTTTTTAAGCCTTTTTGAAGCTTTTTCAACCTCCTGAGAACAGTATAAAACTCTTTTTTGTAACTTTTGTAAGCCTATCGCGAACCTTTTTGGAACTTTTGTAAACTTTTGAAAACTTTTCATACCTTTTTATATCAGACAAAACTGTGATATATACGTTTGTAACACTAGAGACGTGTATACAAAGATCGTGTGAGCACCAATGTGTCTTACTTGCACACAGTTTGAAGATGTGTGCTACGCATGTTCGAATGTAAGTACGGGTTTCTAGTGATCGGTAAAAGCAATGAGCTCAAACAAACACGATAAAGGATTCGATGCTTTCAACAGTCTGGAAAAGTAATAAAATCTTGCGTTTTCAAAAGGCGAGACGCAGTAGCGTTGCAGACTCAATTGCGTTAACATGCAGAGCTCCGAAATTGCAAGGCAAAAAGAACTCCTACATCAGATCGCTCAAGCGAGTACAGCGATCCGTCGAAAACACAGATTGCTCAAGTCGGGCAAGGAATCTACGACTCAGAGATTGAGCGACGTTTTCAAACCTGTAGTGACTCTGTTGCGAGAACTGGTGAATGTTACAAAAGAGACGAAACCTGTGAAACAAGAACTGGAAGAAATTAAAGAAGAAATTCAGCAGATGAAAAATGAAACGAAAACTGAAACGGTCTCAGTAATGGACGATTCCTTTGCTTCGGCAGGAGATGAAACAATCGTAGAAACACCTGTTGATGAAACGGAGAATGAGTATTTTGAAATGATGAGAGATGAGACGAGGAAAAGTGAATTGGACAACGTGTACGGTGTACGCAATCTCTCAAACGGACTAATGGTTGGTGATTCGTTGATGATTTTTGAGAGTGATCACATTCGTATTGGTGATACACTTTACCCAAAAACTAAGGGTTTGCTGGAACTTTTGTTCATAAAGGAACCGGACAGATCGTATATGAGCGACGGAGATCGGGAAAATTATGGAAACATAATCCTCAAAACGAACGCACATAAAAAGTATTACTCATCTGATGGCGCTATTCGAAGCGATAACAGTTACAAATTTAAGAATGTCGTTGCCGAATTGTTGGATAATTTCTCACCACCCCAGCGAAAGGGTAAAGGTTTACTTCCGCAAGCTGTGATCACTCGACAAGGTGTTCAAACGGAATACGTTCTCTGGAACGATCCAAACGAGTTAGTGGAGCGTCTTCGTCTACTCCTAGCATCTCAGGCGGCGGGAAATCCGAGTCACAACAACGAAATAATGTCCATTATCGAAGAACTGCGCAAAGCAGGAATTATTTATTAAGCAGCATCCGTCGCTTCTGGATTCATCTCCGACAATTTCCAAAAGTTGTAAAAAGAATGTTTTCAAAAGTTTTCAAAAAGGTTGACAAAATATATAAAACGTTTTCAGAAGTTCACGAAAGTTCTAAAAAGGCTTACGAAAGGCTTGCAAAATATATAATAGGTTTCTAAAAGGCTAACTAAAATTCCAAGCGAGTTAACAACAGGTACAAAAAGTTTTCGGGAGCTTAGAAAAGTTTACGAGACGTCTTAAATCAAATATCAAAAACCTAACATTACGTGAAAACGCATTTGGTCTATACGTTACGGTAGAAAGAAATTGTACTGATTGTGAGCTTGCGACAAGCCTATTGTATTCCCAGATAGTATGGGCAAGCTTCCATGAGGCTACTGGTACAAGCTGTGGATCTAAGCTGTAAAACCAATATCGTCAAGAAAAAAAAACGATGGAAATTCTATTCTTTAATTTTATCAGTATGATTTACGATCATCGAGAACAAATTATTAATGATAGATTTACCTCTATAACTGTATTTTGTGAATATTATTATTATTATTATTTGGAACTATTTGTACCTTGACAAAATAAAAAATTAACTCGTATATTGGAATAGTTCATATAATTCTATGACACCAAGTTCAACCACGCTTTAGCATTTGATCCCATCTTTGACGGAGCTGTACTCTGATATAATCATGTTTTGCGTTCCGAAAGCGATAGTTACCCGACACCGCAGATCTCGAGGCTCTTACTGTACACTACCTCAGCTGTTGGTTGACTTTAGACGCTGTCCTTGGCCGAGTCCGCTCCAACCTCATCGCTGACCTGAAACACAACTTGGCAAAATTTCATCTTTGCTCGTTGGTGTTCGAAATAGCACTTTCTTAGGTTTCAAAAACTCAATTCGAAGTTAAATTGTCTTTTTCACGAAATAGAACCTGAATGACTTCGGATTTTTAATAAGAATGGCACGCGGTTAATAACGCACCGGATCTTGGACTCAAACAGAACGTCACGTGGTTCGATATCGTGGGAACGGAATGTCACGTGGTTCACCCCAGCCATTCTCAGAACTATTAATTGTCGAATGTTACGTGGTTGATATCATACTGGTCCTTGGACCATACAAGCAGTTTTCGAGAAAAAAATGTCACGTAATTGATATCGGGTTAACGAAAACAATTCTCGGAACTGTTAATTGCGGAATGTAGGGTGTCAAATATCACACCGCAAGCCGCTCAAAGTTAACCGGAACATTCCTAAGATTGGTACGTTGGGAACAGAAGGGTTTGCGTCTCCGCTAAACCTCGACCGTCGGTAGGGGGAATAACAGCGAGACCGATGGTAAAGCCGCGTGATTTTGACCTTCGGTCGATGAAACAGTCGGTAAAGCAGCAAGATTTTGACCCTCGGCTGATAACACTGTCGGTAAGGTTGAATTTTCGGTCGATAAATAGGTAGCGCCATTTTGATCGACGGTCGGTACAGTAGACTGTGACGTCATCGCGGAGAAGGGTTTGAGTCTGGGGGAAAATGTCGGTAAGTGTCGGTAACAGGAATCTATACGCACAATGCCTCTTGTTCTACTACTGGCGTTCACTCAATTCGCACAGAGAACCCATTGGTTTTTTTCATTCTATTTGTAGATTCCTCCGTTGTAACACTGGTGTCGGAGGCGCGATCTCTTCCGTATCTTTTGAGTGGATTTCGAGGGAAAGGGAATAAAAAAAAAATGCAAAGATCTCTGACGAGAGCATCGAGCGCGGAGCAACGAGCTGCCGGACGCGTTTCGTCGTGCCAACGCTCTCCTGAGCCGGCACGTCTTCCATTCCATCCGTTTCTCCCCGTTTAGAAGCTGGGGTTCAGTCCCAGCCTCAACTAGCTCTCTTGACAGAACTCATCCAAGGAAATCAATATTTGCTGACGCGACAGATACAACAGCAACAACAAGAGCAGCAAAGTCTTCTGCACGAACTCCTCTCCCAACAACGTGAACAAAAAGAAATCGTGTCCCAAGCGCTAGTCGGGATCCTCCAAGCTATACAAAGGCTGCAACGGCTGCAAGAACAACCGCAGGAACTTCCGATGGTTCCAATCAAGGGATATTCCAACCAGGAAGCGCTCGGTGGTACCGACCGTGCGCCCAGCTGAACGCGAAAGCATCTTTTATTTACGAAATTATTGTATTTACTAGTTCTCATTGCCTGGCCAATGTCATCATATTGCATGAAAACAGTCTCACGATGGCTTATTTTACTCCTTATTTTCCCAGGAATGGCGGAAGGTACCTCAGCTATGCGTCTTTTCGTCCTTGAAATGCGGAAGACGGGAGAACAGTAACACGTGTCAAAAAACCACAATTTTTTTTACGATTTTTGGGATATGAGTAACCTTCCTCAGTTCCGCTACGAAAGAGCTATGCGCCGTCCAAATTTCCACCCTTTCCGTTAGCTTATTTATTAATTATAGAAAGAAAAGGAACGAGTTTGCTCGGTCGGTAAAGGTAGGACTGCTACATGCCAATAATGAGCTTCTCTCCTTCAATAAAATTCCTGCTGCTGAATGTGCATTGTCCAAATGCACTTATGTCGGATAAAGTGAACTTCATTGTACTACAGTTTTACGATATTCAATTTATTTGTGTATATTATCCCATGTATCAACTACTATTCTATCCTACTTACACGTTTCAGATATTCGCCACCGGGCGGCGTCAGCAATGAGCTTAAACGCCAATACTGCTACACCACCACGCTGCATGAGCAAACACCGTTGTCGATTCAGGTTATATCAGTTTTGTTTGACGGATCGCGCGTAAAATATATATTATAAATATACAAGCCGGCAAAACGTGATACAGAAACAGAAGAAGAAGAAGAAGAAGAATACACGAGCCATGGCGATAATAAATTATATTTTGTCGTCATGAGATGATGAGGATTTCCTTGATATTGTTGATCGCAGGCCACAAGTAGTGCGAAGACCTCCAAAGTTTTACGAAAAAATGTACGAAGTTGATTCACGAGCTCGATTCCGGTAATCCGGTTATCAAAAGATACCGTTAATGCGGTGCTGGTGAATATCCGGCGTGAATTAGAACATGCAACGCAACAGTGAGTACTGTGATATAAAATTTTTAATGCACATTACAAACGGCTCCTCAAGCCCTAGTCGGATCCCAAAATTAGGGATATCCGTATAATAATCTTTGATTGCCTGTGTTATTGAAAATTGGGATTATAGTAAACTGGGATGGATATAATTTTAACCTGGCCGTGTTTATGTTTTTCAGAAATAATGTTACATCCCCAGTGAACCGGGTCCTTCTGAAATTGAGGTTTTACGCAACTTGGAGTCATTTAATTTCAGTAGGTGATTTCAGTGAAGTGAATAAGACCAGTGCATATAGAGTCGTGCATCGTGTAACTAATGCGATTGCTCGCCTTCTACCAAATATTATATGTTTTCCTACGCTCGCCAATGAAATCAAACATGTGCCAATTCGATTTTGTGATATTGCACGAACATCAGGAGTGCTGAGTTGCGTGGACTGTACACATGTGAAAATTTAATCGCTTGGTGAATAATTAACATGTACCACATTGTTAGTTATAAGTTTGTAATCATAGGAAAAGATGGTATAACATGATTAATAATATTACATCCCATATTAACTCTTGTTACTGGTGGAGATAATGCAGAATATTTTAAAAATTGGAAAGAATATTTCGCCATAAATGTGCAAGCAATTTGTAATGCCAACTTAGAATTCATTGACATAGTAGCACGATGGTAAGGATCTATGCATGATAGCACGATTTTACAATTTAAGAATGAATACGTGCCTTGTTCAAAGCTAGCACATGCTAGCGATGATGCTATTATACTTGGTGATGACAGTTATCCACTTCGGTCTTATTTAATGACACCACTACAAAACCCACACATTGGAGCTGAACAACTGTATAATGATTTGCAAGTGAGAACACGTAATACCATCGAGCAGGTGTTTGAAATTTGGAAAAGAAAATTCCCAGTATTAGTTCCCTAAGGATCTTGCTTTCAAACTATTGAAAAGACTTTGCCAGTAATTGTAGCAACTGCTGTTCTGCATAATATCGCTCGTAGAGCCAGTGATCTACTACCACTGGATGATTGAGATGTTAACCTACCTGCACCATGGGATGAACTGTTGTTACAAGGAAATGGGCTTGAAGCGAATCATGGGATTGCCAATAATGATGTACAAAATATATTGATCAACGAGTATTTCCAAAGGTACGCCGCTTGTCATACTCGTATCGAAGTCAGGATCTTAAACTTTTATATATGATAGCAGTCAGTAGTCAATACATTACTTTAAACTTATTTCAGCTTGCTAGAGTGAGTTACTGACAATCAAAGGAAGTTTCAGTGCAGACCATACATATTCTCGGACGGACAATTGTGCATAATATAATGTAATAATTATTGATTAAATATTTCATCAACATAACTTTCAAAAATGAAAGGTAAGCAAATTCATACATGTAAGCAAAATAGACATAGGTATTTATTAACACAACAATATGTATCACAACATAAACCTTAATCATGTGATAAAATTGAATATCAAGAAACACCTCATCACGACTTGGAATTGTATTTTGAATTGAAACGCTAAAGTGAATTTTGATTTTGACTCTCTGAGTAATGCGTCTTTGGTTGAAATTACGTTTCAGTACTTTTACCTCCAGTTGTTTCTTTTGTGGCTGCGTTTTCAATATTTGCATTTCTATTTCAGCCTTTGCTCTCAATATCTTCTTTCACCATCTCCACCAATTCAAACTTTGATTGCGCCAAAGCGGCAAAATGTTTATTAGAAGTAGCAGCATTTACTCACGTCGCAGTTGTTGATGCTCGCACCCTTTTCCACTGCAAGTTTGATACGGTAGATGATCCTGGCTGTGATATCAATGGACGATGTTATCAAATTGATACACAAAGTCGAGATGGTGACATGTCATAGGACAATGTTGCGTCCACGTCTGCGACTGTCAATTGCTCATTCGACTGATTTGCCATTAGTTCTATGCTTCTTTTCTGCCGTAGCATTTTTGGATCCCAGCTGCTCCAATCAGATTGCACTGTTTCTTTAAGACTCTACAATGAGAAGAAAAATTTTCAATAATTCCTTTCCACAGCTATTGAGATCCTAGGTCGATAGCTATTCAATTGTTCTTGCATAATAACATCACTTAAAATGAACAAAAAGCAAACAAATGGAATTATTATGCTACTTCTACTGCATATGATAGCAATTCTAAATTATGGACAGTATTTGCCTCTACTACCATAAATTCGTCCTCGTTTTCGTCATCATGTTCATTACTGAACTTTTGAACCATTTCAGGTTTATTATTGCCTAAAACTATAATAACTATATATCATGTATGGCAATTCTATGCAATAATATAGCTTTCTGAGATAACATTACCTGCAGTAGCATTGCTATCAAATACACTTACCAAATCATAAACGGATAGTTGGGTTATCGCCCCTTACCAGATTCAGTAATGAATCTTCTTTCACATCCATTGTGCCATCACCTTAACGAGAAAAGTTTTTATTTAAAGAACAGATTAACACAATTCCTGTTTCCTGTGTCCTTTCCTTATTCGGTGGGATCTTTGCCATAATTAATTAGAAATATGGATACATACCTGTCGCAAAAAGTTCTTGGCGGATTGCAGCATAATGCTTGCGATTTGTTTTTCAGATTTTCCTATAAACTTCAGCGAGTTACCATTTCTGTGTTCTCAAACGCATTTATTTTCAACTCATCGGCAATTTTTTTCCAACATTCCTCCTTCTGCCTTGACGTCACCCCATCAGTTTTCTCACTCTCCATAATGTTCTGATTTTCTTTGATTTCTAATTTAGTTACCATTTTCAGTTTTTTGCTCATTGTAAAATTCCCTAATCTTTTTTTCTTTATATCCATTGCCGAAATTGAGTTTTGACTTTTTTTATGCTCAAAAATTTTTGTTTAAACTTATTATTAGCTAAATCTAAACGTGCGCTAACTTTACTTTTACCGCTTTTTGTTTGCGCAACAAAAGTGGCGCGAATAAAGTGACCAATCCTGGTGCAAGTTCTTATGGAAAGCAGAGTTAACTGCAATTGGTTATAGGTTTGCGTAAACAGCGATTAAAAATGTATTGCGCAACGCACAGCTGAATTAATCTTTGGTTAACTTTAACCTGAGTTGAGATAATCGTAGTTTAATCAAAAGAAGCTGTAGAACTGGGCCTTATTAGAGCATTGCATTAAAGGATTATATGGATCTTGGAATTTCAAAAAAAAAATTCTCTTTATATCGAATAGTATAAAATGTAAAGAAGATTCTCCCAAAGTTTTAAATCAATTGGAGTAAAAGTCTAAGAGAGAGAACCTTTGGAAATTCCTCTTATCAGGCTCGACCGGGAGCAAAACTACATTTTTGAAGTCGATGGACACAATTTCTCAAAAACTAATCCACTGATCTTATTGTTAGTGAAATTTGGCACACCTCTTCTAGATAAGATTGACTAGTGATTGAACGAAGGATTTTTTCTCATCAATCATAACTTATTTTACAAGGTACATGGTGTAAATTGTACCGTACATCGTACTTTTTTACATGAAACTGCCAAAAATTCAAATTTTAATTTATCGTTTAAATCCTTCGTTCCATCACTAGCTATGCTCACCTACTAACAGAAAAAATATTTGGTTTTTTGATTCCAGATGAAGCTAGTTCAAATATTGTTCTTTCATATGCTTTGAGTTCGAATAAAATAACTCTTTTACTAGGTTTTTTGAAAATTAGAGCAAAAATGAATTTTAAAAAATTTTAAGACCCATGTAACCCCTTAATGCGTGATATTATTGTGTGCGGTATACCTGTCTATCTATGTCATGTATGAGATTCCACATGTTCGTGAAGATCTCGACTCTTACACCATTTGTTTTGTGATGGTCAGTCATAATTTTTCGTATGGTCCGTATGAAATACTGACTTTCTTCGTGTCGACTCGTCACACGATTATTTCAATTTTTCATTTTTACTACATTACTCGTATTCTCAAGTAACTCTATAACTTAGATATGGTGTGTTTCAAGTATGACTACCGAGGCGGTGAATCACAAAGGAAATCTGGTGTACGAAATGTCGGGATATTTTGGGAAATATCGGGAGATATGGGAAGATATTGGGAAATATTGCAGGATATGTTGAGAGATACAAGGGAAATATTGGTTCTCAAAGGTTTTGAGATTAACCGACAAATGTCGGTATACATAATGTACGGATGCGATGTTTGAAAGGAAGTTACCGAAAGGTTTGCGCTCACAGCAACCCCTATGAATGTGAGTCGATTTTATTCAAATTTCGTGTGTATTGAAAGACGTCGAGTAGGGGGAAATATAGGGGGCGAGAGTCGGGGTTAGTAGACATGTTTTTTACATTTGGGCGAAATATTTCCGTTTGAAGAATATTTTTCAGTGAAATTTGAACAATCTTCATGAATTTGGCCTATGCAAAATTCAGACAGTGAGAGTCACGAAATGTGCAAACGTTGGAATATAGATTTTTTGGTAAAAAATCGATTTTTCAGCGTTCTGGAAAACAATTCTCGAATTAAATTCACCTTGGGAGTTTTTTTTTTAACCCAAAAAAAATATAAATCTTACTGCAAGTAGAAATGTTGCCAACCCACGGTTGCATTTAAGGTGCTTATAAAGACGCGTTGTATACCTCGAAAACGTGGGGATGCAAAACTCTTATACCGCTCCCGCAATCGGAGTGAAACTTGGGCAGTTAATGCCTTATTTTGGCAAAAAGTGGAGAGAATTTTTAATCTTTCAAAATTTGCAAAAAAATTTTACAGATTGGTTACCACCTACAGAAATTAGCCAAATTTTCACAGTTGCATTGAATGGATCGAACTGTCCAGTATGATGCCACTCGGCGGTGATGAAACACACATTTTGAGCCCAGTTTCATGAGATTGCTGCTTAAGTTCTGACGATAACGAAAATAATCCCCCTCCTGATCAAACTCCAATTGCACGGTACACGAAGGTTTACAAAAAAAAAGAATATATTCTCGCGAAGAAGCTAGTGAAGAGGATGAAAATATACTTCAAAGAAAGATAAATTGTCAACGAATGAATCATTGTCAGGTGTCGACAACCTGGAAATGAATGAGGATTTTCATAGAGGCAGGGCAGATGATCCTTCAGATATCATTTGTCCTGCCGATCTTAAAACTTCGCCTAAATCAGTAAATAACGTGAATGATGCTAATCGATCAAGTCCCGGATCAAATGAAAGGAATCAAGGAAAGGAAAAGGAAGAAAAATACTCGAGGCGGTCGAGAGAAATTATAAAACGCGAGATGAACATTCACAATCAGCCAGTCATCACCAACTACTTCCAGCAAGTTGACAAAATCGCCTCAATAATACAAGAAAATACAGACTGAAGATACGGCTATTAGAAGAAGCTCCCCAAATTTCACGCGACAAGGTCTTGAATACAACAGGAAATACTGACGGCAATATTCAATTCTTAATAACGCTTTTACAAGATTCAGCTGCCAGTAATAAGAACAAAACTCAAAACAACAGATTCGAGTCTGATCTCATGCAGTTTTGTTTGTATTTGTATATAATTGGTGGGAGGTTAATACATGAGACTCTGTACGCTAATTCAAAGAAATCAATTCCTTCGTTAATAACAATACAGAGGCACATAAACAATTCGGACCATGTAGTTGAGGGGTCTTTGAGATTTGAAGAATTAAGCTCTTTTTTGTCCAAGCGAAACTTTTCCAAAGTACTCTGGCTGTCAGAAGACGCCACTGGGATCACAGAACGGATCTAGTATTGTTCGAAATCAGATTCAATTATTGGGTTCGTCAGTCCTCTAGGTGAAGAATGATTTTCCTAAAACTGAGTACTTTCCTACTAATTCAGCTCGCGATATACAGAATTACTTTGAGGAAAAGGAATGATCAAAATATGCGTATGTTATAATTGCACAATCTCCTATCGACAAAAGTGCGTCTTTCTGTCTGAGCGTATTTGGAACTGATAATCGTTTCACAAATTAAGACGTAGCCCAGCGCTGGCGCACTATGAAACGGGAAGAGAGCTACGAAATTCGGTATACGAAGACGGGGATACGCGCCTTATGAAAATGATGAGAATTTTTTCCAAGTTTCTATGTGCTACCGAGGCAACAGATTGGAAATGGTTTGATATGAATTTAATCGAAAGAGATTTGTGCGTACAGGATACAGTCCACGTTGCTACTAAAATGCGAATCCATTTGCTGAATAAGTCAGTTATCTTGCAGGTAGGGTACTATCAGGCATCAGTTAGTCATTTAGAAGGAGTCGTTCAAAGAGCTTCGAAAGATAAACATCTTTCAACGTTATCTGACCTCAGACCGGACGATAAAATGAACTTTAAGGCCGCGAAAAAAATGTCTTTACAATTAGTAGAAAATGTTTTAACAGATATGGTTGATCATTCACAGGGAACAGTCGCCTTTTTAAAATAGACTCGATTAATACTACAAGCTTATCTGAACAAAGACGAAACCAGACAGACTAGAATCTACAACATGTGGTATTGCGTGTTTTTTTTTAAGATTGTGGCGTAACTGGCTGCACGAAAATAACTTTCCTGTGACTAAAAATTTTGTGAGTCTGAATTGTTATTTATGCTTCGAACTCAACGCACATGCTATTATCAAACTAGTACGGCTGTATGGAGATGATCCAGAAATATCAGAAAGATGCCAGTTTACCCCATGGCTGTTTAGTTCACAGCCATGTGAACATATTTTCCGTTCGACTAGGTCCCTCGCTTCAACATTTTCTACGGTTGTGAACTTTAGCATATACGATATAATGACAAGGTTAACAAAAATACAGCACATAAATAATGCTGTTACGGATTTGTCAGAAAGAATTATTTTTCCTAGGGAAGCTAAGCATGGAAAACTTGGTAAAACTAATTCAAAATTTCCGCTTGATGATAATAAATTAATGGTTGACCATGACATAGAAAATTGCGGCATAAACGCACTAAACGACTTCCAGCGGGATTGTAGATTACTCGGAATTACTTGTTCTAACGATGAAGCATGACATAAAGTTACCATATTTATTATAACAGCGACCAATACGAAAACGCCGATGATAACGAAATTAGTGACAACATCTGCGAGAATGTCGATAAGGTTAGTACTACAGCAGAAAATCGACTGATTGTGAATAGTTTTATTGTAGATCCGGATGACGGAACGGTAAATGGCCCACCTTCGGATGTTACTGACTTACGTGCGATGGAATTGGACGGGTTCGAAATTTTTTTAAATATGACAGATGTTGGTAGTCAAAACAAATCAGAGCGATTGTTTTTGAAAGTAAAAGTAGGAACAGATGTGAAAACCATTCGAAAGTCGTCGCTGTGTTGGTTATTCAATGAACAGGCGAATAAATTGAGCGCCGTTTCTCTCATCCGAGTCCGCGGGAACGTAAATGTTTCAAACATTATAAAAAAAAGCCTGCTGACGAAGAAAATTCAACCGTAACGTCTATCGATCTGGAAAAATGTTATGCTGTATTTTATGCTGACGAGTGGTATATAGGTCGAGTTACCGAGGTGATACGAGAAAGGAAAGAAAAAAGATACAGAATTAATTTCTACAAGAAAGACTCGGTCAATTTCATTGGCCCAAGCAAAGTGACATCCAGCTGGTTGAAGAGTGTTGTATTTTTTTTGGTCCGATTCATATGATAGGCAATTTGCCCATGGAAATATCATCAGCCCTAAAAGGTAAGATAATTAAAAAAATTCAAAGAATTGAAACGCGACCGAAGTAGTAACTAGGCGTACAAATAAAGAATTGACAATTTAATAGTCATATTTAGAACGTGTAGTCATGAAGTGCAGTATTAATAATATTTTTCGTTATCTCATTGTCAATTATTCCTAAGTATATATTGTGAGATGTATAGTCGTAAGATAAAATAATCCGCACGAAACTTGCTATAATCTTCATATTATTATCATACTTTGAAATTAATTTTATCGTCTATCGTTGATACACTTTTATTGTACTACTTTCAAAAATTGTGATACATGTAGTCATGAAAAGCAATATTATAATCTTCGTTACCTCGTTTTCAATTGTTCCTAAGTAGTTTTTTAGTAAATCATTTTTAATTATGTTATCAGTATAATATTATTTCTACTATAATTCAAATTTGGATTTACTTATAAATTACAAATAAATAATTTAATTCAAAGAGACAAAACAATTGTATGTAAATGAAGTTTGAAGTGGTGAAATATCCTTTAATATACCCATGTAATAATATATGTAATTTGTGTTTATAATTTTCTTTTCTTCTATGATCGGTAATAATATTTACTACTGTTATTATATATTTACCAATTCATATTTGATAGTAAATTTGAGGTTGGAATTTTTAAATATTTGATTTCTTTAATTGCTCCTCGATTGTCTCTTCAATTTTTGATCTTTATATATGAAAGATGATTTTCCGGTACATTTTTTTCAAAAGTACTTATTTTGGTATTTATATTGGATTGCATTGTGATAGTGGGCGAAAACATGATTTTCTAGCATTAAATATGTGCTATTTTCATTAAATATCATTAATCATAATTGTACATACTTGTGAGAAATCTGAAAATGTTGGGGATATCGGGAATAGCGAGAAATGGCGAGGAATGTCGGGAAACGTCGGGAAATATCGGGAAATGCTGGGAAATGTCGGAAAATTTTTGGAGATATCGGGAGATTTTGGGAAATATTGGAAATATTGGGAAATAGGGGAGATATTTATGAAAAGGAGATATGGTGTACGCATTTTTGCTAGTGATTCACCCCTCGATTACTACATTTTATATTGAACATGGAAAGGAAGATATCAATTTTACCCCTTAGTATGCACTATCCGAATTTTTCGAACAAAAGCCTGGATTTTGCTACTTTCGAATGAAAATATGTTGAACTTTGATGATATCTACCGTTTATTCACACAAAACGGTCTCTGACAATGAGTGCAAGTGCTGCACGGTATGTAATTGATGAAAATGGCATCTACTCTTACCATTGAAAAGAAAATTGAATGTTAATTGAGATAACAAACACTACGTGAAACAATTTATCTTTGACAAAACTACCACTCAATAATGTACCAACAAATTCGTAAATGCTGAAAACCATAATGTATATCAACCTTTGATTTCAAAGAATTACTTTAATATCAATAACAATAATAATAAAAATGCCTCATGTGTCAATTGCCAAAATGAGGAAAAATGGCTCATACAATAATATTTTTTATTGAAATGTTGGAATGACGAGAAAACGGTACATATGCCCTTTTTTTATTATTATACCTGTAACCTGGCATGAAGCAGTTCACACATACGCCCTTTTATTACTGCAATGCCAAAAGACTGTAAATCGGCGCATATTATACACCCTTTTAATTTCAGCCACGCTGCTTAAAAAACTTAAAAATCGTACGATTTCTCTTGTGAAATTCTGTAAAATCATCGAGAATCACGGAAATCCTTGAAATCGCATTGAATCTAAAACCCTATGAAATAAATTTCTAATCGTTCGAAATCTTTTGAACTCCGTTGAAATCCTGTGAAATATTGCTTAATCTGGAAATCTAGCGTGCACCTTAACTAATGCATGGCTAACCCGGTAATTTTGCAATCAAACCCCGAAATTATTATGAAAAAAGGGTTAAGCCGTTTAATTCGGAACCTAATGACATCAACAAATATTTCAAACAAAAGTTGTTGGGTACATAAAAAAAAAACATAAAAAGTGTGCTATGGGTATGGCATACTTAATACCCTATTTAAATGGTGGCGGACAAAAACCTCAAAGTTTCAATTAATAGAAAAAATATTAAATTCGTATATATGAAACAGACATAATATCTTGCGTCCCTACCATCCCAGTGGTGCTTGGACTGAAAAGAAATTTAAAAAACAAAATTCCTTTGGCTTTTTTCTTCTTTATTTTTGAAGATACGGAAATGGACGATGCATGTTTTTTCACTTTGTTTTTGTCCCCAAAATATTTGTTTGACATGTTCATTGATAAAGTGATAGTAAGTTCCGAATTAAACTGTTCAACCCTTTTTTATAACAACTTCGGGGGCTGATTGCAAAGTTATTATTACCATTCGATTCAATGTCATCGAATTATTCTCAAATCAAGTTTCCGGATTCATACTTAAAAAGTACTACCTTTCGATTTTTTTCCTGGCCTATAAGGTCCGCGCAGTCTCGTGAGAGTGCAACGCGAGATAAGGCCGTCAGTAACGAAAGACGTTTACTCGGTTATCCACGTGTCGAAATCCGAACCCACCCACCCTCGTCGTCGCCTCCGGAGTCGGTTTATTCGCAGAGTAGCTCACCGCGCACGTCATTCCTCCGCGCTGCACCACCGTCGCAGTAACGGCGTCGCGTCGAAAATATAGAGCAGGGTGAATCCTATACCAATTTCTATTGCTTCACGCTACCTGCATTTAATTACGGCGCCAACTCCGCTGATGCATTTACTGTGTTCAGTCGAACAGCTCCTGTTACAATTCCCTGCAACTTTACGCTAGTCTTCACCTACGTTAATCCGGATGCGGATGACTTTGCTTCTCGCCTTTTCCTTTCCAATTTGAATCCGATGAATCCTGTCATTCTGGACTTGGGATATCAATATGTGGGTTTTAGATTATTTTTAATGAATGAAGAAACACCTTATTGCACTGGTTGTAAGTCAATTCATTATATGTATAAACCGGATACTCCGAACCATGCATTGGAAAATAAGTTGAAATCTCAGGTGGTCAGATCCAGTTTTCAACGTAATAACGGTACAACATTTACGATATGTTATTTATTTCGAAACCATTACGCAACCGTTTTTTTTTTTTTCATATTTCAATTTCCCGTTCCCAGTGAAATCAGTTAACCCTTTAAGAGGTTAGGGGTAGTCAAAGCTGGGAAAAATGAGTGTTTTCAATAATTTTCTTATTCATAGTATTGAAATTAATTTTATAAAACCAATTATGTACAATTATTCTTTGATGTTTCAAGTATATTTTTACCAAATGAAAAAAACAAAAAAATTCCATAGAGTTATCGCCATTTTCTCCGACCCTGGTTTTGAAAACAGTGTTTGCGGTGACGGCGATTACACCCTTCTTGTTTACTCGAAATCAATCAGATAAGAATCAATCATTAGTTTAATAGTTGATTTAGTCTTTGATGAAGGCTCTTTTGATTTTCTTCAAAATTACCAAAATGGCGACTTCTGAAAGTTTTTTGGTCGATTTTGAAGGAAAAACGCACTAGTTTTTTGGTAACATAAAATAGAAATTCTTAAATAAAAATTAAATCCTTTGATTGAAGACTAGTTTTTGATGCTCTCAATAAGCTGTGTAAATGTCATCAAAATCCGTCCACTGGTTCTTGAGTTACAGCTGTCACCGCCTTCGGAACATAGTTTTCCTTTTCGTTTAATTTTGATATTGGTGGATGAAGTGATACTTTTTAATGTATCGTGATCCACTGAATCCGAATATCATATTAATTTTTTCCGAAAACCCGAGCATTCAATTGTTTAAGGGCAATTGTTTAAAGAATTTTTTTTTTGGTTTGCATGATTTTTCTTTTCAATATTTTAGACCATTTTAACATGAAAGTTGTTTTTAGAAAATTTGGTTTAAAGTCATACTTTTTGAGTTATTAATTTTTGTTAATTTTCAAAATTTGCAGTTTTTAATTTAAAAAAATTGATAACTCAAAAAGTATGACTTTAAGCCAAATTTCGTAAGAATAACTTTCGTTTTAAAATCGCCCAAAATATTTTTGAAAAAATAATGCACACAAAAAAAATTGCTTAAACAATTGCCTTTAAACAATTGAATGCTCGGATTCTCGGAAAAAACTGAATGTAGGATATCCCGAAAACAATTTGTCGGATTGACGTGAAATTTACAGGTAATATTTTCGAGACATCATATGCCAAGAAAATGCAGAAAAGAAATTCTTTTTTTTTAATTCTAACTACCCCTAACTCTTAATTCACGCTGGAACTCTCAGCGTCCCACCTTTTTTTGCAGCCTTTTATTTATTAAATTACTGTTTTTGGTAACAACTGCCGAGTTTTTCGGTTCCAAATGTCCTTGAAATATTCCCAAGTCTAAAAAAAAAAAAAAAGTTATTTATTTATTGTAAAAATAGCACATGTAAACAAATGGTCGAAATTCTTACTTTTCCACGAACGAAGCATTTTCTGCTCACAATTTTGCAAAAATTTTACAGAATTTTTGTTCTTCTTATTCACACTGCCCATGATAACGTCATACATATTATATTGTCGAATATTCAGATTTCAAACTATGAAAAATACTGGGAAGTTAATTCAGAGTACAGCTGGACGTCGGAAATTCACGATCACGATTGCCGGGGCACAATGAAGTGCAACGTGATAAAAAAAAAAACGGATCTCAAGTTCAACCACCGTGATTAAAATCACATATACCTTGTTTTTGGTAGATGACGAAACGAAGCATTGATAAAGGTATAACCATACAGAAAGAACAACACCATATAGGAAGAAATTGACTTAAAAGCATCATAATGTTTTATAAAAGTTGAGTAACGTGAAATTTTAACCGCAGGGTATTTCTCTTAAAATCATATATTAACATGGCGCAAAAAATCTTAATAAAGTTTATTTACTTATATTTGTGAAATTTAGCAAGATCTTCATATTTAATTGATACGGTGTAATTACACCATAGGGAAACTGATTTTTCGATTATAAGGATCCTATCGTACTTTGTGGAAATACCATTCTGCCGGAGAAAACAGTCAAGTCCTTGCAATAACTATTTTACTACCATACTTCAATATAACCATCTTCTTAGAATTCCTCTGGAATACATGGTTTAATTAAGTACGAAAAACAGAAATGCTGATCTGAAATTATATTCATTCGCAAGTTTCCGTTGCACAAGCGAAGGTATTCCCGGGCAAGTGCCAACTTGATGTTTGAAAAAAATATTATTTTCTATTTAGATTAATCGTTGTATATTTTTTCAAGTGAGAACTATTGAATATCAACTCATCATCACGTTTATAAATGCAAAAGGCATGTTTTTTCTTTTGCATCAAATACGTTTAGAGAGACATAGAGGACTAATGATTTCAGCGACATTTTTTTTTTTCTTTTTACAGAATGCAGTATTCTCTACTTCGAAATGTGAGGGTGAATTAACGTCCGACAGTTTCATTCAAAAAGATACATAGTGATTTATTTTAGTAAAAAATATACACTTGCTACAAGAATTACTCGCTCACTTGTTCCACGCACTTATGACACACAATTTTTACTGGAATAAGACAGGAGTAACAATAATTATGCATCAACAATTAGTTAGTTTGGTCAAACAGATCTAGATGGTATTGCTCTAGCAGGCATGATTAACTAACTGTACTTATTGTACGAATATTGACTCATTTTTATGCCTCCCGAGAAATGACAAACGAACCCAAAGACAAGATTACAGGTTTCATTGTAAAATATCTGGGCAATTTTATTTTTTTCCATACTTCAGAAAAAAATTTGTAAATATTAAGCGTATATGTTGACTTGATTGTGACGGATCAGAGGAAAACCTTTTAGGGGTAAGTACACATCGACATGACAGTTATTAACGGAATTTTTTTATAATTTATTCTCTGGCATCATAGAAAAATATTCTTTGCCAATATATTCTAGAAGAAAATTCAAGAATTTCTCATGGGCCAAATAATGATTTTGGGAGAATCAGTCATTTGTTGCATTTTATTGTTAGTATATGAAAAGTGCGGATATCTCAGATTTTGTTTAATTCTTGATACTGTTACAGTATTCACTGATATTTCTCGAAAAATAAGAAATGTTAATGAAATTACTGGAGTTATCGATTTTTCTAGACCGTAACACAGCTGAAGCATCTATCAATTTTCCCCCCTTACCTACACAGGATCCATACGATACTTAATTTTGACTATGTAACAGTTTTCTGATTTTAGAAACTTTAATTCAGAACATCTGAAATCAACCAAAATCCTGTATTAGAAATACCTTCACAACAAAGTGGGATTAAGAGCGTACATTACATCACTTGAGTTGAATCAACAGAATTGTGTATCAACATGGAAATATAGGGATCCGATGGCACCACTTTGACGTATTGATGACGCAGCCCCACCAGAGGGAACCAGCCCAGATGTAAAATCGATTCTCGGATGGGATCTCGGTGGAAAGATTGTGACAAAATGAGAAAAATTCAATGCAATATTCCCACTTTCCACCATACTATTCATTGCAATGTCGAATACAACATCACAATAATAACAGCAATTCCAATGAGTAAAAAGACAAATATTGAGATATTAAATACTTGACATTTTCAATGAAAAGTACGTCTGCACGATCATTTTATTTTTTCGATATTGAGATATCTTAAAAGTAAAATAGTGTGATCTATAAATAAAACATGCCACACCTTTAACAAATTTTTAAAGCCGCAAACATTCATTTCAAATATTTTTATCTACCTGTAATAGCGATTAACAAGAAAAACTACCCTACTTTAGATATTTAAATCATACTACTGTCCTAAGACTTAATCTCTTGAAAACTTAATTTCTTTTATTGCCCAGGCCTGTAGGTATTTGAAATTAACCATTAAACGGATAGTTTACACGTATATATCTACAAAACTTAGCTTGTTAGATCTGACCATTTATCAAATGGAAAACAATCAGACTGGTCAGAAGGTAACAAGAAGGAACATCCGCGAAGTGTTACCCACCGATTTTGATGAAACTTGGCAGGTATGTTAAGTACCCTAAAATAAGAGATACGTATTTTTTTATCGGCTGAAATTAATTTTAAGGGGGTGAACTACCCCCTGAACTGCTATTTTTGACAATTCCCATGCCTCATAGGGCCTGATATACAGATTGCAGGGAAACTTGATTTCTAGGGGTTTCTGACGTTACTCTTCCCAAATGTAACGTCCAAATTAAAAAGTTAAAAATAGCACATCCAACATGGCCGACATCGATAACGAAAAATCGATCGATTTTCACCAAAAGTAGGTGGAACTTGCTCTTGTATTGGGATCTGACCACGAAAATTCGAAATTAGAAGCGACGAATTCAAAATTGATAACAGAATTACCCAAATTTGATTATCTGACAATGAATATTTAATCCGAAAATCATATAGTGACGGTAATTCTGACAATGAGAATCGATGGGTATTGAAGTATCTCCCCCAGAAACAGATACGGATACCAATTTCCGTACAGAGATGGCGGATATTGTAATGATTTTCTACCGTCGTTTTATATTCGTCGCTTCGAATTTCCAATTTTCGTGGTCAGATACATGATCAGCGACCTCGAAAACAGCTTTCATCTACTTTTGGTGAAAATCGATCGGTTTTTCGTTATTGACGTCAGCCATGCTGGAGCCGCCATTTTTAACTTTTTAATTTGGAATTCAGATTTGGAAGAGCAGCGTCAGAAACCCGTAGAAATCAAATTTCACTGCAATCTGTGCATTAGGCCTTTTTATGCGTAGGAATTGTCAAAAATGGCATTTCAGGGGGTAGTTCACCCCCTTAAAATTAATTTCAGCCTACTTGACATTTCTGCCAAATTTCGTCGAAATCTGAGGCGGACACTTCGCGAATGTTTCTGTCAGCAAAAAGATGTGTGTAGCATTGGCGGTGTGCGTGTGACCCGCAGGTTAAATTTTCACCAGAAATTCCCTGTGTAATTGTGATACCTGCATGCAAATCAAGTTTAAAAATTAGCTGGAATAGAGCTTATTCCTGATTTTTTCTTCGGGTGGGAACATATGCAGGTTTCGAAAGATCCGCGTTGCTGAAAGATTTTGAAGGGCATTTGAATTATTGCGTTTCTCGAACCGCCCTTGTAAACGTCTTGTAACTGTTCATGACTCCATAGTAGTAAAAACGGAGGTACAGTTTTCTGTAAAATATTGTAAGAGCAAATGAAATACCTTTTTAAATACGCATCATAAAATATCATGCTGACTTCTCTTACAAAAATACTTCGTCGCTTACGTAGCAATCACAAAAACTTTCTCGCACCAAATTACAAAATTTAGTGTCCACGTATAAGAACTATGAAAAACTGAAAATAAATTTCTTGATAGTCCCTTTCTATGTTTCATAAAGCGTTCTCATATTTCTGTGCTCAAAATATATGTATACAGCAGCCGGTGAAACATATATCTTCAAATTCACGTACAAGACCACCATAAAAAAAATCATTTATCAATTGATTCAAAATACTGTAACCTGACGACGTCTCTCATGCCTACTGTATCTAAAATAAAGCTTTGTCACGATATCGTTGACCGTGTAGTTCATTTCCAAATTAAACATACGCTGCGTTCTTTTCAAATGCTTGTAACGGAGATGCTACGCTGATAATACCGTTCCATGTTTTGTCAGATCATCGAGTGGACAGGTTGCAGGAGAATGAAATCACGTTCATTTGCTAATAGTTAATAACGAATTGTGAAATATCGACCGGCGTCAGGAGGCTTCGTTGAAGATATTCGCGGTAGAATCTATCGACAAAAATTGAACCGATGGTACGAAAGAGGCAACCAGAACACAGGAAAGAAGCAAGGCTCGGAAAAACGAGCAAACTATAAAATGGAAAGCTTCAGCTCCTGTCTGGCAAGGGATGCTGATATTGCGCTGCTCGTCCTTTCACCATGGTGGCAAATTTCACCGTTAACCAGAGTCGATGCGATCTCACCTACCGGTGCTCGCATCTCTTACAATCCTGGCCGCATCAACGCGAATATCACGGTCAGGTGGTTATTCCTACTTCATTATACACCGGATAAGGACTCGAACTTACCTTGTAGCCCTATGCCGTGCTCCCCTAGCGTGGTGAGCATAAGCAAACACAAACCACCACCAAGTTCCGCTGCATCCTCATTGCACTGCACTGCACCATCCACACAACACCATCCACTGTTCGCCTCCCACCGCCCAAAACCCACCCCCGGTTGTCCCTCTCGCTCCCGTGATAATTCCTCGTCTATTGCGCTCTCCGCTCTCTCGCGCACTCTCTTTCTCTCTGTCTATCTATACATATACATATATATATATACATATATACATATATATATATCTAGCTATCTATCACTCTGTCCCTTCCTCTCTCTTTCTCTGGCTCCCTTCTCTCTCCTCTCTCTCTCTCTCACTCTAACTCACTCTCCCCCTTCTCTTTCTCCCTTTCAGCGTGTCTCGCGGTCTCCCGGACGTGACGCAACCAGGAGCTACGCCCGTGACAGCCACTGGGCATCTACTGGACCACGGAGAGAACCGCGCAGCCTCTAGTTCACGTTTTAGCCACAACCGGTAAGAGAGGCGCCCTGCGCTCCTCTCCCACCCTTATCGTCACCCCCTTACCAAGCTTCTACCCCATCTGAAAGAGAGAGAAGAGATGAGAGAGAATTTCCCGGGCGGGTCTCACGCGATGGAGAAGCTGCTGCGGCTGCTGCTGTTGCTGCCAGCCAGCCGAACGACACAGCGCAAGGCTTCTCCCTCTGCTTCCCTCTCTTTCCTGCTTCTCCTTTACCTCGCTCACCTTCTCTCTCGTGCTGTCGGCAGCGACAAAAAGACTTCAACAGCGTAGTGCCGAGTACCCAGATTATGAAAAAACAAACTCCCCACCGTTCTACGAATCAAGAATTTTCAACACTTAGAAGGAACAACATACCTGCATACACCCAGGCTTTTCTGAGACAAAGCTTGTGGCACACGTGGGACAGAATTTACAGCGACTTAACCACATCTGCAGGGGCGAAGCGGTCTCGCTTTTATCGCAAATTAACCCGCAAAGCGCAATTATTGTCCCGTGACGGATTATTTCAACCTATTTTTATTTTTATTTCTGTGGCCTCCAGCTAACGCGGAGCAAAATGTACAAACTGTTTAATGAACCGTTGGATAATGATCTCATAGTAATTGAGAAAGCGAGGACGTAAGATGTGAGACAGCGAAAGATTAAACATTCAGTCTTTAAACTTTATGATTATAGTCCGACTGCAAGATGTTAAGTAACTTCATAAATTAAAATAACTTCAGCTTACTGATGACTGCAAATGAACCCGGATGACTTTACATGACTTCACGTATTCTCGAGAAGACCTCCAAGATCTTTACATATGAAAAAATGTACTCCAGCAAACCGTAGGTTCCAAATTATCATACCGAAAGCAATGTTGCATATGACTTTTTTTCTCCCTCATTTGATTATATAGTGGTAATATATATATTAGGGTGGGCCAAAAAACATGGATATTATTTTTCTTCGTTAGTCACCATGAAATATCCCGAAATATTCCCGTTTAAACAACACAGTAATTTTTTCGTTTTATTTGGAATTTTATTGCATTATAACGAATGAGCGAGTTGTAAAAATCAATACATATTCTTGTAGGAAATTGAATGATCTACATAAAAGGTCTAATCGTAAAAAGTTTGATGTTTTGAAAAGGAAAATCGATTTTCCTTACTACTTTTTACGAAATACTAATAATAGTAAGGAAAATCGATTTCGTAAAAATTTTGTTGTTTTACCAAAGAACACTTGATGAACTTTACTAAAAATATGATGTTTTATGTTTTCGAGCCATTATTTCGCGATGAAATATGAAAAAATTGTGAAAGTTGTCGTATACCATTTGAGGTGAAACTTTAACCTCGAATAATTTTTAAATGAGTCGACTTGGCGAAATATCACAATCGACCTTTCTTGTAGATTGTTCGATTTCCTAAAAGAATATGCGTATTGATTTCTACAACATGCTAATTCGTTAGAACGCAATGACATTCCAAATGAAAAAAAAAAAATTCCAATGTTATTTAAGTGGGAAATCAAAAATCGCGATGAGGTACCTCTTAATATTAATATTCAGAGCTCAAAGTTTCACAGAATTTGTTTTCCATCATCTTGAACCATATTTTCACGGTAACTAAAGAAAAAGAATTTTTTTTTTTTACCCACCCTAATATATATATTATATTTTTTTCTTCTTTTCTTCATAGACAGATACGACATCCGCTATTAGATAGATAATTGGGAATTTTCTGAGGATAAAATTCTATTCAACTTTTTTATTCCTCATTCGATTATCAAGTGAAGGTATTACTTTTCATAATCTTAGGTGATATGAGAAAAGTATTAGTTTCGGTTGAAAATCACTTTGTCTCATTTCAGCAAATCTTCACGTTTTCGAACCTGTAGAATCCGAGAAACAGGTTTTTAGACAAACACCTGCGATGATCTCGGAGTCGAGTTTATGAAATATTCTGAAACTTGTGGGATTTCACAACCGAATGACGAGCATGAAAAATTTCCATGTCCCGGTGCTTTGAACTACTAGTTCTACCGGAAATGAATCAATTTCCAATGTTTCACCAACAAACCTATACTTTTTCCTCTTTATTCCTTTTTATAAATGAACAACTATGATTTTCAGCGTTTATTTATTCATTTTTGAAAAAAATTCATGAACGTTCTTTTCATCAGAAATTTTTTTATTTCAATTCTGTACAAACTTTCGTTTATCAGAATATTTTTCCCATTCTTAGTTTAATAATTTTTTATTTGGTTACCTAGTCTTGTCAGTTTCAGAATTTTCATCTAACCTTTTTCGAGATCATTGCGGAAATTTTTAGAACAGAATGACAGACTCTTTTCCTTTCACGGCGATGAACAGTGTCACAGAAAAAATTGTTTTTGGGCTGTTTTTTTAATTTTTTTATTCATTCATTTTTTATGAAGGCGGACGTGAAGTCCATTTTTTGCTACATCGATACTTCTATTAAGCGGAATACTTTTGTTACTATGCCCCTATTGAGAATTCTTATGTGAAATCCATGTGGAAATTAATGTGAAGTCCTGTATGATCTATAGTTTTTCATGTGTTTCCATACAATTCCATATGAGGTATATTCTCACATAAGATTTTTCAATAGGATTTTAAACGATATACGTACGTCACACATTAACAGAATGTTGGTGCAGAATTCAGCATCGTGTGCTTGAATGATTGCATGAAAGTCAAGATTCTTTGAATTCGGAGGGCTTATTAAAATTATTTTCAAGATTTAGCACCAGTGAAGAATAGAGAAAATTTTACCATTATATAATCCAATCAGGAACGACAGGGGTTGACAAAACTCAAAACATAAGTTCCAAAGCTACGGCTTGTTGAAGTGCTGATTTAACAGAAAAAAACAGATTTTGCGTCGTGTCAGTTGAGAAGGAAAGAAATCCCTGACTATAAAATAATCAAATGAGGAATCCAATTTCGCTCTTGGAATGATTTTTCGGAAACTATACCTTGATAACATTAGTTATTGAAAATACAAAAATCTTCTGGGTGTCTTCCAAGAACTTCACAGAAATGCAAAATTCTTATACGAAAGGGTCTACTGTAGCAACGCTTTTATAAATACACCGTTGTGTTGGACTAACCGAACGCAGAATTCGTTACTCCAACTTAAGTTCCTATCAATCATCTCGTAGGGGTTCCGGGAATAGTACAAAAGGTGTAGCAAGGAATAACGGAGTAACGTCAACTGTGCTTATGTACATACATATGAGATATCCTATTCCATATGTTTATACTCAACCAGGCAACAAAATGTGTGAAAGGTTATACAAATTGATATCGTTTGATCTAGTATTGAAAGTAATACATGGTCTTTACGTGCAATATGTCGATGCATGCTTGGAACTATATTACATAGCTCAAAAGTGCTCCTCAAAACCTAACTAAAGGGGATCGGCGTTAGGAAACCGACTGAAAATGAATGTAACATCCAATCTTTATGTTTTTTGATACGCTGATGCTGAATCCGGAGGTGGAAATGCTTAAACATACACATTTTGAAACAAATAACAAACCACCCTTAGAAACCGAAAACTCTCTTTAAAGGGTATCAGCATTTGGTAACTGAGTCAAAGTCACTGCGAGATCCAATCTATCTACCCTATCTAATGTATGGAGAAGTTGTTGCATACGAATTTTGACTGTTAATTCAGCAATGTATTCAGTACTGACCGTGAAACTTGTGATTTAGAAACGCATTCAAAACAATAACAGACCCTGTTCAAAGAGAATTCTTTTCTTTGAAAAACACTGGTCGGAGGACCAATTCGTCCACCCCACTACTGTTCCGCTCTTTCGAACTCATTCTTCGACCGATGTTACGAGAGAACAGATCCCAAAGTTATTGCAAGACGAGTTTCGCAAAACGATTGAAGAAGGTACGTAAGTCTTTGATTGTCATACCCCAGAAGTTAATTCAGTTATTTGTAGATTTCGAAGCGGCTGAACACGATCCTTAGTCACGCCACGTGATCGTAAACGGTAGATAGCCGCTCGTGATTCTTCGACCCATTGTTTTAGGAAGTAATGGGATTACAACTATAGGCGCTGTTTCTATACTTTTCTCTCACGACTTGTACCCTGACAGACTCGTGTTGTAGATACACGAGCCAGCTGCAGGGGTTTAGAATTCCGATTTAGCTATCCAGTTAAGAAGTTTACATCAGCTTGAAAGTTTCATTTCTGAAATTGTGTGCAGAGAATTTTGGGTGAGTAATTTAGTCCAGCCTTTTCTTGAATTTTATCGTATTTGCACCTCAGATCAGCTCCAAATAAATTCGAAACAAATCTTGGTAAAATTTCAACTGTCTAATTCAATTAGGAATTGTGACTTCGCACACGAATTTCATTGCATTCGAATAACATAGATTTCGACATACATATTGCTATAATATTTCAGCACATACCAAGCACTCAAAAAATCTGAAGTCCTGCAGATCTGATTTATGCTGTTGCCACCTGTGAAGAAAAGTACAGATCCCTGATGGCATATTCTATGTTGCTGTGAACTGAAGTTGACGTAATTTTTCGCCCTGAAGAAGCCTATTTCTTCAGGTAATTTACGTTTTTCGACAATAAAATTTCAGCGATTAGCAGCTACATAGAATTTGCTGAAGAAGATCTTTAATTTTCTTCATAAGTAGTGACAGCAAAATACGGATTTGTAGAATTGTAGATTTTTTTAGTGCTGATCATTTCCTTAATGTTCAGCTGAACTGAGGTATTAAAAGAACAATGTCAGATTTTTATACATAATCAGCACACAACGAGTAGTTGGTTTTATAAATATTGAGTTTTTTTTATTGAATAATTTCAATTGACAATGGGCTTATTGTTAATACGAAAAACTTTGTTTTTCAATATGGCGTGGATTGAATATTAAAATCCATTACTCCGATTTATAATATATATATTACATAAAGCTCTATAAGATTTTCTTTGTAGAGTGACTGGATATGTTTTCAAATCTTAGAAACTGTGAAAACGATGAGCTGGTGAAAAAACGTTTGTTTTTTGGCGAAATGAAATGACTTTAATTGTTTCTCAATCGGTTCCGTACGTCAAAAAGAAAAAACGGAACCCTTACAGGATTAGCTTGTCGTCCGACCGTCCGTCTGTCCCTCTGTTAAGACCCTTTTTCTCAGGAACGGGTGGAGGTATCAACTTGAAATTAAATATCAAATACTAAGGTCTACGGGGCCATGGAGCTGCAGAGAATTCAAGCTTCTAAGTCAATGTATTCAAAAGATACGGCCATTTATGCCTTATATTTTGATACTCGTAAACTCACTCATCAAACCCTATGGGGTACTTCCCATTGACCTAGAATCATGAAATTTTGCAAGAAGCAAGGTCTCAGCACAAGTAAAGGAAAAATTCCGATAATACTTAATTTGTACCCGGTTATATCACATAAAAAAAATTAAGTTTGTACGGAACCTTTAGGGCACGAGTTCTACTCTACTCACACTTGTCCGGTTTTTTACATTCGCAATAATCAAACTGTTAATTGGTATTTTCCATTAAAAAAATTGAAACTTCATAAAACCTTGTACTAACCGTGTGAGAAAATTCGATCTTATCCTTCTAATAGCCGCGTAAAAAGAAGGTTACAAATCCACATGTTTTTTGGACAAATCTTTCTGCTGGTGCCTTCAATATGGGCTTTTGTAGACTGGTTTTGGAAATTGACGTGAGTCTCCGCAAGAACTTCCCGTATTTTTAAGTGTACTCTCAAAATCCCGTATAATTCCCGCTTTAACTGGAATTCCCAATTTTTTCCCAAGACACCCTGTAAACTATGAGAAAAAATCGAAAAATTAACTTTTTAGGGACCAGGACTACCCTAATTATGCACAAAGTTGTTGAAAAAATGTAGTGTTTTGACAATTTTATTACAGAACACAATTAACTACAGTCTAGATTTTAGTTTTTTACGATTTTTTCGAGATATACTGCTTATTAAATAATTGTCAAGTATGTTAAATAGGGTTAAAGTTTTCTGACAAATCGATTGCTTTCACCTATTTTGTAGAATTATATTTTTCTATTTAGATGATGTATTTTTTGTTTAGCCTGAAGATGGTTGGTGGGCAGCCCGACCGAAACGTTGTTATTATGTACTAATGAACAATTGTCAATCCTGACCTATATCGACACAATGCCAGGCTCTACGACAAGGAACCGAGGACCTAAGATCTCCAGCTTTAATTCAACAAGGAAGATCTGGGCAGACTGAAAAACATTAGTAAAAGCCAAAAATCGTAGAATATTTTTATTAAAATGCAGAGAACGAAACTTAATTCTAAAATTTTTACAAATTAATGTAAGCTAGCTTCAAAAAAGCCTTACATAACCTACAGACCGAGGCTTTATCAATAGAGATTAAGAATTGTTATTGTTCTATCAAACAGCAATCAATTAATGTAGACTGTTAAATAACTTCTTTTTTTGCCAGTCAGCATACTGATCATGATTTTAAAAAGTTTACTTGGGATGAAACAAAACTTGAAAAACTCTTTGCATCTATTACGTCGACTAATATCAAGAAACCAAGTAATTTAGAAACCATACAATCACAAAACATACACACTACAGAAAACTGGTTGGTGAATGTAACTAACAAAGATATATTACCTATAATATTATACTATATATCAAGAATTGTTTATCGTTGGGTCCGAAAACATGGACTTACATATTGAAACAAACAACTACTGATAGATGATCTAAGATAGCTAGACTCGTTGGTAATAAACAAAATTCGAATCTAGATGTTAATTCAAAAATTGAGATATCAAAATCCTAACAAACCAGTGAATTTTTGAAAAATTAAAAAAATCTAATAGTCACGAAACCTAACAAAAGCACCGTCACAGTTTTAATCGATAGAAATAATTATGAAGAAAAGAGTGAGGCCATCCTCGATGACACTAATACAAACCAGAAATTAAACGAAGATCCAGCGAAGTCGATTGATAAACGGATTAATGATCAATTGAATATTTGGCAAAAAAAGAATTTCATTGATGAAAAAACGTTTAACGTTCATAATGATATAACTTGCAAACAAACGTTCGGTGTAGCCATGGGCTCTCCAATTAACCCTATTGTTGCTTATTTGGTATTAGAATATCTTGAAAACGAAACACTACAAAGATTAATCTTTGACGTTACCTTTTATCACAGATATGCAGATAACATCATCACGTGTGTTTATAACGAAAATCTGCAACAGTTAGTTGATAAATTCAACATGTCTCATCCTAGGTTACAATTTAGTTTTTAGATTTTTTCCTTATCAATGACAACAACATAATAATCACTGACTGGCATCACAAAAAAAACATAGTCAGGCTGTTAAATTAATTTCAAATCTCAACATCCGTTACAATACACAAAACTGTTGCTATAGGTCTTTATGACACATGCTTGAATTTTTCTCGTGTCAAATTTTACCAAAAATATCTAAAATTAGTTGATACTACGTTGAAAAACAATGGTTATCTCTCTAACCTTATAGATCAAATTAAAAGAGAATGAGCCCATCGTTTACATAATACAATTAATTGAAATAGTGATAAAGATCATGAAAAAATTGATGATTCTGTTCCATACGTTGAGGAGTTGTCTCCTAAAATTGAGAAAATTCTATATGATGTGGGGGTGAACGTAACATATAAAATCACAAATTGTTCTCAATTTCTGTTTACTTCTTTAAAACCTACAGTTTCAACTGCCAATGTAATCAATAGCATCTATTGTATCGACTGTTCGGACTGTGAAAAAATATATATTGGTCAATCCTCTCAACATCTCAATCGCATTCTTTGAAGTTAGGTCAGAAGTGATTTTGATTGTGCCTCTGTTATTACCACAGAGAATGATTGGTATAAAAGAACCATCGAAGAAATGATTAACATTGGCAGAAATAACAACATAACGTGCAATAAAAAAACTGATATTCAGTATCCGAGTCATTTGTATCAAGATATAATCTAGCTCGTATTTTCCCGCCTATGTAAACTTGACTCTTGTTGTCACTGATCAAAATCAATTGCGAAACTGTGTATCGACCTGATCTGATCACTTCCTCCGAAATGGCGCTGAATACAACACCTTAGCCTGAAGGATGTCAAAAATTTTGTAAGTAATCTTAAATAATCTACTCAATCTTTTCAAAACCCTTATTATAAACCATTTCTATGTATTTACTTGTAATTAGTATATGAATACCTGAGATATTCTGTTATTTATGTTTCGAATAATCACAAATCATGTATATATAACCCTCATGGGGTCTTGTTATCCAATTTACAAATTGTGATTTACAGAAACTTGAACATTGCCACTGAAGTTTTCATGTCAAATTAAATTTTAGGGGCAAACGTACATTTTTCTATTTAAATGATGTATTTTTTGTTGAGCCTGAAGATGGTTGGCCGAAGCGTCGTTATTATAATAATAATATACAATAGTCAATCATGACCTATATCGACCAAAGAAATTTATTGGATAACTCTATATTTCAATTCCTATTCCGAAGTAACAACTACGCATGCTTTTTAGACACATATTATCGTCTGTAACGTGGCATTTTGGAATGACCCGGTACAAGGCCAAAAAGCTGAAAGAACCTCTCGTACAACGCGTTCCTGGCGGGGTACTCCAAGAAAACTCGATCCGAAATAGGCAACAAATACTAGTTACTAATATTTTCTCTTTAAATTCTGTAATTCTGCGCCTCGGCGCAAGCTAACTAGGTACCAGGACGACCATAATCTCGATCACCAAGGGATCAACACCCTTTTTTGATTCACCGAGGGATCAACAGCTACCGAAAACTATCGTTTCCAGCTACCGACGTACTCAACTACCGTTTTGTAATGATGAACCTCCCGCACTACTTCGTTTGCCAGTCTTCTCGGATGCCGTAAGGACGACGTACAGGGCAGACCGCAGCCCATGGACTTACCGCAGCCTGTCGTCCCCCGACTTACCGGCCAAGTGCCGGACCGACCCCAAAACACTACGTTCAAGCCCTCGTTCTAAGGATCGACGCAGCCTTCCTATCAGTAAGGACTATAATCATTGTGAGTCATGGTCCACGAACAATGAGTTGCTGTAAGCCGTCGTACGACTGCATGATCTCCGTGATATATCGTGGGCAGACGGCCACTGTCTATACGACGAAGCCGGTGGAGGCAAACAATAAGGTGTTGCACTCCATTCGGTATCTTGCAGAGGAGGCCTACGTACCTGCTTCTGTAAAGGAAATCCCAATGATAGGCAACCTGGACTGTATACCGAAGCAGCCGGAGAAAAGTACGAGTTGGTGTCAACGAAACATTACGCAACATCTAGCGATAATCGTCGAAAACGCATAACCAATATTCGTCACAGAGGGATTACCCAATTATGGCGGGAAACAAACGACTAATCAAGCGGAGGAAGAATCACATGACGACAACGGCGAGATTGGTGAACCAACCGGACTCCGAACTCTGCCTATTCTACGCTCAACCCGCCAAGAGACAGCTTCGCTAACACCTTGCTCTCGTTGCTTAGATTTTCTTCAGCGTTCCTTCTTCCTTTTCCTTCTATAGTACTATCTTTTGTTCTATCTCTACCGTTAAACTTTTTCACCCTCTACCGTTTTGACGACTGTGAGCTTCTTTTCTTTCCAGTAAATTCAACGCCTTCCTTTATTTGCTTTTTCTATCGCTAAATTTAATTTAAACTAAATTAAGTGTATCTCATTGCCGTCGCCGACTAAGGTAAGGCTTCTGCTTTGTATCGTATCGTTACAAAGTTGATCTGATTTCTATTTCCTCTCTCGTATTTTAATTATCGTTTTGGTTGCATCAAACGATACCAGTATCGTTGTGAATCATGGTCCACGAACATTGATTTGGGGTAAGCCGTTGTGTGACTGCATGATTTCGTTGAATAATTAATTTCGAAAACTTATCTTTGAGCTACCTCGTAAGTATCGAATAAATATCTTTTGTATTTCTGATTTTCTCTGATTCTTTTAATTTTATGCTAGAATTGCTTTTGTAATTTCTACCGTCTTTTGCTACCGTTATCTTTTCTTTTTGTGCTAGTATTGCTCATCGCTCTTGTATCGTATTGCCTATTATATTTTATTTGCTTTGTGCATGAATTTTCGTATCGTACACCGAGTGCTTGGAGTACATCCTCGAGTACATCCAAGCGTAGATTAAGCCGCTAAATACTACCGAACCTTTTCTACCGCTTATTACTGATTTTGTATTGCCTATTATCTGATATAATTTTTCTTGTTTCCTCAATACCGTATTTCTTTGTTAATTTAAGTGTGCTTATCGTAAACAGGTGTATTTCGTGTATTTCTTTATCTTGCGAACCCTTCTCTAAATCTCTCACTCTCGCATAATTTTTGTATTCTCTCGCTGATTGTAATTCCGAGTTTCTTTGCTAGTTTTAACTCGTAATTTTAACCGTTGTAAATTATGGATTCAGGTGCTGTAGATAATATCTAGGCAAAAACATCTGCAATGTAAAAAAATCCGCCAAGTTACCCAAACCAAATCACGATAAAAATTCAAGAACAACTTAGATATGGCCAGTCTCTGTCGTGAAATCAGGAAAGAACCGCAAGCCCTACGATCTCTCAGCAAGTAGGTATACTTCGTCAAGTCGGACCTCGCTATTTCGTGTAGTGATATCGAAACATCATTCCAAGCGCTACGTACTTGGCGGGCACATTCGCTTGATATTTTTTGTATCGAAACGGTCCTACTTGTTCGTGAAGTGTGTGTTCCCGTCGAATAATTCCGTCTCCAAGACTGTGTATCACCATCAATAAATGGACTGAATTTTTTTTTAAAGGAATTGTGCATCGGAATAACTGGTTGGTGACAGATTGTTTAATATTACTAACGTATCGGATTTGTTACTTTTTTTACCACTTCTAGTTTAATTGCATATTTTATAAAATTGAGGACTTCATGCGATTCAGTGTATTGATCAGTTAGCTTTAAACAGTATCAGTATCGTACATTTTCAATTTTGATTGCACATGTGCGTTTCATTCAATTATTTAAAAGCATTTGTTGTTGATTGCAGTCCGAAAATAGTTGCGTGCGAGTGTACGGGAGTGCTGGGGTGCAGGCACCTGCACGCTAGCGCGTACGTACACTCGCACGCAACTATTTTCGAAAAGTGTATAGTTATTGTAACTAATTGCAAGTTATGTTCTCACTCCTTATACATCTTCGCACGGCTGATGTCGATCAATGTTCAATCGTCAAATGTTTAATCATTTGTCTACAAATAAATCAGGTCGCCGCGTCATCGCATAAGCGAATATTATTATAATCATAGTCAATCTCTAGACTCTAACAGAAGCTCTTCGATTCCAAATATATCCGCTTCTTTCACACATATTCTTTGCTGTGAGATTTCTTCGACTCGACAGACGACTACGCACAGAAAACCCATTAATTCCTTTCGATGCAGTTCTTAGATTGCTTTTTATCATGTTATTATAAGCATCTTCGAACATGGCTAGTGAAAATTAAATTTTTTTTAGCTAGCAAGCAAGAATAAGATATTGGCAGGTAAATTGTACATATCAAAGCTTTCGTCGCTTGTGCCACGTAATATATTTAAGCAAACTGTTTCCATACAGCATCGAGACGCATCAAGTTTTTATCGTGTACAATCTATATTCTCACGTAATTATTCCGCGAATTAATGCGGGGGATTAAATTCCACGATTACTCTGTCGCTATATCATTCGTAATTGATTTTCAACAAAAATGTGCCCGCCAAGTACGTAGCGCTTGGAATGATGTTTCGATATCACTACACGAAACACCGAGGTCCGACTTCACGAAGTATACCTACTTGCTGAGAGATCGTAGGGCTTGGGGTTCTTTCCTGATTTCACGACAGAGACTGGCCATATCTAAGTTGTTCCTGAATTTTTATTGTGATTTGGTTTGGATAACTTGGCGGATTTGTTTACATTTCAGATGTTTTTGCCTAGATTTCATGACTTTTTGTAAGTATGCGGCAATGATACTGCTGTACCGTACTAACCAATGAACTAATGATAAGCGAACCGAACCACAACTCTTATACCTGTTGTGATATGTACCATTCGTAGTTGATAACTGTATGACTTATCCGTCATGAGAAACCAAAATAGTAATGCAGCTGATCCAATTTGCGCATGATTATGTAAATAATAATAATAACAACCACCACCAATACCCGGTAAGATATGTCCCCAAAAAGTCTTCCGGAGACTTGTACGAGGCAAGCGAGCGAATTGTTCAGTGACCACCATTATGCGTTTGCAGTCCGTTCGAATATGTTTAATAAAAACACCCGTATTCGCACTAGGAACAAGAGAAATTACAGGGATCCTTGCCTAGCTATTGACGGACCGAGTCCTCAACCTCAATTCGCCGACTCAGCACCCGAACGACATAATCCGTGACAATATACGTCTACCTCGATTTTATAATAAGCAGTGAATACACTGTGAAGTGAAAACGATAGATGACATTTTTTTTTTGCAATTTCATGTTTTCAATCGCCTAACGCAACAAGTATAGCTAAAATTTTTCAGTCTCAGTACATGATTCTATTTTATACAGGTTTAAATTCTTAACACTAATTTACCAATTAACAATACATGTCGCTGCAGCATAGGTTTTTTCATGAATTTACATTTAGAAATTAATCTACAGCTCTGATAAAACAACAACAAATCGTAGTAAAGGTTGTCATCATTCTGTTAGAACACTACGGTGAATCGTCATGATAGTGTATGTCTAAAGTACAACACCACAAATGTTAAAATAACTTTACAAGTAACACAGTACCTAATACATATTTAACCAAATACTATACGGTGAACCGAGAATTTAATGTATGTGTGAAGTACTATAACAATGAGTACTGTCCGTATTATATGTATAATCTATTGGGTGTGTTACTTCGCAAGTATTGCAGGACCTAGTTCAACCGATTGGAGAAGTCTCATACAGTTTAGAAGATTTCATACCACTCTCAATGATTTTAGCATTTTCAAATTGATTCTAGCTTTGATTATACTTATTTGAAATGGTTTCACAGGTTTACAAATATCAGCTTTTTCAAATGCTTTTAACAACTTCCAGCGATTTGATGTACAATGATTACACAGGTAGCTGAACAACTATCAAAATTTCATCTGTTTCAAACGATTTTGGAACGATTTTTCAAGTTTGTCGGTTATGTAGAACATTTAGAACAATTTTATTTCAAATACAAAAACCACCGGTAGATTCTAAATATGACAAGGTTTTATATATTTAAAACAATTCGAACAATTCTGTGAGAATCTTTATGATTTAAATCTCACGATAGTTTATTTTATATTCGTTCAGCTACGTGATATATCCTACTATTTGTGCCTTTGATTTGCCAGTGTATCAACTATGAGGATGAAGTTAGTGACGTTAGTGTAACAATGAATGTTTAAGAAAACTCGCCAGTTTACATCAGCAGAAATGTCTGAAACTTAGGGAACCATTACGAACAAAATAAACTTTAATTTTGAAAAGCTAACTCAACAAAAGTAGTTTTTAAATTGTCTAATGATGACGATTTTTTAGTCTGAGATTTTGCTACACTTTACTATCTTCAGCTTGATTATCAAATTGTGTGTTGTACTTTCCAATACAACACTTGTACTTCAAATGAAGCTGAGGGTAGCAGCTGAAGTTAGCAGTCAAACGTGTTCAACTTTCTGAAAAAAGAATGATGCAGTTCAGTTTTATTCTCATAATTCTATAATAGTGTTGAGGGTTCAAGTTATATCACAAAATTTCGATTTTAGGACTTCACAACCTTACTGGAATAAACCTTAGAACGTTTAGCTGCTAATTTTGGCTGCTAGTTGCAGCGGCGTGTACTTCGACAGTCGAAGTAGATACACACACCTGAAAGATATGATTAGATGAGAGTTCCTAATCCGCACAGAAATTCAGAAGTTCTTAGTGAGGCATTCACCATATTTTATGGGTGCTTAACTCTTTCATTCAAAGCATCCAGTTAGTTCACATCCTAATTTTCACTGTCGTCAACACGGAGCACAATTTCTGTCACAAACCTGTCAATAAGAATAATGGAAGTATCTGTAAAAAACAAACAGAACGACAATAACATACAAATCGAAAAACATTCAATTAGTCAAGAATTTGTAGTACTATTGTTTATAAAGTCTATAGTTCGTTTCATACAGTAACAGGTGGTTTATTAGTAATAGTATTGTGGTTAGTGTTATCAGCAATACCGCTTGTTGTTGAAAAGTCAATGGTGCTAATGGATAGGTAGATGAAGTAAGTGATAGACAAGTCAATGAAAGATGGTTTAAGACAATGAGTGACACATAGAGTGCCAAATTCTAAGTCGCTGCCCTCTTGTGTTGAGACGTAGTTATGCCGCAGCACAATGTTAGTGAGTTCAACAGATCAACGGTCGGATAAGAATGGGCCAGGTCTGTGGACTGTGAAACATAAAACGAAAAACAATCAGGATTTTATTTAACAAAGGAATTGATTTTAGCTTAGTATATGCGGCTGAAGTTAGTAATGTTGTTGTAACCAAACATCGGGGAAAAAATTATTATTGCCCACTTTTAAAATGACTTTTCAAAGAGTTGGCTTTTCAAAGTGGGAGTACGTTTTGGTTATCATGGTTTATTAAATATCGTACACTATCAGAGGTGCAAAGTCAAGATTTTTCTCAAACATGCATCGTTACAGCAACGTTATTAACGTCATCCTCATCTTATGATTGTTTGTGTCGATATCATATGAGATTAGGTGATTCGGTTAATATGAAAATGTATAGGATACCGTTGATCTTAGTATTGACAGATGTCTATTAGTCTTCTTGGTGAGTAGTTAGTGATGCTGAACAACAAATAAGCTAAGTAAACGCTTAGTAGTCTGATTACAATCGTTTTGTTCCGATAAGATGTAGATGTAGAATATTCAGTTTTGCACATCTGTGGGTTACCTTCTCTTTGAAATGTCGGCTTGCCGAAGTGTAACATTCAAAGGTTCCAATGGATGTGTGATAGGATAGGAATGGTCCAAATGACTGTGAAATAAACGAAAGAACAATCAAGCAAAGAAAAGGTTCCATTTTATCACTGATAAGTACTACACCGTGCAACAATGAATTAAAGTAAAGTATTCAACAAATACGTACATAACATAAAAATTAATAAACGAACAGGTTGTGCATTTGGTAGAGATGAAGAGGTTGAGGCTAAGTTGTTCATATATTAAATGTTCTGTGTATAAATATAATCCAATAAGAATTAACGAAGTAACATACCGTCCGATATGAATGAAGCATCGTGAGTATTCTTCCAATAGCTTTGTTTTATGGCAATTATGACGAGTGAACAACCTTCTTCTTGGCATTTGCTAAATAGCCATGTATACATGTCACAAATGTGGCTGATTATATTCTGTTTGTTATTCAGGGTGTTTGTTGAGTTTGTATCCGATTGCAGAATATCTCATCTTTTCTTTGGTTCGATTCTGAATTTGCACCTACCTCGGACGATCCGTTTCGTGAAATCAGAGAGCCCGTAATGCCCTTAATAATTGACCTTTACAAGGCTGGACTGGCTCTTTCAGAAGTTAGTAGATAACTCGAAAACTCCACGAGATGTGTCAACTATTTATATACACAAATCATACCTCTAAAAAATATCGAATTTCAAGGGACAAATGCCTGCCCTCTGAAAGTTAATGAAAACAATCTGCTTGAAACCACAGTTCGTCATTCTGTTTCCCTCTTACGACACGCGATCACCGATTCACTCACTCACTTATTTCATAACACCATAGGCATAACCGATTTTTATGAACTTTGCAAATTGATTCAAAGATTCGATAACATAAATAAACAAGTAACAAGTTATCTTAAACATTTCACATTACAGCGTGACAGCGGCATGAGGCGGCCATTTTAAGCGCGGGCAGCGCCATCTGGCTGTTGCATTATTAATTAATAACTGCTTTACCCAGCAGCCATTTTGTTTTATTTATCTTCTATCGACCCACTTCGCAACTTTATAATATTATACCGGCCGAATACGGATTCAGATCTATACCAAAATCAAGAGGGGGCGAGATTTCGATGCCAAAATTCTGTGTTTAAAATTTAGAGTCGATTCATACACGCGTTCGGGCGGAATCGTGTCTACAAGGTGCTCTGGCGTGGAGAAGAAGAAGAAGAAGAAGAAGAAGAAAAATAATTCTCATTTTCATCATCTTTGACATCTAATATTGCGGAAACCACTTGACAGATTTCGATCGGACTTTCACACTGAGATTATATCGGCCGGAAGTACCGGCCGTGTGAATCTCATTTAAAAATATTCACGTGTTCCTGAGATATAACGATATGCTTATACACGGGAAGATAGGGAAGTAGTTAGGCCGGGTAAATAATTCTCGGCTAGCTTTCGCCTCCAATGTATATATAACTTGGCGGCGATTCGCTGCCGCGAATCTAGATTCTCTCGCTTAAGCTACCGATCTTTGTAAATTGTTAATCGACGTCAATCTCTCTTATTATTTACCATTTATTGTAAATTCTATTTTATTTTCTTATCAGTACCGTTCCGAGGTATCGTCAATTCCGTCAACTACTGTTCTTCGATAAAGTTTCGCTCTCGCTTTAAATTAACAAACTAATAATTCTCGTAGTGTCGTTTTTCGAAGACTTGGGTTAAATCACTTCGCCCAGTGACGTGTAGTTTAAGTAGTCTTTTTGCATTATACCGCTTATTCCGACCCACGCTTAATTTTTCTTTCGTTAACTATCACCTCTGTTCAAGCTATCATTCAACTTTATTATACCGAAAATCTCGTAAATTATTCTCGTTGACTAATTGTTTATTGCTATCTCTCATAACCAACTTGACTGAACTAATGCTTGTGAAATTAATCGACAATATATGGCCGATTGACCTGTTAATTCTTTTGATTCGAGCTTACTTCTTTATTTCTTTAATTCCTTATTTCCTTAATTGTTGTAACTGCCTCGGATACCGCCACTCTACCATTTCGTGTGAGTACCTGAGCGTAGTCAGCCATATAACGGGTTCTCTAATTATTACTACCGTATCTTATCTTTCCCGTTTTGTTTAAAAATCGACGCAGAAGCGTCTGGCGCCCAACGAATACCCTTTATTGTAGTTCAATATCGTACCGAATAATTAGAGAATCGCGCCAAAGTATCAACGTAAGTCCTCAACTGAGGGTAACAGAAAGTTAGCGTTACACAGAAAATAAAACCTAACTATATCAAACCTACTCTTAAAACTGTCTGTACTAAACCTACAACTGTCCATAATAAATTTTGAAACTATCTATAACAAACCTATTATTCTAATTATGTATTAACGTTACAAAACACAAATTTCCACACTACACATAAAAATTTCGCATATGTGACGAGAAATTAAGGCATATATATGCAATGTTTATTACCCCAAATAGCTAACTACAATATTAGTAAAAATATCTTCCAACGTGAGACTCGTTGAGAATTACAGAATCTTAAATTACTCCGTCTTATAAAACTGTTAATAGCAGATGGCAACGAATTTGTGCCCACTACTTGTCAACGGATTGTGAGCCGATATTGAAAAAACACTCTGAAAAAGTGTATAATACGTTTCGCTATCATTTCACAGAGGTTTAAAAACATCTGTCTCAAATTAGATCAACGGGATCCATTGAAATTTATGACAATGCTTTATCGATCTCGAAGCTGAGTGTTTCTCCAAAGTTCGAACCGATGCCATCACATATCGACGACCCAATGTGTCAAAAGTTCGATCTCTTAAGGGGGAATCGATATCCCTCCAATTAGAAAATTGTGACGAATACGTGCCTGATTATCTCGATGATGATAACAGAATGTATATGAAGAAATCACTTACTAGCGATACATCGTGAAAAAGAAACAAATAGCTCTTGTTCCATCGCTCGTCCGCCTTTAACTATCCAATGTAATAAACATTTCATAGTTCAATATCCACAGTGCGTACTGGCATTCCAATGGCACAAACACTCCACGACAAAGTCACCATACTTTTATGCTGTTTCATTCAAGAATTCAAATGTTACGGCTTTGAAATTCCAAGTTGAGACACTCATCGTCTATCCATTCCACGACTTAATTGTTAAAATATACCGAGCCAAAAACATGTCCCACGACAGTGGCAAAATTAACCAAAGGTTCATTAGGGGTGAAGAGAGAGCTCTACTAAGAAAGGAGTTAGAAGGCCGAGTACCGAGCTGTTTGAAATACGAATTGTTAGATATTGTTTCTGAAGACGTGTTAATCACGAGTAATCTTAACGATGCTCTTAGCTCGATGCTTTTCCAAAAATGGCGACCAAAAATAATGCTAAAGACGATTTGGACAAAGATATGACACAATTTTTAAGAAAGTTGATACATTATACCGAAAAATTCTGGTCCGAAAAATTTTGCAGTGACTGTGTACAGCAGCTGAGTATTCTGCCGTTTTTTATATTGTTGTACACGCAAATGCAATTATCGTATTGACCTTATTACCCAAGCCATTATTTTGTAATTTATTGGTAGATGCTACCGGTAGTATTATGACACGTCAAGTAAATACATCAAAACCAGTTTAATATTACGCACTAACCGAACCAGGAAATAAAGAGTATCTGCCGTTACCTATAGCGGAATTCATATTGAATATCCATAACATTCCGTGTGTGACACTCTTTTTATCGTCTGTTAGTCATACGTTAAAGCAGATAACTAGACACTGGGTAGTTGCAATGCTAAAATTGAAACGAACTTCAGTTTAACTCTGATTTAATCAGTGCTCAAAGTGTTTAACAATATTTCTCTGATGCAATACTTGAAAATCCTAAAAGCTACAATCAACGACAAATTTATAGTTGTTCCCGCAATGACCAATGTACATGTTTGCTCCACACAGGTGCTTTTTACAGTAAAAACGAAAGCCAACTTAATATTTCATGATCGCAATTCTTATATCAAGTGAAAAAGAATTCCCCTCTTTGACGGGACGAACTTCAATAATTGGAAATCCCGTATGAAACGCTGCTGATTGAAAAGGACCTGCTGCCATTCGTCGAAAAATCGTACACGGAAATGATCCAGCTATCGCTGATCTTGTATACGACGGAACAACTCGCAGCAAGACAAGAAGAAGCAACCAGGTTATTAAAACAGGATCGGGAGTGCAAGTCACAAATTATACGGCGCATCTCTGACAGTCACCCGGAGTACGCCAAGGAGAAAGATACGGCCTACAACGTACGGACGACCTTGGTAATTACATTCGAACGAAAGGGGATAGCAAGTCAGTTGCTCATCCGAAAGAAACTTTTAAGCATGAAGTGTGATACAAAGAACGAATTCCTTGAGAATCATCTCCTGAAATTCGACGCGCTCAACCGGAGCAAAACTAGAAGAACTGGATATTGTCTGTCATCTCCTTTTAACTATGTCCTTGGAATATAATGATGTCCTTACTGCAATAGAAACCTTAGCCCAGGAAAATCTTTCCCTGGCACTCATCAAGAATAGACTTCTCGATGAAGAAACAAAACGAAATGGAATGCAAAAGATGAGCGGACATGAACAATCATCGACGGCGTTCGCCTCTCATCATTTATAAAAGAACTCAGCACAAGTGACGACGTGAAGGCATACGTGGATCGGGAAATCAGTCTCGTTTTCCATTCAACTGTAATTACTGTGGCAAGAAAGGTCACAAAGAAGTCAGCAGCAGGAAGGAACTCAACGACAAGAACTAGAACTCGCAAAGCGCCAACGCAGCCACAGGATCAGAACGTAAAAATGATACAAATTACTGTTTTCAGCTCTCATTGAGAGCTATGAAAACTGCCAAGTTAAATGGTTTTTCGACTCCGGTGCCATCGAACATCTGGTCAACGAGAATGTCCATCTCAATAATCGAATGAAATTAAAACGTCCGGTAAGGATCAGAGTAGCTAAGTCAGGAGCCTTTCTCGAAGCAAACTCAGTCGGAGAAAGTCAGCTGTCGAGTTCAATCGGAGATGAAGAATTATCAATCACCATAAAGGACGTTTTGTCGGTACCAAAGCTCGAATACAATTTGTTATCAGTCACGCAACTAGAAATGAATGGTTTTCCTATTGTTTTCGAAAAAGGATGTGTTCTTATCATCAAGGGAAACCGAAGGGTAGCAGTCGCACTGACGTGAGAGACGAAACAGAACTGTACGTGCTGAATTTCAGAAAAATAGTTACTGCCAATCTCAACACCAAAGACGTTGACCTGGAAATCTGGCACAAAATATTGGGGTATCTAAATTACGAAGATGTGAAGAAACTCTTGAAGCAAACTAAGGGAATCAACGCAGACTTTACAGGAACTTCGAAGGAAATCTGCTAGGTGTGTGTTGAGGGAAAACAAACCCGGAAGTCGCATAACCAGGGACGACTACGAACGACGAGATCTTTCCAGAGAGTATGTACATAGTGATCTTTTTGGACCTATTACGCCTACGTCACATGACAAGAAAAAATATGTTCTCACCCTGATTGAAGATTTCAACCACTTTACTGCTGCATTCACCATGAGCACAAGGTCTGAAATTTTTCATTATCTCAAGGTTTAAGCAGTGATGGTGATAGCACGGTTTAATCCGAAAATTCCCCCTTTCGTTGCGAGAATGGGTGGGAGTAGATTTCAAAGAAAATTGTCAATTTTTTCCAGGAGAAAGGAATCCATTTCAAATTTACCATCCGTTATACGCAGGAACAAAACGAAGTTGCAGAGACAATCAATAGAACCATTACAGAAAAGGTCAGATGCATGCTTCTCGAATGCAAACTTGAAAAAACTTTCTGGTCCGAAGCAGTCCAAGCAGCAGTTTACCTGATCAACCGAAGACCCACGGCAGCGTTGGTTGGGAAAGTACCGGCTTTGCTTTGGTTCAATGAAAAGCCCAACTTAAAGAAACTGAAGGTTTTTGGGTGCGTCGCCTTTTTACGCATTCCAAAGCAAATTATAGGCGGAAAGTTCGATTCAGGATTAAAGAAATGTTTCATGGTTGGATATCGCACGAATGACTCGCACTCAAGCATGCGCCGAGAGCGTGGAATCAAACCATCGACAAATTCTCAACCAATCTGAACTTCAAAAGCTCAGATCATGACAAATGCTTGTACACCTGGAAGAACAATAAACCTACATATTCCTGCTTCTTTATGTTTACGATATTATTGTTACAGGAACCAACTCGAAAAAAATTCATTCTTTCAAGGCAGAGTTAAAAGGTAAATTCCGAATGAAGACTTGGGAGAGCTCAAATCGGTTTCTCGGAATCAACATCGATCGGATTGACGAGGGATTTCGCTTAAGTCAAAAGAATCACCTTCGAAGAATGCTGAATCGTTTTGAGATGGAAAACTGCAATCCAGTTTCGGCAAAGTAGCGATGAAACAATTCAAATCAAAGTATCGCGCTCATTTCTGTCACATTTCACTCGCTGTTCAAAAATTGCCCTCACACATGCACTCAGGCTACCGTGCAATGTTTACCTGTCCGTCACTGACTCAAATCTCGCTGCTTGCACGTGTCGAGACTCGGAACAAATCAGCTGTGTATTTCATGCACCGTCTACTGTCTCAAAATGATATCTGTGTATCATCTATAGGTATATTCTCTCGCTCTGTAAATCTCAATTGTTTAACCGTTCTCTTGCGATACAGATCGTATCGTGTATCACCTCAATAAGGTATCGCGTTCTTTTTTCAATCAACATTCTCCATCACTCATCATCATCCCGATTCCTCACTATAGTTAGTTATCGTTAATTCGCGGATCCTACGTCAACGATTCGGAATCTTTCGATAACTTTCCAAACACAGTCCGTACGCCGATAGAAACAATGACAATACCAAACATCGAGAAGGAGCTCACCGAAAACAAGCCCTACCGAGAACTTGCGGGTTGTCTTATGCACGCGATGTTGATGACAAGGCCTGACTTGAGCTACGCTCTTAATTACTTTAGCAGGTATAAACGATCAAACGGACGTCAGGTAAAAAGGCCTGAAATGAGTCCTACGATATATCAACGGAACCCTTAATACCGATATCAGCTTCAAGAAAGGAAGAAAGCAGCTGGTTTGTTTCACAGATGCAGACTTTGGTGGCGATAAGGACCGGAAATCGACGTCCGGATCCCTGACAAAAGATTTTGGCAACACCGTCTCATGAACTACGAAAAGGCAAACTGACGTTGCACTTTCCTCAAAAAGTGGAATACATCGCTCTGTCGACCGCAGCAGCCGACTTACTCTAGCAACGAAGTCTACTCGCTGACCTGGGAGTAGAGAACGAATGCCCACTGACTATCTATGAAGACAATCAATCGTGCATTAATTTGCTGTCAAAATGGGAGCACAAACAACGAACACACTTAGATGTCAAATACAAAACACCAAGGAACAAGTTTCATTTTTCACGAAGCCGCTACCAGGACAACAGTTCTGTAAACTCCGGTAAGCATTTGGACTCGTCGAATGAACGAAGACGAAGTTTTTTTTTTTTTTGATGTTTATCATTTCTTTTTTTACGCCTTTAGCATAAATAGCAAACCGTTTATATTTTTTTTTTTTCGTTGAATATTTCAACGTTGAATTGGGGAAAAATGTTGGATTACCAGGTATTTGGTATTAAGCAATTTAACTTAAGGGGGCAGCACAGTAGCGCGGCTGGTATTTTTTCACAGAAGCAACATTGAAAACCTTATCTCCATGTGCGTGGTTAGACAATAATGTTGTCAACGGATTCTGCGTACTCATACAAGATTATGGCAATGATAACGGCATAAAAGTACTAGCATTTGAGTCGTCTTTTATCGCCAAGATTATGCAAGGCTCCTTGAGCATCGATTCCCAACGGCGGGCACAGATGAAAAGCATTCAGTCATTTGACGTGTGGCTTTGGCCAATACATTTGAGCAACCATTGGACGTTGCTTGTTATCGTATTTCCACATAACTTGCTACTTTATATTGATTCGATGCACGGCATCTCACCATCCAGTCTGATAAACGGCTTCTACAGTTTAGTCGAATCATGTTGCAACGCCCGTTCGCGAAAACTTACGTGATGGGTTAATTGGTATCTTCATATACTTTCCGATGTTCCGTTACAAATCGAAAAAAATGACACTGCCAATTCTGGCGGAAATTGCGGTGTATACCTCTGCTCGTGGGCCTACATTACTTGCACAAGTCCATTTTGATACTGGTGATAATTATGATAATGATATATGGGATCAAAATATTCTTGTACGAAAGTCGTTCGTGACTGTATATCATTATGGAATATGTTACTAATGGCAATTAACAGTCACTATTTCGAACAAATATCTGGAAAAAAATTGTTTCATGCTAGTACCCATAACTCTATAAATATTCCTTGCAATTCAACATTTACGATGGAGATGATGTCTTCTCTGATATAAAAATAAAAATATTAATAATAAAAGCGTTGCTTAGATTTCGATGACAAATAACATATAATACGAAGGAAATTGGCGCAGGGGTGGGGGGGCACCTCGGGACCTTGTGTGTGTCCAACATAGCATTTGTTGCAATCTTTGCAATTAATCTTGCAAATGGTATTGATTAGCTTCATCTTAGGTGTCTTAGATTTTAGTGTTGAGTACAAACTGTTCAAGCTCTTGTAAGTTACCAGTACATTAACATTCTTCAATGAGTGGTTGATTTGTTGGAAAAGATCATTAATAAATGGGATGGAGGTCACTCTATTATTATTGTTTACATCCACCCGGTGTTTTATGTAATGTTCATTATTATAGAATTTAACAACTCTATGCGTTTGACTTGCATATATGAGTTTAGTCGGATAAGTATTAATTATAAGAGTATTTTCAACCAATTTCTAATTTGCTTTCCTGAATTTCGGAAGAGATAATCCAATCACTCTATCAAACAAGCCTGCAGCTACACTTTTTTTATGCTGCAAAGGATGATGTGAATTAAAATTTAAAACTCTACCAGACCAAGTGGGGTTTCTGTACCAATCTGTTATTAATCTGCCCCCTTCGTTCTAATTCGAAACTAAATTTTAGACGTGGATGAAAATTATTAAAGGCATTGATTAGAAATTGGATCTCATCTTTGTAAACGCATGTAACAATGTCATCAACATATTGTTTGTAAAAGGGTAAATCAGAAGGAAAAAAGGTTATAAGAGATTGTTCCAATTTTTCCATAACCAGAGCAGCTATTAGTGGAACCCATTGAGGAACCCATTGCAACATTAAAGATTTTTTTGTAGAAATTATCATTATGTGCAAAGAAGGTAGAGTTTAAGCAAATATCTACCGCTTAAATAAAATGTTTCTCAGGTATGGTTGTGTGCTTCCTAATATCTGCCTATTTGTTGTTAACGATAGTTAAAGTTACGTTAATTGGAATGTTAGTGAAGAGAGGACATCTTCAGAGAAAGCATTACGTGATTGTCTGGAATATCAGTGCCAGTGATTTGTTTTACAAACGACCATGAGTCAGTGACGTGGTATTTAGTTTTACCAACAACGTTGGACAAAACCCCAGCACAGCTTTTTGAGAGATTATACGTAGGTGCGATTAAGTTTGAAACTATCGGTCGAAGTGGAACATTAGAGTTGTGAATTTTAGGAAGGAAATAGATCTTCGGTGGAAGTGAGTTATGTGATTTGAGAAAACTGGCCATTTGTCTACGTATGTTTCCTTCCTTTTCAATGAGATCAACCAATTCATTGACCTGTTTTTCAATCTCATTAGTTTTAACTTTGTATTTTCTATAGATTTTATTATAATTAAGAATCTCAAGTGCTTTTTGTTGGTATTCCTTTTCATCCAACTTAATCCAACTTAATCGTTACTAAAGCAGATAAAGGTAATATTACAGTTATAACCGTTAAAACAGTTATAATGGATAAGGAGCTGAAAATGCATAGAATCGTATGAAGTGAAGAGCGACAACTTTGAAGTAAAGCAGAATGTGTACTGTAACAGCTCGAAAATGGTGTGATGTGGGGAAACTACAACCCCGACGGCGATACTCTGCATGTATGGAAATGGCACAAAGATGATATGGAGTGAGTAAAGATCTTCATGATCATTCTGGATGATAGATAGACAGAGCTCAACATACCACATACGTTGCACATAAATCTCTGCACCTCATTTTTTCAAATTACAATTGTTTCTTATTTTACAGGAAATCCAACGTTGAAGGTCGGTTGATGCATTTGGGTATACGGTTGATTTTGATAGCACCACCAGCTTGACAATACAAGAAGCAAAGAATGCAGCATTGTTTGCTATAATTAATTAAATAAAGTGGTCCTTAAAAAGATCATTTTTGAACTTGAACCAGTGCTTCCAGGTCGGTTCCAAGATAATAAGAAAAAATTGGCAAAATATTTCAGCGTTCTGGTTCAAGTATAATGGGTGTCTGTGAGCATAAGTTCAGTTAAGACTTTCGAATTTCGGCAGAAACAACTAATAAAACGAAAAATGGAATATTGCATGAGCCATATATTGAACAGTATTGCCATCCTAGCGGGGAAATGAAGAAAAAATCATAGCTTTGTACGTTGATGCTCCCGAAACAATTCAAACCGCGACAGAAAAATTCATTGAATATTGACAAATCATTTGTAATTCAACCCTTAGTGATCACAAATGGATACAATTGAGCCAGCCACAAGTTTCAAATGGTTGCCGTGTGAAAATTATCAGTCCAATTGGGATTCAAAAAATATGGAAAATACTTCAAAGATTATAAAACATGTGTTGAAAGTTCATAGGTCAAAGTTCAAATGACAATATGTATAAAAAAAAATAGCGAAGAGATTAATTTGTTAAAAAATACACCTCTGGGCTCAAAAAATCATAACTTTTTGATTTTCCAATATGTTTTATTCAAATTTCCACGAAAATATTCGTTAATACATAGTACTTTTAGAAGTAGAATAGTGGCATGGTGTCCGTTTGAACTGGTGGGTAGATATTTACCGAATTATAGATATTTCGGCGCAGTGAGGCCTGCGTGAAATCCACCCAGTGTGACCACGAAGGGTTAATTAGAATTTACAAACCAATCAGTCATTATTTCCGATTTTGCACTCATTACTCATCTCCATTATTCGAATTTTTTATACAAATGATTTATCACTTTTATTTATCTTCAATATTCAATAAATTTTGCTGTCACAGTTTGAATTGTTTCAGGAACATCAACGTACAAAGCTATGATTTTTTTCTTCATTTCTCTGCTACAATGGCAATACTGTTAAAATGGGTTATGCAATTCCATTGTTCGTTTTATTAGTTGTTTCTGCCCAAATTCTAAATTGAACTTATGCTTACAGGCACCCTTTCTACTTGAACTAGAACGCTGAAATATTTCACCAATTTTTTCTTTCACTTCTTGGAACCGACCTGGAGGGTGCAGAGCCTGTTCAAGTTCATAAATTACCTTTTTAAGGACTACTCTATTCAATTAATTATAGCAAACAATACTGCACGCTTTGCTTCTTGTATTGTCAAGCTCGTGGTGCTCTCAAAATAAAGTGTGTATCTAAATGCATCAATCGACCTTCGACGTTAGAATTCCTGTAAATGAGAAACAATTGTTTTAAAAACTGCTTCCCAATATCTCGTATGACTTGTGTTATGAGAAAATAAAATGGATAGATTTATGTGCAACGTATGTGGTATGTTGAGCTCATGCCATCTATTATCCAGAATGATCATGAAGATCTATACTCACTCCATATTATTTTTGTGCCATTTCCATACATGCACAGTATCACCGTCGGGGTTGTAGTCTTCTCACATCACACCATTTTCCAGCTGTTACTTTATACATTCTGGACTGTCTCAGAGTTGTCGCTCTATCCACTTTGTACAATTTTAAGCATTTTTAACTCATTGTCAGTGCTTCCTTGGAGCCCTTGCAGTATTCATTTTGCCGCGTTCAAGCTTCCAAGCTGTGTTACAGCCATGAAGGCAATAAGCTGTAGATGTCCATCATGTTCTGTCTATAACTGGCACAGCGAAATCTTTTGAATATCCAGGTACCTCATCTAGAAAATTAAATACAAAGCTTCATTACACTGCCGAGAAAGCCTAACTGTTACACGCTATAGTATAACAGCCATATAGTATATGCATATAAACTGTAATATAAGCTTTCATAGTCTTATACGTTACTTCAATTCATTTCATAATTGGGATAGTTGAAGAAATCGATTATACTTAAAATTCAGCGGTAGTGCATTATTGCCACTGCTGACGCTGGCATATTTTTCATAACAATTTCTACAATATAGTGATATCAAAAAAAAAATTGGTACATCCCATTTCTTACCTGCTGTATACAATTGATTCACACTGCGGCAGACCTTTCCAAAATTGGATGCTGTGAGTGGTTTTCTCACCAGACTACGGCTACCGGCTACCACCTGGGCCTCTTGTTTGAACTTCAATGAGGTCTCGTTCTGCGTGCTGTTCTGCCAATTTTTCAAAATCGAGCATTTTAAAAATTTCTTCTTACGAAATGAATACGCTTTTCTCGAATAAACCTGCTGACGATAGCATTGTAGCTTTCAACAGTGTTGCTGGTAATATTGTACAGCAAACTCTCAGCATGCCAACTCAGTTGTGTAATTGCTTCAAAGATTCTGTCATATAATCCTAGCTCGGTCAGAACTGGCAGAACATTTTCTCCACCCTCTTTCGGAATACCATCACAGAAGTATGCCAATTCAGCACACCTTTTGTGTCTACCAGAGACATGACTTGAAACATTGACCAAATCTTTTCTCAGATGTACCACTTTGTTAGATAATGAGATGTCTTGGGCCATGTGGTACTGCCTGGCTTTCACCACAGCCGCACGAACCTTTAGTGTACTGCCTGCAATGACCCTTGTCCTCTCTCTTATCGACTTCTTTGAAGCTAGCATTTCCTTGATTTTAGTCTTTGAATCGGCTTTAAATTTGGTTTTATGCAACTTCCTTGATCTTGGTGGTAAGATTTAGCAATAGATGGTTTGTTCATTCAACTTTCTTCACATAATGATCATCATATGGGTTGCAGTTAAGAATTTTTTTGTAGATGCCATTGTCGCCATCCGCTATAAGTGAAGAATACACCAAATCGAGCATGTCCATACTTTGCATAAATCCTCAATCAATCGCACTGCTTTCCATACTGGAATAGCTCTGGTCATTTCCCCAATTTTTGAAGCATTGGTGTTCTTTTGGAGGCTCATTTTTCCTTTCAGCCATGTTACAAACTGTGCAATATTTCTTCTGAACTTCTGCAAATAGAACTTTTTGGGTATGAAAGCCAACGATAACCCCAACACCAGACGGAAAATCGTATTTTTCAGATCTCTATGACCTTTCATCCAGCTACCATCTGCTACGACCAGGATGTGCTGTACTCCATTTTTCACATCAACCACTTCTTCTTCCACTGGCAAACATTTCACAATCAAAACTTTGTTTGGAGCTATAATATGTATTCTCAATATTTGACGGATCGTCTGACAGAACATTGAATAATATACGTTGAAGTATTTTGTCAAGGAATCTTATTATCGCTTTTCAATTATGCATCGGTAGAGACATTTCGTCAGACGTAAACAATGACAAATTTTAGGTTAGATGCGCAAGTTTCGTATCAGTATCCTCAGGAGTTATTCGAAACTAATTACATTCGAAAATACATTCCATATGGCTGCTACGACGATCTGCCAAATTATAATAAATACAAATAGTTTACATATTCTCTTGGAATAGATACCTGAATACTTCAGCGTCGATTCTTCACATCACTCACAAATTAAGGATGAGTCGTTCGTCACTTTCGTTCGAGGCGACTTCACTCACTGATATAGGTATATTGTACCCTCTAAGATTGTACCCATTAGAAGCTTGGAATGCGATGTTTGCGCTGCCTGGCAGTCAGCCACGGTACTACGCTCACGGGCGTTGTTTACATGCTCATAACCAAGAAACATACCGCGATCTAATAACAGAAAAATTCAGTGATAACGATACGCAGAAAAAGAATTAAGAAGTGCTGCACCAATACTATCGGAAAATGGGAAGATGCGTATCTTGCAAAAAATCAACGACAGAAAAAGGATTAACATTTCACAGGTAAGTACTCTAAACTGAATTCTTTGGAGACTAGGAACAAACAACAATTCTTTGAAATTTTATCAGATTCCCAGCTAATGAAATTGAAAGGCAGAAATGGATCGAAAAATTGGGGAAACCACTCTGGGTACCTGCCAAAACAGCGGTTCTTTGCTCTAACCATTTCACGAGTAATTGTTTTGAGCGCTGGTGGAATATTACAAGGTTACGCAAAGGCAGCGTGCCCACGATTTTTCCACAAGCTGCAATTAAGACACACATCAGTTTGGATGAAGGCCAGGTTTCGCATAAAAGTACATATATTGCAAACTCGTTCATTAATAGTGATAAATCGTTATCGTTTTTTCGTTAAGTAATTTAAGAAAAAAATAACTAACCACTATGCAGAATTAAAGGTTGACATATCAACTACAACAAGTACAACACCTACGACAAGTATTTCACCATCTGCTCCGACGAGAAGAATGAACTGTGTGGAGGAGTCTAGTTCTGAAGAAGCAATACTTCCCTCAATAAGTGAGTAGGCTTATTGAGTAATTGGTCTAATTCGTAAAAAGTTACGTTTACATACTTGATTCTGAAAAAATGTACGCGTTTGTGAATTATTTTATTCGTACTTCGAAATTTCAGGTCCTGAAATTTCAATACCAACCTATACTACTCCAACTCCGAAGGCTTTTACTTCTCGGGAAAAAGTAAAAACTATGCTCACACCAAAGACATCACGGCGGCGAGACTTAGTCAAACACGATCACCATTACGAAGATACTCCTCAGACAAGTAAAAAAAAACTAGATCTTATGCGGCAAAAATATGAATCATCCCAAAAAAAGGTTAAAGCTTTGAAGAGACAAGTCAGTCATCTAAAAACCACAGTATATTCCCTGAAAAAAGCAGCGCACCATATGAGGGTCACGCAAGAGACGAATGGCAGCAATACTGAGATGCTTCGGGGAAATCCCTAAACTATGTTTATTCTTAGTTTGTTAGTATATAGAAAATGATTTTGCACATAATCCTGTAAATAAGTAATCAATTTCAATTTCAGCAGCTGCTATTCACTGTTGATATGATAACAAACATTTTGAAGTTCATCATTTTATTACTGATTTTAATTCAAATATCATGTTCAAGATTCTAAAAATACTATGTTTATTCTTAGTTTGTTAGTATATAGAAAACGATTTTGCACATAATCCTGTAAATAAGTAATCAATTTCAATTTCAGCAGCTGCTATTCACTTTTGAAATGATAACAAACATTTTGAAAGTAATATTTTTATTACTGATTTTAATTTACTAACATCATGTTCAAGATTCTAAAGATACGATAATTTGTAAATAAATGACACACGTACGCATAAATTTAAAATATTTTGAGGTACACGTTGTAATAAAATGCCACCTTCAAGTTCCTATTCAAATTGCGTCCCGGTTTATTACTCATATTCTTACCGAATCAAAATGATTCGTCGTTTTCTATTACTGTACTCACTGTTTGTAGTTTTGAACAGGCCGCACCCTACGTAGTACTGTGGCTGACTGCCAGGCAGCGCGTACATCGAATTCCAAGCTTCTAATGAGTACACCAAGATGGCAGCGAGCTCGTATCCAGTTAATATACCGGGACCAAAGAGTATAGGATAGAGTGGAAGGTACCCGTATCGCCCTATTACAGCGCCCCTAGCAGCTCTGAGGAAAAGTATAACGTGCATGTGTAGCGTCAGTGAACATGCGATGTAGTATTGTTTGTTGGTGTAATGACGCGGTCGCCATATTCTTTGAGGAAGAATCAGTGGTAAGAATACATGGTGTTACGTTCTGAGAGGAACGCCACGAGTCGATTATGATTCACTGCGTGATTTTGGTTAATCTGTTGACTTACGTAGTTGATGTTCGAAAATCTGCTGATCAGCTCCTCAGCTCTTCTCATTCGGCTCAATTAATTCTGAGAGTTTGTAAGGTAATTAGGCTCGTGCCAACCATCGCTATGCGTGATTGAAATAATTCTCTTCACACAACACTTTAATTTAGAATAAATATTTATTAATAATCAACAATCTCCGTCAACTTCTCAGTTGTCGAATTTACAAGGGTTTATAATTTGGTGTTTTGCTTATCACAATCACAACTGTTATTAAATCTGCGAGGTTCTGAGTTTGACTTTATTCACTGAGTCTAAACTTTTCAATGATTTCTGGATTAAACTCTGTTCTAAGGTTGTTCTGTTTTCTATGACGTCTAAAACTGTTTTCTCTGATGTCTGGATTTATTCTGATCTAATTTGAATTAGGGTTGAGAAAAGAGGTGAAAAAAGTAGGAGGAGTTCGAAAGAGTTACAGTTTCTCGCGGGTCTAGGATGATTGGATGAGGATATTAATTAGTATGGGGGTAAAGTTTCTGATTAGTGCGTAGGATCTTGGCGGGGAATTAGCGTGAGGTGGTTGGTTTAATTGGCCGCGTGATCATCAAATAAGGGCGCTATTCCTAATTCTGAGAATAAGGCTTCTTTATCTGAGAGCTATTCATGACTTTTCTTTCCACGTTTCCTCTGTTTAGTCTACTCGGCTATCTTTATTAAGTGATAATTGCAAGTGTTTATTGCCCTGAATTATTGCAAGTGTTTATTACTTTGAAGCATTGCAGCTGCGATCGTAAATTAAGGGATTTATTTGAAAGCTAATGTTGAAAAATATTACGGTCAAATGTGAGAAAAATATAAGTACCATATATATATATATATATATATATAAGTTTAGCTGATGAAATAACGGTTAATATAGCGTAGAGAACTATCGACATAAGAATATTGCACGTTATGATTATAATTGTGCATGTCGGTATTAGTCTAAGAACTACGGGTAAGAGCTCCTAAAGCTCTCCTATGGTAACTGCACATCGGTAATGTAGGATACAGAGAGGGTGCCCCCGTGGATACCGGCTGGCACGTAACAATGGTAAGAATTGAGTAACAAACAAACTTTTTCCAAAGATGCCAAATTGTTGTGACATCAAATTATGTGACAATAACAAATATGTAAAAAATCAAAGCATAAATAACGGGAAACAAATGACGTTTTTTTCGTTACCAAATAAACAGCAACTGTAAGTAAATATGAATATATAACCTCACTTTCGCGGGAATGTTGTGACTCACGTATCTTCATATATTGTGAAAATAAATGTAATGATTTTCGTGTATGGTTGTTTTGGTAGAAACTAATAAAAAATACAAGAGGTTTTTGAGTTGATATAATATTTTATGTAAACATTCTTTATGATACAGTATTATGTACGGATATATATTTTTATTAAGATTTGAAATTACTGTTTACGTTTTTTAAATATAAGTACTTTTTTTGATGTTATATATTGAAGATTACCTATTTAAATATATAATTTCGATACAATGTGTTTGATTTGTTGCCATTTATTTCATTAATTTTGTCTTATACTAAATTCACATCACATTCATAGAAGAAATGTGTATGTGCGATGCTTACGTTATGTTCTGTATCCATGCAAACATATTTATAGGCTGCCAGATATGGAGAAAAATATGAGATCGTTCTGTAATAACAGCGTTGACTGAAGAATTCATTGCAAAAAATTTATTATCAGAAGTTTTAAGAATTCTTCACTGTATTCCCTGGTTTAAAGGGAGCGCCAAAATCGTAGTGGGGGTACTTTACTTTTCCTCAAAGCCACCAGAGCGTGCTGAAAATCGAGGTACGCTTTTATACATTGGCTCTTATGGGACCTTCCACTCTATCCTATACTCTTTGACCGGGACCATCTCTAGAAACTAAACAGGAACTGCGCATGCGCCAAATGATTCAATTTCATTAGTCAGCGAAATTGCCCCGCGGAGTAATTTTCGTCGGCTAACCAAGGCGACCAACGTACACGAAATGTGACAAGGCTCTGAATACCTCGCGCGTAAAGTAGCGTATTGAGGTTATGTTGATATTTATTCCTACTTATCGTGAATTTTCTAAGAAAAGTGTCATTCAGCAATACCGTAGTTGATATTAGAAGATATTTAATCGACACAATAAAGGCGTCAATGGAGAAACAAATATCAAAAGCTACAGAAATTGGATCAGTTATTTATTGAAAGAAGAAATCTGAAATTAAATGTGGAACGTCATCAACGAGTGTGAGTCTAGACCACGGTCTTCTACACAGGTCTTGCAACTAGGCAAGAAGCTCAATAGGAGGCAGTGACTCCACTATTGAAGCAATATCCAGGTGGCGTTGCGATCGAGGGATGTATAAACATAACCTCTACAATTCTTGAACTTTATCATTCACGGTGACCGTTCTATTATTCTACGCCACGGTTTGAATTCAACGCTCGTGTAAAGCGCATGCGTGACTATCGTTATCTTTGTCGCACCGGGTATCCCTCGATCGCAGCGACCCTAGCGGCTTGGCACGTCAAGAGGACCACGTCGAGATTCACAGTTGCAAGACCTGTGTATAAGACCGTGGTCTAGACAAACTGAGGCAGGTAAGTAAAAATATTGTTTATTTCAAACAGATTCTTTATTTACATAAAATTAAATATAAATGGATTGTTGAAACCCAGTAGAAGGTTGCTCCAGAGTAGATTTGTTACAGTGCAGTGCTCCGGAAGCCAGTAATCAGTGCCAATGAACATGAAATATTAAAATAAAATCAGTAACAAGGAATAAAAGAAATAGTGTATCCTGAAACACAAAGCTTAGGAGTACAAAAAGTAGCAATTCGTTTTTCTGTCGCAATTTATTGAAAATGAGTGGTATTCAAAACAATTAGAAGCTCTTGTCTGATGATAATATCTTTTAATATTTTCGGGTGGGAAACAAACATCATCGAAGCAAGACTAAAGTTGTCAGGCATTGAAGCGTGTAAGTAAATTTCTGATACTATGATATTTGCATATTACAATATTTTCACATGTATTCAATGATAAAATTCGTTTGTTCTGACAGACTTGAAGTTTCAAGTTTGGATAATAGGATGAAAATCATACCTTACCTGATGGTCAAAACGTTTTGGTGGCTAGGAGCTAGGTGGCTAGGCTGTAGCTAGCACGCTACAGATCATGGTGTTTGAATATTCCATTATTTTAGATCTATCGAGCCAATAGTAATAAGTTTGTTATTCAACAATTGCTGCTAACTAATTTTACAGAGCAATCATTCCGTGCACCATTGTAATCCAAGCAGTATTATTGGCCCGCATTATTTTTCAAATTTTATTTTCAGCAGTTTAGATATTTTATTTTTCACTCTCTTGGTATTCAATTCAGATGAATAGTGTTTCAAGTGTTAAATCAGATTCCAAGGATGAATTTTGATGTGTAAACTGAACCAATCTCAATCTAAAAATGTTGGATAACTTCAGTTGAAATTGTCTTTAAAGTCAATATTAATCGACAGTATCATCTGACTAGCTGGTTGCAGCTATCATCCGTGCTTGAGCCACGTTCGACCCCAGCAAGGTCCAAGGAATGCATTCACTTGCTAGTTACACGTTACAAATGATCACTTTGTCTACAATAGGACTTAGTTGCTGGCTAACTTTTTTATGATGAATCTTTATCAGGGAGTCATCCGCTAACTTATTGAAAGCTTGAAACCAGATTCAATTTTATACTCTTACAATGGTCCTTCATTGAAACTGAGAGTTTGTGAATCTCCATTTATTACAATTAATTCTGCATCCCATGTTAACACTGTTCGAAACAAAAAATCTCATCCTAAGATTGGAAATGGAATCTGCAATGCAAAAGTTATCTAGTGGCACAAGTTAAAAACAAAGAACCTTATAACGGTTTCTGCGACAGAGGGATTCCTTCCGGATATTCATGTTACTGGATGATGTTCGGAGCACTATGAACAAGATATTGTATTGGATTTAGGTTTAAGTAAATATTTTCATGAACTTCAGTGAAAATTAGATATTCATTTGTTTCAAAGGAACAAGGGGTACAATGTTGAACCCGATAAGTCAATATTTTCATATGAATGTTCTGAACATTACACTAAAACATGATTGTCCTTAAAGTTAATTGTGACACTGAGGCACATTTTGAAAATGTTGATTTTTAACTTGTGTCACAGAATGTTTCTGAGTTTTACTCTTCGGATTAGATTTCTTTAGATTAGATTTGAAATTGAAAGAAACCGTAAGATCTACAACTTCCTTTTCCAACCAACAAAAGTGGCCGATGATCTCTGCATGTGTCACGAATTGAATGGGAAGAGAAGACATCAGCTAACAGCAGAGATGCTATTATTTTGGCTGTATTTTCTGTTGAAAGAAAAAAATTTCATTGTTATTCTTAATGTATGAAGTAATGAAAATGAAATGATTGAATAAATTGTCCCCACCTACCTGCTTCGTTTCTTCCAAGCACCCAACATTTGAACAGATTTCTTGCTTCAATCGAATAGGACGAATTTTCAAAGAGCATCAGCATTAAATTCCGACCGTTCTTTGAACAATCAATTTTCAATAACAAATGCTTCCCAAGCTTTTCCGAGTGACTATCTCAATGACTTGAGATTCTAACCTCACAAATGCATGTGATCTCATCGCCGACAGAAACAGAGTTTGACAGCAGGGTCTCGGGGTGGCCAGACTGCACGGACGGCGGATTTAAATTCGCGCATGCGCAGTTTCTGTTTAGTTTCTAGTATGAGTGGGCGACTTGCACTGGCTCAACGCGCTCAAGCTGTGTATGTAGTGTATTACACGAGCTGCGCATGGGTGTGCGTGTGCGACGGACGTGTGCGGCCTCGCCGGCTCAGAGCCGATCCGAAAAGTTAATAGTGGCGCCATCTTTTAGGACTGAATTTTTGCGCACTAAATCTTATTTCATGAGTATAACCACGGAGGCTAAGCATAACCAACAAAGATGTTGCAATTAACCTATTTGCGCTACTGTTTTGTTGTGGGTGAAACATATTTCAGTGATATGTAACATAAGTGCCGTGAATCGTTAAACAACCGAAATGCTATCGCAGACGTTTCAGCGGTAGCCATGTTGACGTTGAGAGTGTGTGAATACGCGTGTTAGCTGTCAACGGAATATTTAATAATAATTTTTCTCGTTACTTCAGATTTAACTGTGATCTGCCGCTGCTATTTCACCCAGAACACTCTTCAACATTCATTTCGTCACAAAACAATCAAAAAGTATTCTCCGCTCTTCGAGTATTCAGTGCGCGAAATTCACTTGTATATGTGTGCACATTCGATGGTGTGAGAAAAATAAAATACATGACTATGTATAACTCTATTTCAGGTGCTTTTAAGGTGCCGCTGAAGTAACTTAAAAATATCAAATCGTGACGTCATAAATACGTGCAGCGTCTCTGAACGTTGAACGGTGAACTAAAGCCGCTGATTTCATTGGCTTGTTCTGTTAGATCCAATCAATGATGTCAGTTACAGATCGGAACATACTTCTTGTGGACCATAAACGGGCTGCTGTCACATGAAAAACGCGTATACGAATCGAGCCATGTTTACAAAAAAATAACTGATAGTATAAGTTTTCCCGGATAACGTGTGTGCTTTTGTACGTGTGAATCTCCCTGGCGAGGGTGAAAGAAATTGTGGAACAGTGCAATCAGTGAATATTCAACATGCGGTAGCTCCGACCGGCCATGTTTGTTGTCGCGTCATTTTATTCACTTCATCATTCTTTATTATAAACATTATCAGCGATTTGCCTGAGCAATGACTGAGAATTACACGTACACTATTATTCAAGCTACGATTTAAAATATTTCCGAGTAAGATTCATACTCTCGTTATCGCAGGATTCGTATAGGCGTTTTCACCCAATTTCCCCGCTTCTGACGTCACGAAATATATATATGACATGCCAGGTCAGCGGGGCCTTAAAGACGCGGTGTACACCTCGAAAACGCGGAGATGCAATTAAAACTCCTAGACCGCGCAAGCGATCAGAGTGAAACTTGGGCAATTAATGCCTTATTTTGGCAAAAAGTTGAGCGTCTTTTTACATATTTACAAAATTTGGAAAAAAATTTGACAGATTGGTTACCACCCACAGAAATTGGCCAAATTTTCACATTTGCACTGAACGGATCGAACTATCCAGTATGATGCCACTCGGCGGTGATGAAACACACATTTTGAGCTCAGTCCCATGAGACTTCTTCTTCTTCTTCCTTATGGCTATACCTCCTATGAGGATGTGCCAATGTACTCTTTAATTAACCCCGGTATATCCGGAGGTTTCCAAGCAATGATGTACTTTCCATGTAGCGAATAAAAGAAATAGCGTTTCTCCTCACTTGCAGTCTGTTGTGGAGAGGCTTGAGTTTGGATGGAGGAATGAGGGTGTTGTCTCAACACTAAAAAAAACACGTTAACAAAAAGGAAAAAAAATTTAGTTGTGACAACACAAAACACTGAAACAGATCAAAGATAAATTGGTTAGTAACTAAGTGGAGATCATAGATTTATGTTGTTTTTGGAGATGAAATCTACCAGGACTAATATTACACTAAGTGGGTTTTTGAGAAAGAGAATTTGGATGTCGGTGCCTGGGATGATTTTATTTTTTTGGAAAAAAGGCTCAAGTTTAACTCTTGGGACGCTAAAATACGGGCATTCCCAAAACAAGTGGTTAGCAGATTCGACAGGGTGATCGCATCTACACCTCTGGGGGACCACCAGACCCATTCTGGCCAGATGGTCGTTTGATTTAGTGTGATTCGATTTTATTCTGTTAATCATCGTGATCTTGTTTCTGGCCAGGGCAAGACCTTGGAACCAAGGCTGATAGGAAAAATGACCGACGTTCGAACAATAATTAACCCCTTTGAAACGACCGGTATCAAGGATATGTGTCTGAGAAGTGGAGATAGTCTGGATTCTCGAAAGAGGCTTAAATTCAGACCAAAAAACTTTGTTGTCAAATTCGGTGGGATGGTCCCCACCGGAGCGAGCTGCCCTATCTGCTTGTTCATTTCCGCTAATGCCTACATGTGCAGGGATCCAGACCAGCTTACAAAACCCCCCAAATTTCCGAATTTCAAGTACCTTAGACTTTATATTGTTAAGGATGGGATTACTGCGATTATTGGTTATGGGGGCCGATAGAGCCGAGATCACACTAAGTGAGTCCGAAAATATAACTGTCTTCGTTAGCATGCGATCACAAATTAATTCCAAAGCTTTAAGAATACCCAAGGCCTCCGCCAAGAAAATGGAAGAATTGTAATTCAGGCTGAAGGTAATAGATCGATTCTCCCCAGGGAGAAAAAGGGCAGCCGATACCTTCGGAGGAGAAGTTGACTTTGACTCATCCGTATAAATTGGAACAAAGTCCTGGAACTTAGAGTCCCAGATTGCCATCAGGTCAGTATTTGGGGAGGGAGCTTGTTTTAGACTCAAACCAATTGAGGTGTCGGTGTTAATTGGACTGAAAATACCTTGGTAAGGAGCATCAAAGCAGATCGAGACTTTAGATGACTTGATCCATTTAGTGTTACCTCTCACTGAAACCCAAGCCTTGTATATAAAAGATCCCGACAAGGAAGGGGTCCTTCTTTGTCTTTGTAGTAGCATTTCCATATATTGGAGCTTCGGGATGACCATATTCCCTAATTAAGAGCACGTTCTGTAGACAAAGTTCGTAGCTAATTCCTGTCTCCTAGCTGCAAGAGGAGGAATTCCGCTTATATGTAAAATAACATTGTTGTGCGTTGTTCTGAGACAACCTAAGCAAATTTTTAATGCTTGGGCCTGAACCGAGTCTAGCCTGGAAAGATGACTTTTGGAAGCTGACCCGAAGAAAAAGGCCCCCCATTCTAGGATAGCCCTGATGAATCCTTTAAAAATAACGAGCATAGTAGCTGGGTGACTACCCCAGGAAAAACTGGAGATGGCTTTAAGTACCGACAAGGCTTGGATAGCTTTGGTTCTGTTAAATTCAATGTGAGACTTCCAGATGAGTTTCCTGTCTATATGGACACCCAGGTATCTGACCGAAGGCTGATTAAAAATGCGGGTCCCGTTGAGCGAGATGTAAATAGGGAGGACGCCGATGTTTCTCCTAGAGAAAACGCAGAGCTGAGACTTTCCCGGACTCACGGTTAGCCCCCTAGAGAGAAGCCACTGGTTGATTGCCTCCAGCGAACGTGTAACCTCAGATAAAGCAGATTGCAAATCAACATGGGAAGAATAAATGACCACGTCGTCTGCGTAGGTGGCCAACCTAGTTTGTGCACCCAAATAGTGAAGGATGTCTCTCATATAGATATTGAAAAGGACGGGACTAAGAGCGGATCCCTGGGGAAGGCCAAGATGAGTGGACCTGATACCAAGGTCCGATCCTTGTATTCTTCCGTGTAAAACCCTATAACCGATAACATGGCCTATAAATCTAACTATTCTATCTGAAACCTCTAACTCCGCTAAGTCCTGAATAAGGATCTTCGGGATAATATTGTCAAAAGCTCCCTCAATATCTATAAAAACTGCGACCAGATGCTCTTTTTTTATAAAACTGTTATTGATGTCGGTAGTAAGAACGGCTATATTATCGTATACCGATCTACCCTTCCTAAAACCAAAGAAGCATTTTGGAAAAGTGAATCTGTTTTCCAACCACCACTGAAGCCTGAAGTTAACTATCCGCTCCAGGGTCTTCAGGATTGTGGACGAAAGAGAGATGGGTCTATAACCCTTAGCCCCTGGTTTGGGAACAAAGCAGACAATATAATGTGGCCATTGCTGCGGGAATTTACCTGTCGCGAGTACTTGGTTAAAAATATGGATGAGCCATCTTGTTCCTTCAGGAGGAAGGGATTTAAGGATACCGTTTGTAATTAGGTCAAGACCTGGGGACGATTTGGTTTTCACTGATGTCAGGGACCAGATTAGTTCCCCTGACGTGACGTCAAAGTCTAAGATGGGCTCCGAGTTACCCAAGCCGGGAGTAATAAGGTATTTAGCAGCTAGTGGCACCGAGACCTTCCGAAAAGCAGCTGTTATATTCGGATCCTCCGGGGAAAATACGGAAATCGATTTTGCCAAATTAAATCTATACTTGAAGGCCTTAATCGAGCCCCAGACCTTGGTCAAACTGGTCTGGGGGCCGATCGAGGAGCAAAAATCCCTGAAACTATTTCTTTTGACCTCCCTAAGGTAGTTTTTGACCTCCTTGTCTAACTTAAAGTATAAGTCGAAATTTTCTTCAGAGGGGTTACCTCTAAAGCGTTTAGCGGCTCTCCTCCTAGAAGCCACCCTGGCGGAGCACTCCGGCGTCCACCACGGAGCAGCGGGAGGAGACCCCTTTTGATTGGAAGAACCCTGTGGATCCAGACCCCCGGAGGCCCGGAGAGATTCATAAATAGAGTTAACGAATTGGTCGTAAACAAGGTCAATATTATGGTCGAGCTTAGGAGTGAGTTTGAGTTTTGCAGATAAAGATTTATTAAAGACGGACCAGTCCACATTATTAAGACCTAATTTCTTTCTACCCAGAAATCTGCAGTAAGATACATTCCCTATCCAAATCTGGATAGGGAAATGATCACTGCCCATAGGATCATCTAAAACCTGCCAGGAGGTACCGGCTGAAAGCGAGTCTGAAACAAAAGTCAGGTCCGGTACGCTCCTCTTATTAACGTCAACGTGTATACGGGTAGGAAAGCCATCATTAATCAAAACCAATTCACTATCTGAGAAAGCGTCAGAAAGGAACTTACCGTCTTGATTAAGAAGCTGAGAGCCCCAAAGGGAGTGGTGGGCATTAAAGTCCCCACAGATGACCAAATTTTCGTATTGCGAGAGGACTCGAAAAAAGTCCCTCCATTGATCGCGAGATAATAATTTATTGGGAGGTCTGTAAACATTTAAAATATGAAGGTAAGAATTGGAGAGTTTAATTTGGACCATGTCCCACTCCAGAATGGAAGGGAGGAAGACACAATCCAGTCTCTGATAAAAAATATTTTCGGAAATGAGGAAGGCCACCCCTCCCCCGGGGATGGGTGGAGGCCTGTCCCTCCTCACTGTGTTAAAACCTTTAAGCTTGAGCAGTTGAAAATCTTTAAGCCAAGTTTCAGTTAAGCAGATGACGTTATAATTCATTAAAAAAGTCTGAAAGTCGTTGATTTTACTGAGTGCGCTACGGCAATTCCACTGGAGAATCTTAATGAGATTGGCCATGTTATTCATGGCGTTGCCGCCTGTAAAGCCCCTCCGAAGCCTTGATATTAGCTATAATCCGATCGGAGTTGGGGAACTCGTCCGCAATTCTCTTACAAATAAAATCAGTGAAGTGAGTTAAGGAACTCGTAATCTCGGATCTGACCCAGTCTTTCATGCGGAGTTCAGCCTCTGAGGTAGAAGGAGAAGGAGAAGAGGGAGAAATGTTCAGAAAATATTCCTGCTCCATAGGGGGATCTTGTTCACCTGGATTATGTTCTGGAGTAAGAGTATTGGAAAAAATGCTACATGATGAAATCGACTTACTGACTGGAGTAGAGTGACCCAAGGAGAGCGCTGAGGTATGAGGAGACTGAGGATAGGGAGATCCCATTTGTAAATTCCCTTTCATTGGGGAGGAAGAGGGTGGAGCTCTACGCTTTGTGATAGGAGTGGAGGGAAGCGGAGGAAATTCGTGGGCCGACAAGGCTTGGGAGCGAGAGGGAGCCTGAGGAATAGGAGCTGTTGGAACCTTCGTGCTTGAGAATTTTTTCTGGATCAACTCCTTCTCTTTAATGTAAGAAGGGCAACGCCTGTCCGAGGCCATGTGACCTCCTTCGCAGTTGACACATATGAGATCAGGACTATTGTCCGTGAGGCTGCAAAGTCTATAGTCATGCGTACCTCCACAGAAATTACACCTACTTTTGCCTCTGCATTGAGCTTCAATGTGACCGAATCTCAAGCACTTTCTACATTGTTTAACTGAAGGGAGGTAGGGAAACACATCCCTGGTACTAAGATAAATGGAGATTTTCTCTGGTAGGTCGGGGCCTCTAAAAAATACTTTAATACGCGACGAATTCTCCTTCCGGGAACCACCGTCGGGATCTCGAAAAACCCACGGGATTCTCTCAACATATTCCACCATGGAAATCGAGTGACCTAGAACAACAAAGTTGTCCCGTATTCCATCTACAGCAAGGGAAGTATCTACCCCCCTGACAAGACCAGTCTTATAAATGCATCCGTCCGGGATGAAGGCACCCAGGGACGGATTGCATGAGTTGATACCCCGGTCAACGAAAAAATTTGCATCTCCGATGTTGTCAAAAAAAAGGTTGTATCGATTAATACCAGACGCTTTAATGCTAGATATTCCCTTTAATAAACCATTACTTTTAAGTTGTTTCGCAAAGCTCATGGCGTGCATTTTCCCTGCATTACCTCCTAGTTTGTCATAAACCTGGACCAGAAGAGGAGTACGGTCACCCTGCCTGTATCTATTTTGAGTTACACGGATGGACGGTGTCCAAGGGGGGTTGGAGCTGGTGCCTTTTTTATTAGGAGGGGAGTCCGAGAGCACTAGACTCTCATCTCTGGGCTCCCTGGCCCTTTTCATATCGCCTGTGGAATTATCGCCGGACATTTTAGCAAACAAACACACAACAATTCGAGGTACCTTCACCAGGATGATCGGGAATCTGGGAACGAGCCAGTGCCTTCCAATACGCCGTCGTCGCTGATGAATCCAAGTTTGTTGGTTGTTGGCCAAGATATAACCAAAAAGAAAAATCCGACAGTTGAGAGAGAAGATGGTGGACAGCAAAGATGGTGGAGCTGGCAGCCGCCAAGCCACGAGGGCAAGGCACCTCCAAGTTATCGCTGGTGTAGATCGATGAGGTTAAATCGATGGCTGAGACCGATACAGTGGATGTAACTCTACGTTTTATGGGCAGTAGATTTTTGCAGCTACTACAAGGAATGATACACTTGAAAGAATAATAGAGACGCTAGGTAGACACGACTAAGCTTGGACGGCCATCTTGAAGCACTCATAGATATGTATTAAAAAAAATCTCCCATGAGACTTGATAGTGAAATGAGGAAATGGCAGCTGATCTGGGTGTCGATTACGAAGAACACCGAAATCTCATTTTGGTGACATTCGTTACCGACCTTTCACGCATGCCGGTAATGTATGCGTGTACTGTCAGTAAAAAATTACCTTAAGGCGCCGCTGACCTGACTTGAAAATATCAAATCGTGACGTCATAAATACGTGCAGCGCCTCTGAACGTTGAACGGTGAACTAAGGCCGCTGATTTCATTGGCTTGTTCTGTTAGATCCAACCAATGATGTCAGTTACAGATCGAAACATACTTCTTGTGGTTCATAAACGGGCTGCTGTCACATGAAAAACGCGTATACGAATCGAGCCATGTTTACAAAAAAATAACATAGTATAAGTTTTCCCGGATAACGTGTGTGCTTTTGTACGTGTGAATCTCCCTGGCGAGAGTGAAAGAAATTGTGGAACAGTGCAATCAGTGAATATTCAACATGCGGTAGCTTCGATCGGCCATGTTTGTTGTCGCGTGATTTTATTCACTTCATCATTCTTTATTATAAACATTATCAGCGATTTGCCTGAGCAGTGACTGAGATTCACACGTACACTATTATTCAAGCTACGATTTAAAATATTTCCAAATAAGATTCATACTCTCGTTATCGCAGGATTCGTATAGGCTTTTTCACCCAATTTCCCCGCTTCTGACGTCACGAAATATATATATGACATGCCAGGTCAGCGGGGCCTTAAGCCGGCGTTAAATTAATATGGCGGACTATGAGGCAAAGCGCCCGGCCAGGGTAGCCAGGTCTACCGCTTTAACGGTAGATCGTCCGGTTTGGAACCAGGTCTACCGTTCTACCGTGTATTCGAGACTTTTACCGCTTTTTTAGAATCAGATTGGCGAAACTTTTCGTTTTTCTATACTGTCTATCGATTTTTACCGAAATAGTCTTTTTATTAATCTCCGTCAATTACAATATACTCAGAAGATATATTGGCGCTGTGAGCGCCATTGCAAGCAACTAAAATTATTCCGTGATCAGCGCATTACAATAAGTGTATAGTCCATGGCTAAATGCTTGAGCTGTTAATACCATGGGTTAATACAAATACAACACTTGTTCCCGTGTCAATCCGTTTACCGCTGCTGTCTTGTTGGCCAGTGAATTTTTTATAAATTGAACACCCGGGGATGTAACTTCTTCACACCTACGGTTTATAGTTACGCTAGCTTAAGACTTGTCCTGAAATGATCAACATAATCTCGTTCATTTCATAATGCATTATGGTCTCACAATCTCAAAACAGCGAGAATTCTGAGAATACGCCACTAAAAAAAAAAAAAAAAAAACGTAAACGCCACGTCAAATATAATCAAAAATACATTTCGGCTTGGGAACATGATGTTGAATTTCAAGGATGGATCAAAGCATATATACTAAGGATATTTACGCCGCATTTTGTTCAGCATGCCAAGTTAAAATTTTAACGTAATCGGGAAAAGTACAGCTGTGTAGACACGTGGATACAGCAAAGCATATTAGTGCATATGCCTCAACGAAAAAACAACTGAAACTTTTAAACTTGCTGTCAGCACACAGCTTCATTTGATTTAGGACATGGTAAACTCGCCGACACGGCGTTTTTCAAGGCATGTATAGCCTTGAAAAACCTGTGAACGTTACAATAGCTACGATGGAACGGTGATAATATATACATATTATAAATAAACAAATTACAAATTGAATATGCGGTGAAGCCTAAATTAATATATGAGGTATTCCACCCCAAGTGTGTAATCCCGTGACCCTCACCCTCTCCGATTTTTTTGATTTTTTTTTCATATGATCGCATTGAGTCTAAAAGACATCCTCATATTTTTTTTAGATTTTTCCAAACATCCCTTATTTCAAAAAAAAAAAAAAAAATTTTTTTAAAAATGCCATTTTTTTTAAATCTGAAAAAATTCCCAAAATACCGTGATAACATATAAAAATTTTCAAGCTATCACCCGTAGTGGACAGATTTTTTTTAATGTGTTTTACGAGCTATTAACCTTCACAAAATTCCAAAAAAATTCTCAAATAGCTCACCTTGAGCAGATATTGAATTATTTCGGTACTTAAAATGAATATAAAATTCATAATTGATAATGTAAAATTCATTTTGAGTACCGAAATAATTCAATATCTGCTCAAGGTGAGCTATTTGAGAATTTTTTGGAATTTTGTGAACGTTAATAGCTTGTAAAACACATTTAAAAAAATCTGCCCACTACGGATGATAGCTTGAAAATTTTTATATGTTATCACGATTTTTTTTTTGAGAATTTTTTCAGATTTAAAAAAAATGGCGTTTTTTAATTTTTTTTTTTAAATAAGGGATCTTTGAAAAAGTCTAAAAAAAATATGAGGGTGTCTTTTAGACTCAATGCGATCATATAAAAAAAAATCAAAAAAATCCGAAAGGGTGAGGGTCACGGGTTTACACACTTGGGATGGAATACCTCATATACATATATATTGGCGGAAGGCCGGTAAGGTGAATTTACGGTGCAATTAATTGCATGTTGTAGGCACTGTTGACTGGATGAGTCTAGGCTAGAGCGGAAGTAGCAGAGACTGATTTTACAACGGGCTAAACGGTCCTTCATAAGGGGTAGCTGGCGGTACCCTTGGTGTGGGCGGTGTGAATGCCTGACGGACACTTACAGCCCCTACGACTGCGCGCAGCCTGAAGGGTTCAGGGTCTAGCGACGAGGTTGGCAGCAGTGGGTCTGTTTCGGGAATCTATTAGCGGCGGTAAACAGGCGACCAACCCGGCTGCCAGTTACCTCGTCGCACACCTTTCTCTTTGACACCGAAATCAAGAAATAGTATGAATTCTACGAATTTACTACTGCAATTTCGTAGAATTTGTCCGATTAGAATTTGTAGAAAATACGAGACTTTACTTTATTCCCAGTTTGTTGCCTCATCACTCTATTTCACCGTTGAGTAATTTACCATGAAATTCCAATAATATTTTCACTATTTGTCCATGAAATGAAAAGTCTTACATCTCGTCTTCCTAAATGTCACTGATTTTATGCAGTTACTTTATCTTTTCCAATGCAATTTTTGAAGCTTTTACCTTTGGTTTCTTCTGATTGTATATTATTATTCATAGTCATACATCTTCGTGACATTCTATTTTTCTTTTGTTTCATGATGGGCTCAATTATTTTTCTTTCGTTTGTTTGATGGGCTCAACTAGCAACGTATTGCAGCCGCTAAGAGCAATTATAGAAATAAATGGAGACGTTTACATGAAAATGACACCATGTACTGTTATATATAGAGGAAGACAACATTTGTCCCTGAAACCAGGCTGTACTGATATTTTATATAAACGGTTATGAGCGCAGATGAAATTGGCTTGCTCTTTTACATTGAAAAGTGCCAAAGTTATAGTGTCAATCCTGGGGAGATATATTTAAAGGTTCACGGAAAATGTTCCGAATGTGACACATTAATTAATATTTATACAGATAATACTCCACACGAAGGTAGTTTAATGCTACAGGTATCGACGTTTGATATACGAGAAGTAGGTCATTCTAAAAACGTCAACTACGGGCACACACTAAAGGCCGTGTAGCAAAGGAATCGCAAGGAACATCGACGTACAATTGGCGACGCTAAACAGCCCAAACTACAATGCTTTTTGGTGATACTGAGCCCGCTGACCTGTATTCGGAAGATGTTTTACGAAAAGTCAATCAAGAACACATAGGCTTAGACAAATTCTTCGTGGTGTACTTCAGTCCGGAACAAACTTGCGTATACAAGTTTTTTTTTTAAAGCAAAATCTGATCGGCCGCATCAGTATAGATGCAACTGGTTCCATAGTTGCACTAATAGAAAAACCAGATGGCACTAAGCCTGTGACCTATAGCTGTACGAAGCGATAACAGGATTCAACGGTAAAATCCTTTCGTTTTTCCAAATGTTCTCCGAAAAATACGATGGGAACATTTTATGCTATGGATACGTGTTTCGCTAAGCTCAGGTGCACCATGTCCACAAGAAGTGGAACAGACAATTCAAAAGCCCTGTTGAATGCCGTATCGTTGGATTTTTGCTACTATAAACTTTCCACATACCTACATGGACAAGTTTTTGAGCATTGCAGAAGGTAAAATTCACGGATACGAAACTCCGAAAACTATTACAAGATTAGACATTGCACACTTGATTAAGGCTGTGTGCAACTGGAGGTGTTTCAAGAATATCAATTCTGACGTAAAAAAAATTTTTGATTGATGTATCAGTATGTTGAGTTGTTTTGATTTCCAAAAAAGCTGTACGGTATCATCGCGATCCAATGTTATAAGTGTAAAATATTTGTTTGAACAGGTTGACTTGGTTACACAGGAACATTATGTTCCAGTAAATAGCTGTTTCATCCGTTCACCAAATTTGAGCGGTCATCCTACTATTAAATTGCCAACATAAAATCATTTTCCCTATCAAGCGGGCGTAAAGTGACCGTTCTCAAACCGATGGGCAAAAATAGTATATTGTGTATCAAGTGCGGAAAGTTGGCGATTCTGGACGAGTGTGAAGTATGCCGCGCGAGCCGAAGGTGAGTGCCGACATTCACACGATTCAGAAATCGCCAAGCCGCACAAGTTACACATACTATTTTTTGTAAAGCCTGTAATGGGAAGTTCGACTACAGAAGATAGATACTTTTATTTTATATTCATTACAATATTGGCCAATTCTTAACCTAACTTAAGAATAGGTAGCAAGAGAGCGAGGGGGTACATAGAGTACGAGTAAGCAGACAGGTTGTATACATGTATAGGTATATAAATATACCTATATATACTGTAACGCTAAATTCTGTTACCCTCTGACGAGGACTTACCGTTAGCACTTTGGCGCGATTCTCCAATTATTCGATACGATATTTAAAGATACGAAAAGATACTCGTTGGGCGCCAGACGCTTCAGCGTCGATTTTTAGAGAAAGGGAACGATACGATACGATAATAATAATTAGAGAACCCGTTGTATGGCTGGCTAGGCTCAGGTACTCACACGAACTGGTAGAGTGGCGGTATCCAAAGGCAGTTACAACAGTTACGGAAATAAGGAAGTAAAGAAAGCAAGAAATAAGCTCGAATTAAGTAAACTAACAAGTCAATCAATCGTGTATTATTGATCAGTTTATAAGCGGTAGATTAGTCAAGATGGTTACAGAAAGGTAGCAAAAGATAATTAGTCAACGAGAGTGAATTACGAGATTTTCGATAAAAGAAGCTAAGCGATAATTCGCACAAAAGTGATAGTTAATAAAAGAGATTAGTCGTAGGTCGGGAGAAGCGATATAATGCAAAAAGTCTACTTAAACTAAACGTCACTGGGTGACGTGATTTTATCCAAATTTCAAAAGCGACACTACGAGAATTGTTAATTCGTTAAATTAAAGCAAGAGTGAAACTTTAGCGAAAATCGGTAGTTGACGGAATAGACGATAGCTTAGAACGATAGTGACAAGAAAATAATATTGAAATTACGACAAACGGTAATTAGCCAGAAAGATTGACAGTGATACGTAATTCACAAATATCGATAGCTTATACGGAAGAATTATTCACGGCAAGTGAATCGATAATTTACAACAGTCAAAATTACGATTTTAAATTAACAAGGAAATTCGAAATTACAATAACGAGAGAAAATACGAAAATTATACGAGATTGAGAGATTTAGAGACGGGATCGCAAGGTAAAAATAATACACTAAATACACCTGTTTACAATACGCAACTTAAGATAACACAAAGTTACGATATTCGGGAAACGAGAAAAATATTACAAGGCAATAAGAAATGTAGAACAATATAAGCGATAGGAAGCAAAGGTGCGGTAGTGTTTAGCGGCTTAATCTACGCTCAGCTGTACTCCAAGTAGCTCGATATACGATACGAAATTTCATGCACAAAGCAAATAATATAAAACAAGCGATACGATACAAAGCGATAGGCAATACTAGTAAGAAAAGTAAAGATAGCGATAGCAATAGACAGTAGATATTACACAAGCATTTCTAGCATAAAATTTGAGAAGCAAAGAAAATCAGAGATACAAAAGATAATTTATTTGGTAGTTACGAGGTCTCTCAACAATAAGTTTTCGGAAATTAATTACGAAACGAAATCATGCAGTCGCACGGCGGCTTACAGCGCCTCAATGTCCGTGGACCATGATTCACAAAGATACTGGCATCATTCCATGCAACCAAAACGATAATTAAGATACGATAAGAGAAACAGAAAATAGAGCAACTTCGTAACGGTACGATACAAAGGCGAAAGCCTCACCTTAGTCGGCGGCGGTAGTAAGTAACACTGAGTTTAAATTAAAATAAACTTAAAGAAAGCTAAAGCGAGATAAGGAAGGAATTGACTCTACAGGAAGGAGTGAAGCTAACAGATCAAAACGATAGTGGGTGAGAAAAGGTAACGATAGCGATAGCGATAAAAAAGAAATAGGAGATAGAGGAAGAATACGGAAAGTTGAAGGATTTCTAAAGTAACAAGAGCAAGATATTCGAAGCTGTCTCCTGGCGGGTTGAGCGTAGAATAGGCAGAGTTCGGAGTCCGGATCAGCGATCTCGCCGGTGTCGTCAGGTGATCCTTCTTCTCCTTCGGTGGTCATTCAATCCCCACCATAATTGGATCATCCCTCTGGCGAATATCGGCTACGCGTTGCCGACGATTACCGCTAGATGAGCGTAGTTGACATCACACGTACTTTTCTTCGTCTGCTGCATCGTACTGTCCAGGTTGCCTGTCATTGGGGGTTCCCTCCACGAAGGCAGGTACGTAGGCTACCTCCGGAAGGTTACCGGATGGACTGCAACTCCACATTGTTTGCCTCCACCGGCTTCGTCGTATAGGCAGTGGCCAACTGCCCACGATATATCACGAAGACCATGCAGTCACACGGCGGCTTACAGCACCTCATCGTCCGTGGACCATGACTCACAATGATTGTAGCCCTTACTGACAGGAAGGCTGCGTCGATCCTCACAGCGAGGGCCTTATCAACTTTGGACGTAGTGTTTTGGGTTCGGTCCGGCTCCTGGCCGGTAAGTCGGTGGACGACAGGCTGCGGTCTGCCCTTGATGTCGAACTTACGGCATCCGAAAAAGTAGGCATTCAAAGTTGTACGGGAGATTCATGTTTACGGAACGGTAGTTGAATTCGTCGGTAGCTGGAACTGTAGTTTTCGGTAGTTGTCGATCCCTCGGTGAATCAAAGAAACGTGTTGATCCCTCGATGATCGTGGTTGCGGTACCTGTTTAGCTTGCGCCGAAGCGCGTGATTACAAAATTTATACAGAAAATATTAGTATCTAGTATTTTTCGCGTATATCGTATCGAGCTTGCTTGGAGTACCCCGCTAGGGACGCGTTTTCGGTAGTTTCCTCCAGATTAGCCTTGTAACGAGCCATTCTGAAATGCCACGTTACAAGACATAGAAACACCCACATTCGCACGAGAGACAAGGGAAACCGCCGGAAAACCTTGTCCAGGTGTAGCGGGACTCAAGCTCAAGCCACCGTGAGTCAAATCCACGCCTGAACGGCGTGATCCGTCGTACTTTTTTTGCAAGTTGCCGCTCAGGGCTTCCTTGACTCAGTGGGAATTTGAACTTACGTCCTTCCACTCCATTGTCTCGAGTGCTAGCACTACGCTACTACTGTCGGAAGATGGAAAGCAAATGAAATATAAATAATATTTACTAGAAAATTGGGCGTAGGGAGTCGGTGGAGAGAGTAAAGGGGTCCAGGGGTGGAGCTCCCCCAAATGAAAACTATATTAGTAGTAGTAATACAAGGGGCATTCTGCGCACAGATTCCTGTTACCGACACTTACCGACATTTTCCCCAGACTCAAACCCTTTCCCCGCGATGACGTCACAGTCCACTGTACCGATCGAAGATCAAAATTGTGCTACCTTTTTATTGACCGAAGGTTCGACCTTATCGACAGTGTTATCAGCCGAAGGTCAAAATCTTGCTGCTTTACCGACCGTTTTATCGATCGAAGGTCAAAATCACGCGGCTTTACCATCGGTCTCGCTGTCGTCCCCCCTACCGACGGTCGAGGTGTAGCGGAGACGCAAACCCTTCTGTTCCCAACGTACCCATCTCAGGAATGTTTTGGCTAACCTTGCGCGGCTTGCAGTCTGATATTTGACACCCTACATTCCACAATTAACAGTTCCGAGAATTGTTTTCGGTAACCCGATATCAACCACGTGACATTCGACAATTAATAGTTCCGAGAATGGCTGGGGTGAACCACGTGACGTTCTGTTCGAGTCCAAGGTCCGGTGCGTTATCAACCGCGTGACATTCTTATCAAAAGTCCAAAGTCCCAAGTGATATCAACCACGTGACGTTCTTTTCCCCCCACGAAATACCTCTCCAGGACTCTTATGTAAGGAACCCTTGTGTTTATGTTTTGCAAACGGAGAAATGTGATATCGTATGGCAGCCCCCATGTTCACCGAATGACACGACACCACGCGCAATATACACACGTATAGCTCGCCCTATAAAAAGGATTACCATCACAGCAAACGATCATTCATGTTTAAACTTGACAAGAGCACGTGAGAAGTAAGAAAGATGGAATCCGCGAAATGTTTGAAATTGATCAACATTATGGAATCTGCGTACAAAATGTTGGACAAATCATCGCCAACGGAGATTCAGAAATGGATTAAATTTCGAACGCAAAATATCCGGCTTCTAAACAAAATTCTGCGGAAGGCTTCAACGATGGGTGAAAAAACGAAAATTATTACAACGATCGGACTCTTGAAATCGCTGGCGGAAAAATTCAAACGTCTTCGGAGAACGGGTGACGGTACGCGGAAACAAAGAAGAAGCGATCTCGTACACTGGGAAGAATTGGAGTCTGCTTTTGAGGGAAGAATACGAACCGGATCCATCACAAATTTGAAACACAAAGACGTGGAGAGGTTTCTAGAAGACGCAAAGCTACTTGCTGTGACAAGTCTGAAAATTGCTTTGAAGAAAGCCAGGAGCCTAAAAGTCAACGCTATCCTGGCTTGTAAATTCGAAGTAAAGAAGGATGATCACACAGTAGAAGAGAACAAATTCTTTAATACGAGAAACGAAATCATCCTCCAGACAACAGATATTAACGAATGGTTCATCGAAAATGTAACAAACCGTTTGTTAAAAAAGGTGGAAGATTTCCAGGAAAAGGATTCAGGCTGGTCATTACTTGAAATTATAAATCTTGCCGTCAACATCAACAACCATACACCGCTCCGAGGTGGCCTGTATACCTACACCCCGTTACCGAAAAACTACCGATAAGAAGGCTGTGGTGAACATCCGAAACTACGACTCGTATTGCTTTCTTTGGTCAGTCACCGCAGCTCTGTTCCCAGCCAACAACACCCATACTGACCTAACCAGCTCGTACCCACATTTCAGCTCAGTGCTACGGTATGACAGTATAAAATTTCCTATGTCTCTAGATAAAAATACTGTTTCGAAATTTGAAAAACTCAACGGACTTTCCATCAATGTTTATGGTATAGACCAAGATGGTGGGGAAAAAAGTGAAATAGTACCGATTCCAATCTGAAAGATGTTTGGCAAACCATAGAGTTTATTGCATGAGTTTAAACGAGACCAAAGTTGTTTTACCCGAAGAAGAGGAAAAGATTCTGAAATTCAAAAATTTTAAGCACAAAGAAATCGTTCCGTTCTGTATTTACGCGGATCTAGAATTCTTGTTGCAAGCTACTAACATTCAATTGTCAGAAAATAGAACAATTTACCAAAATCAATTCCTTACAGTATATCATATTACCTGCATTGCACCTTTAACGATTTTGTTTCAACGTTCAAAATAAACCGCGGGGAGACTTGCATCGAATGGTTTGTGAACGAGTTGGAGCAATTGGCACACTCGTTAGAAACGTATTTCGAAACTGTTGTACCTATGGAGTCGCTGAACTTCAATCAAATTAACGAATTTAATTTATCAAAGGTATGTCATATTTGTGAACAGCCGTTCACGCGCGAAGACGTGAAACACCGTGATCACTGTCATTTCACAGGAAAGTACCGTGGTCCTGCGCATCAAAGCTGTAATCTTAATTATCAAAACTCGCATACTATCCCAGTAATATTTCACAATCTGTCGGGTTACGATTCGCATTTTTTGATTAAAGCATTGGCCACAACTTTTCAGGGTACTATTCAGCTTCTACCCGTGAACAAAGAAAAGTACATTTCGTTCACAAAACATGTAAAGAGGACAGATATAAAGTTTAGATTTCTAGATTCGTTCCGTTTTATGCCCAGCAGTCTCGAAAAATTGGCAATATATTTGAATGATAATCAAAAAGCAATTTCACGAGAATTTTGCACAAGCTCTGAACAATTCGAGTTATCAACTAGGAAAGGTGTTTTTCCGTATGAGTACATGGATGGTTGGGAGAAGCTCGAGGACGTAAAGTGACCACCTAAAGAAAGATTTTATTCAAAATCAAACAACCAAGATATATCGGATAACGATTACGCACACGCGTGTAAAGTTTGGCAAGCTTTTAACCTTAAAACGTTGGGGGAATATTCAGACTTATATTTGCAAACTGAAGTTTTTCTGTTGGCTGACGTTATTGAAAACCTTCGACAAAATTGTTGTGCAACGTACAACCTGGACCCGTTACAATATTTTACAGCGCCCGGTCTTTCGTTTGACGCAATGTTGAAATGTACCGGTATTGAACTCGAGCTTCTCACTGACATAGATATGCTCATGTTTATAGAAAAAAGTATTCGAGGTGGTGTGTCCCAATGCTCTAATCGATATGCAAAGGCTAACAATAGATACATGGAAGATGCTTTCAATGCCGCGCTCGCAGAGTCTTATCTCATGTACTTCGACGTTAACAACTTGTACAGCGCGGCTATGAGCTTTGCTCTGCCATGCAGTTCTTTCGAATGGATATTAGATTTCAGACAATTCGATGTTTTTGCCATCACAGGCGAAGCGGAGTTTGGCTACATATTAGAGGTAGATTTGGAATATCCCGAGGAACTGCATGAAATGCATAAATATTTACCACTGTGTCCGGAACACTACATACCTCCTATCTCAGACAGTAAGCAGCCGAAATTGACGACCACGCTACTTTCCAAGCAAAACTACGTTATTCATTACCGCGTCTTGAAACAATGCTTAGAATTAGGTTTAAAACTAGCTAAACTTCATAGAGTTCTAAAGTTCAGACAAACACCGTAGCTCAAAAAGTACATAGATTTAAATACAGACTTGCGCAAAAAATCAAACAATGAATTCGAAAAAAACTACTATGAACTGATGAACAACGCAGTTTTCGGTAAGACAATGGAAAATGTTAGGAAGTATAGAGATGTCAGGCTGATCACGAAATGGGATGGAAGATACGGTGCTAGAGCTACTATAGCCAAACCAAATTTCCACAGTTGTACAATCTTTGATAAAGATATGATAATAGTTGAATTGCGTAGAACGACAGTCAAACTCAACAAACCATTGTATGCAGGCTTCTTCATTTTAGATCTTGCGAAGACCTTTATCTACGATTTTCACTACAAGTATATTAAAACGAAATTTGGGCATCAGGCAAAATTAATGTACACTGACACGGATAGTTTGATATATCACTTCACCGTCCCCAACATTTACGAATGCATCAAATAGGACTTGGATAAATTTGATACCTCCGATTATCCACCTGACAACGTCTACGGAATGCCGTTGGTTAACAAAAAAGTTCTAGGTTTGATGAAAGATGAGTGCAACGGAAAAATAATGGCGAAGTTCACAAAAGTTCCAAAAAGGCTTACGAAAGGTTTACAAAATATGTAATAGGTTTCTAAAAGGCTAACTAAAAATCGAAGCGAGTTAACAACAGATACAAAAAGTTTTCGGAAGCTTACAAAATTTTACGAGACGTTTAAAATCAAATATCAAAAACCTAACATTACGTGAAATCGCATTTGGTCTATACGTTACGGTGGATGGAAACTGTACTGCTTGTGAGCTTGCGACAAGCGTATTGTATTCCCAGATAGTACTGGCAAAGCTTTCATGAGGCTACTGGTACAAGCTGTAAAACCAATATCGTGCAAAAAAATGGTGGAAATTCTATTCTTCAATTTTAATGAATTATATGATTTACGACCATCAAGAACAAATTCTTAATGAAAGATTTACCTGGATAACTGTATTTCGTGAATATTATTATTATTGTTTGAAACTATTTGTACCTTGGCAAAATAAAAAATTAGCTCGTATATTGGAATACTTCATATAATTCTATGACACCAAGTTCAACCACGCTTTAGCATTTCATCCCATCTTTGACAGAGCTGTACTCTGATATAATTATGTTTTGCGTTCCAAGAGCGATAGTTACCCGACACCGCCGATCTCGAGGCTCTTACTGTACATTACCTCAGCTGTTGGTTGACTTTAGACGCTATCCTTGACCAAGTCCGCTTCAACCTCATCGCTGACCTGAAACGCAACTTGGCAAATTTCATCTCGCTCGTTGCAAATTGCTCGTTGGTGTTCGAAATAGCACTTTCTTGGACTTTTGATAAGAATGTCACGCGGTTGATAACGTACCGAACCTTGGACTCGAACAGAACGTCACGTGGTTCGATATCGTGGGAACGGAATGTCACGTGGTTCACCCCAGCCCTTCTCGGAACTATTAATTGTCGAATGTCACGTGGTTGACATCAGACTGGTCTTTCGACCACACAAGCAGTTTTCGAGAAAAGAATGTCACGTAATTGATATCGGGTTACCGAAAACAATTCTCGGAACTGTTAATTGCGGAATGTAGGGTGTCAAATATCACACCGAAAGCTGCTCAAGGTTAACCGGAACATTTCTGAGATGGTACGTTGGAAACAGAAGGGTTTGCGTCTCCGCTATACCTCGGCCGTTGGTAGGGGGGATGACAGCGAGACCGATGGTAAAGCCGCGTGATTTTGACCTTCGGTCGATAAAACGGTCGGTAAAGCAGCAAGATTTTGACATTCGCCTGATAACACTGTCGGTAAGGTCGAACCTTCGGTCGATAAAAAGGTAGCGCCATTTTGATCTCCGGTCGGTACAGCAGACTGTGACGTCATCGCGGGGAAAGGGTTTGAGCCTGGGGAAAATGTCGGTAAGTGTCAGTAACAGGAATCTGTGCGCAGAATGCCCCTTGTATTACTACTACTAGTTCAAAGTTTTTTTTTTATTAATAATACGAAAAAAAGGTATTCGCCTTTTTGACGTCACCTCACTTCTACTCCCGCTCACGTGCTCCTTGTTGAAAAGTGATACCCCCCTCCTCAGGCATGAAGGAGAAACTGCCATATTCCTACCTTTGTTATATAAAATATCGTGTGTGCCGCGGGGGAGGGACTCTTTACACCTCGTGTGATATTTTCAGTACAATTAACATCTGCAGAAAGAGGTCGAAATATCATACTAACTTTTGCAACAAATGCCACTGGCTATTTTATACCTCCACTTCTCATTTTTCCTTGCTAGAAAATGGATAAGAACAGTCGCTCGATGAAATAAGCTGCACCAGAAACTATTGCTGCTCCACCTGAGAGCAGGTGGATGACGTGTTCTTGCAATAGTTACAGCATTTCAAACAGCATGTGCAGCGAACAGAAACCAATCCTGTCCTCTTAATTTTGGGTGGCCACGTTAATCATTAAGAGCTGGTAATTATAGAATACGGACATAAACATCACATTCACATTCTCAGCACACCACCGCATCCAACTCATAAGTTACAACCGTCGGGCAAGACATTTTTCAAACCTTTTAAGGCTGCATTTTCAACTGCAGGTTCAGTATGGTTGAGACAAAATCCTGCGACTATAATCACTGACTATGATATTGCTGCACTGATGAGCAAAACCTTAAGTAAAACAGCTAGGCTTGATATAGCATAATAAGGGTTCAAATGCACAGGAATTTACCCTTTCAATCATAATATCGTTACTGACATTGATTTTTTACCATCATCGATGACATACATTATGCAAGAAGTTACTTCTAAGTGAAACATTTCTAATCAGCCTTCAGCAGTCCATTCTTTATCACCAGTGCCTTCCATTAGTCGTACATTGCCTGAAACTGAACCGGTGCCTTTAACTAGCACAAAAAATTTATCAAGGGGTTAGGTACAGTTGTACAGAGGCAAAAAAAACGCTTGTTTTGAGATTTTTTCTGAATACAGTTTTTATTAATTATTGAAACATGATTGGTAGTTCGGACAATACACATTTGAAGAAGTTACAGTAATTTTTTATGCAAAAATAGCGACAAATAATAAGTTACAACACATTTCCCAAAGTTCCAAGCAAAAAAATGTTGTGCAGTGTGCAGCAGAATTCATGACTGGATCATCTATAACAAAACATTCGGTAAGGTTCATTAAAAAACATTTCTGTGTACTTGATCGAAGCATTTTGTCAAAATGTAATTTATGACAAAATGGCGGATGTTGGAAGTAAAAACTCATTTTTCGCAACAAAAATCGCTTATTTTTAGGCTCTAAAAAAAAGAACTCATCAATCAAAACATCCTTTGATCAAGTACACGACAATTATATATAGAATAACTGGTTAAAATTTGGTTGCAATCGGTTGAGCCGTTCTGGAGGTATTTTGCACACCGGCTTTGAAAACGTTGTTTCTAGAAAAACGCATTTCAAGTTTTGACTACGTTTTACATATACATGGGGCATTCCAAGTGAATTCGAGGAGTCATTTGCCTCATGTCATCAGATCCTTGCATAATTTTTTTTTCGTATTGATTCCACTTCAAAAGAAGTCTCATTTTTTTAAATAATTTTCTCACTACTCCTTCAGATGGCGCGACGATCGTTCTTGTGTAAAAAGGGGATAATTGAAAAAACACCAATTTTTTAATTCTGTAATTTTTCCCACAGATTCTGGGTCAAAAATAAGTAATATCTATCATCATCTATAATTAGAAAGTGGGCTGCGGCTGCCTTATATTTTTTTACATTTTTTTGTATTATCAAAATAAAAAAAAATGAAAAAATCAAATCCTAATAGTCCTTACAGAAGCGGAAAAATAAAATAAAAACAAGACATGTCTTGGAAAATTTTGCTATTCCGCATATTTTTAAAAATAAAGAGGAAAAATCTCCTCTTCTCAAGAAAAAAGGTTGAAAAATAATAAGATTTTTCTCATTTATTATGAAAAATATGCAAAATATTAAAATTTTCCAGGACATGTTTTATTTTTATTTTATTTTCCCGCTTCTGTAAGGGCTATTGGGATTTGATTTTTCAATCTTTTTTTTTTTATTCTGGAAACCACTTTTTAATTATGACAGATATTACCTATTTTTTACCAAGACTCTGTGGAAATAATTGCAGGATTTCAAAAATGGTGGTTTTCTCTTTTTTACACAAAAACGATATTCGTGCCGCCTGAGGGAGTAGCGATAAAAGTGTTTAAAAAAATTAGCCTTTTTTTGAAGTGGAATCAATGCGAAAAAAAGCTATGCAAGGATCTTATGACATAATGCAGATGACTCCTCGATTCCACTTGGAATGCCCCATATATAAAAAATTTATTTTGCAACTTACCATACATCGAGTCAGAATTTACACAGAATTTTCGACGTGTTATACTTTTCGAAAATGCAGAAAATTGACTTTTTCAAAATTACAACTGTACCCAACCCCTCAAATCAGTTTGTCAACCCTTCCCAACGCATCAAAAAATAACTCTTAGTAAGGCGGGCTCGAAAAACCCAAAACAGCGAAATTTTAACATCCTCATCATATAAAAAAAAATGTAGCATATAGAAAGACAAGTAAAGGCAACGAAAAGAATGAAGCAACAAACGAAATAGGTGAAAGCGCTGAAAAGGCGTCGAAGATAAAAAAAAATATTTAAAGTCTTTCCGAAGAAGATCGCGGAATAGAGATCGAATGCATCAAATGTGACGAAACTTTTGGAGAAGACTGAATTCAGTACTAAAATGCAAAGACTCGGTCTATGAAAATTGTGTTTACGTAAATTCTTCAGATATTCATTACTACTGTGATGTTTGTTAGGCTAAAAAACGATTAAGCCACCATTGATTACTGTGTGCGGGGCTGCCATCTTTTGCGTTGTCAAAATATTAAGGCCAAAGTTTTTTAACATATTTCTTTGGAAAAATTTGTTATGATCATTTTTTTTAAATTAATATTGTTTGAAAAATTTCTTAGTTTAATTTTAAGATAAAATAAAGACAGAAAATTTTTTTATTGTATTTTTATTTGCAATTCATGTAAGTTTCCGGGGCTATCCAACCTTCTCTATGTTATTCTGTGTACGGAGCATGGTAGATAGGAAATGTATATGTATAAATATATGGAGTTTTGATGTATTATTAGGTTCCCTGCGGGATGGTCAATTTCATTCAAGGTTATTAACCAAAGTGAACTACAATAATAACTAATTACAGAGTGCGGTTTCGTGTAATATGGTATTTTACCTCTTGCGCAATTCCAAGCACTTCAATACACACTTACCGTATTCCGTATTAAAAGACAGAGGGTCTATCTAATTCGCGATTTCATAATTCATTTGAAACCGGGCAATTAAAAGGGTCGCGTAAGACGGTACAGCAGGTTGAAATTAATTACCATTTCGCAATTAATTATTGCAATGTTGCTTACTGTTTTTCGCTGGTTATTGCAAACTACAAAGTCATTCGAGTGTGACTCGCCGTTAGGCTGAAGAAAGTTGAAGAGCCGAAGAAACAGGCAGAGAATGGAATTAGCCATCAGTAGACATCGCTGGGGCTTGAGACTCATGGGGATCTGGCCGTATCGGGATTTGCTGTCCGACGTTCGACTTGCAATCAACCTTACACTGCTCCTTTCCGTTGTGATACCACAGCTGGCTGACCTATATCGAAATTACCGTACAACCGCCATTGATAATTTATCCAGTTTAATACCCATATTTCTGGTGACAGCTAAGCTAATTATTATGAGAATAAATCTGGAAAGTTTACGAAAATGTTTAGACGCCATGTCAGAAGATTGGAACCAAGATTGGCACCCGAAACTCAAGTTGGAATTTGGCCGAATAATGTTAAGAAACGCTAAAATTGGAAGGACCTTAAACATCGCATGTAATTTACTACTATACATCACTGCCATGGGTGAGATATTTGATTAACGTCATTTACATAAATAAATGGGGAGATACTGAACAAAGGAATCATGTTGGTCAACATGACATCAAACTGAGATAAAATTTCACGCTAATACTGCCAAAAGCAAACCGACGTCAATGAGACAAATGTTTTGACATTCTCTCAATGTCATTGAAGCGTTATTTATACTTTATTCAGTCGTCGTTTGATTAAAACTTTCCGAAAAATTTGTTGTATACTAAGACAAATTCTAGACCACTGAGACAGAAGAAAAATGCACTAAGCTGAATTGAAAAACAAATTAATTATAGAATTTATAAATTAGCAAAAGAGGAAAAACTGTTTCAGGAATTTCCAGCCATTGGCATTGCACCGATGATAGTGAAGGTGGTGGAAGCATAGGATGTCCGATATTATAGACCGGGAACCAGCAACGAAAAGCACGTATGATCGGGTCATCGCTAACACTTTTTGAGAAGTTAGCTAGTGTTATAAGTAACAGGGAAACGCAAGCACGGCGGCCCGTGGGTGTCAGCGTTGCGCTGCGGAATTATTTGAGTTTGTCAAAAAATAACTATGCCATTGGGAAATAAGTACAAAGTTAATTCTTGCTGTATATTGTTCATTAGATAGCCAAAATATGAAGGAATTGTATGCTACACCGACGTGATGTCTTAAACTGTCCGCTATACTTAATCAAATGTGTCATTTATTTTATGCCCTTTTACGAGCTCAGAGCTAATTTTTTGCACAGTGATAGACAAAAATGTTTCATCGCCGATCATGATCATGCCATACCGTTTTGGTCTCCCTGAGTACCCGCCATACTGATTCAAAGATGTCGAATTTTTCATTTGCCCATTATTATAAGTACGCCCTGAAAAAACATGTTTTAATTGATTTCTGAGGCGAAGAATAAACCTATAAAAGTATCGCATTTCTACAAGTGTGATGTATAACATGTACACGTGCCATACTTATGTTTTTGAAACATGTTTAATGTCTGCATTACGAATAAATTTATACCATACTGACATCATGTTTCTAAGGCGAGGAATAAGCCTGAAAAGTTGTCAAATATTTATATGTGAATTATATTATAAATTGTGTTGTGTAATTGTATATTGTATGTATAATTTGTGAACGTACTTTGTGGCAATGCTTATCGTATAATCACCGCAGTAAACGTTTCTTTTTTTTAATATTAATACATGTACAAAAATCAGCATAATTACAACAACAACTTAATTGTATCCACCCATTCTTTCAAACATTTCACAACTTTACAAGTTTAATCCTTGCCTTAGAGATATGATATCGGTATGGTAGAAAATTTCTCCAAATTTCAGACATTAGAAGTGTCTCAAAAACATAAGTATCGCACTTGAACCTGTTATACATCAAACTTGTATCCTGTATATTACCTGTGCTGAGATTTTGACTGCTGATAACATCAATGAATTTCATTATAACGTTTCGTCGGATGAAGAAACCGATGAAGATGAAACCTCTAACGAGGATGACTCATATCTGTGATAGTTATCTTCAGCTAAATATACTATATTTTATTTTTTGAATGAACTTTATTGTTCCTAATTTGTCATAAAACGTTGCAAATCAACTATTCGATTCACCTTCTTATTAATATAACAACTATAGAATTATTTTCGAACACTTACCAATGATTTTATGAACATTTTGAAAAAAAAATAGTTTTTCGAGTATTGCGACCGTTTAAATATCTCCTATCAGTATGGAATTGTATCAATTCATGAAAATAGACCACAAGGGTCTTAAAACCGGACTGCCATATTAGTACCTACGATACATGGACAAGTGAAAAATTTGGCATCTTTGAATCAGTATGGCGGGCGGTTTGAGACGCCGCATCGGTATGGCATACAACTCCTTCATACTTTGGCTATCTAATGAACAATATAAAATGAGAATTAACTTTATACTCAATTCCCAAGGGCATGGTTTTTTATTTTGACACATTCAAAAAATTGCGCAGCGCAACGCCGACACCCACATGCCGCCATACTTGCGTTCCCCTGTTACTTATAATACTAGCTAACTTCTCAAAAAGTTTTAGCGATGACCCGTTCATACGTGCTTTTCGTTGCTGGCTCCCGGTCTATAAAAAGAGCCATTAGGATGTTTCGAAAACTACCAATAAGCACGATACACTAAAAAATTTCATACGCAACTTGTTCAGTTTTAAAGGGGACCGTTGCACCGTAACTACACAAATCTATTTTTATTTGCTCTAAAAATAACTTGTAAAACCTTTTTCAGGTGATATCTGTAAATATCTACCTAAAACCTTTTTCAGATGGTATCTGTAAATATCTATGCAGAATGAAATTGGCTCAAACACATTAGAATCGGTTCGAAAACAACAAAGTTACTTCATGTTGAACGTTACCGTCATAAAATCTTTCCTCAAATTTTTCATGTCTTACAATTAGAGTGTGTTATTTGATTTTTCTCAGATTCATTACTATCACATCTTGGGGGTGTTGTTTCATTCATGTTTACTATAGTTGGCAGAAACAAAATTGCTTGAGATGTTTTAAAGGAATTTTTATCTTTTTATAATTTTCTATTTCGATTGTGGGTCCCACTCATCCAAACCTCTTGTTTAACCCCTTGGGGTAGAAAGGACCCCACGCCTCTTCTTCGTTAATTTAAAGTATCTGAATCTAAAAAAATCGGGTTTGTGGCGCCATCTGGCCTTTTTGATATTTTGTTACATAACATACCTATATAGTTTCAAAAAGTAACCTTTTAAAAACTTGCAAAACAAATTTCAAATGATAATATTTAATATTTCATTTTTCACAAAGATTTTCGTCGCTAAGATACAAATGACCCTAGTGTATCAAGTATGTGATTCTACTGAAGTGTGTCAAACAAGAGTCAAGTATCTGCGGTCATCGCCAACGCCAATAAATGCAAAAGTTTTCGTTGGCAGCATTTGTTCGCTACGCTAGGCTCATGTAAAAGTTGTGCATGTATTGGCACTTACGGTGACCGCGTGCGTAGAGACACATCATGAGACCTAACTCCATGTAAACAAATAGTGCCTGAAATAAGATGGCACTGGAGTTCCGTATGCACCAAAGACAGTTGAGGGAGTATCAGCTGGCAGTGAAAACTTTCTACGAATCACATTGCAAGATCATCGATAAGTCGATCTTGGACATCCCTGCAATTAATGACATTTCGCGGGAAAAGGAACACTACTAAAAATAAACCTAATACGTACGATTATTGTGACAAGTTTTGTCAATTCACTCATTTGAGTTCGGTCTTCTTGTGTAGTCTCCATGACCACGTGGCTCGGAGTCGGCGATTTCACCAATGGAAGACAGATGTAAGCAGGACCATCTCCATGTAAAGAAAGTGTCCGTAAAGTAGAGGGAAATTAATATGGCGGTGCTCAGCAAAAGTTCTCAAAAGCGCTGATCAGATTTTTTCCCTTATTGCTTATGAGTTCCATTCTGGCACCTTGTGGAACCACTATTTCCAGCTTTTTTGGCGGACACTTTTTCAGTTGAACGAGATACTTCTCCTTACCTCTAACCTCCATACACCAGAGACTCCCAGTATGTAATGGATCTAGTTGATTAGATTACTGGCACTCAAGATGTTACCAAAGCATTGCATGGGGTAATTCACAGTGATTTAGAATGAAAGCAATCGTTTTTATACCTACTGGCTATGGCTAATTGGGTTTACTAAAATGAAGACTTTATCAAAAGTCCGATCGGCTCGTGGAAATTAAATCTTGCCTTCCGATAGGCCATTCCTACTTGTTTGAACAATTATAAGGCTAAATTTGTTTGCAATGTACCCTACTCGAAATGACCATGTGATAAATTATATAATGTTATGACCGACTAATATACTAGATCAAAAACCATGTACAGTTGACTATATGATTTTTTATCTAGTGTATTTGATAATTATTGTTTTTGTAATTTATTAGGTAATTTGTTACATGGTTTTATCAAATTTATAAGATAAGTAATGTAATAAAGTACATGTTGATTTCATGATGAGTTGAAAACATATCAATTGAAATCTGATTCATTTTACAATATTTGATACTATCAAATTTCGGAGAAAGAAAACAAAGAATTGTCTCGGGATCAAACTCTTGTCAGTCGAAGATCAATACGGTCACTCTACCATTTGAGCCACTGCATTTTTGTGCAAAGATTCAGCTTTACAATAATAAATCTCAGCTACGTTGAGGAAACTTGGAACAAATTCAGATATTATTATCGTAAGAAACAATAAGTAATAAATCAGCGACTCGTGTGTGTATTATAGATGATTGGTATTAGTTTTATCATGTGAATATTCTAATATTCTTCGAACTTATGCCAAACTTCCCTCAAAGCAGTTGCGATTTTATCGTTGTATTATAGAACCAAAGCCTATTGGTAACAAGTGAAGTCGCTCAGATAGTACAGTGACTGGTTCTATCCCGACCCAAAACGTTTTTTTTCTCTCCGGAACTCTCAAAATCTAGACAATAAATCAGATATGAAATGATATGCTTTATATCAAACTGATTACTCTTGTGAAAAATCATACAATAGAATACGTAATAAGTTACCTGATAAAGGTGAAGCCAATTTCTTTCATAACTGCGTCGATCTATCACGTAATTTATTTTATGATTTTTCAGAACACTTACCATATTAACTTTTTCAGTAGCGCAGACTTCGAAGACTTTTTTCAACCACAAACTAATTTGAATCCCTATTTACCTTCTTACATAATTTGTTTACAAAGCATATTCACCTTATTGTTGGGTAACCCAACATAGTAGGTCCATTTCGCATCTTTTCGCAGATGACTTGAATAAATATTCAAACCATGTTGATTGTATCAATTTTTCGTTGACAAACTTCACCCTCGGTTTCATATACATGTCGTGTCAAGCACATGTGGCTTCGAAGTCAACCGTATCGTGTTCTACGGTTCTGAGTGAGCATTGGAAGTAATATCATAGGTTTAAGATAACTGAAAAACCATTCATGTTTTTTATAACACTTGCTTCAAAAGTCCCTTTTTCGGTGCCTGTGAAACGTGTGAGAAGTGACGTTTTTACAAAAGTATGTACTGCACATGTGTCGATAGATTGTACATCTGTTTTATACCTATCTACTAGTTATTTTGTTGCAGCCTATTTCAACACTCTAGTTACTTTTACGCACGCTTTACAGACGCCGAAGGGACTTTTTCTACACTCTTTAAAAAAAGTTGTATGTAAAAGTCATGCGAAGAAGCGGACTCTTCTGAGATAACGAATCGTGTGTGTGAAAAATGTCTGCTTCGCTTGCTGCGATTGTTGTTACATCATTACCGAAAATTTCAGTGGAATAACTTTTGAGCAGCAAATATACGGCAATAATTGTTTGTGATTTTAACATACAGAAAATTTTTACTTACATTCAGCAGATATTTTGCGAACAGATTTGCTTAGAATGATCTGCTTGAATTTTGATAGCCATTGAGAACACACCTTGTTCTAATATTGCTAGCAATGCTTGGCAACCATTGCTGTCTTTTTGCTGCAAAATTTGCACATATGTTGTTCTTTGGGTTGACAAAGGTTGTGAAGTCAGGAGCACTCGGCTTTGGATCGTGCTACGCTCTCACCTTCGCCTTGTGCAGCCAACTTTGTATTCCTCGTCATCAACGCGCTTTCATCTACCAGTATCACAAAGTACTATTTTTTTTTCTTATGCACCTTTCAACCAGTAGAATATAGGAGAAGGTTAATTAATTCTCAAAAAATTGAACTCAACAATTAATTTCGCATGACGTGCTGCTGTCAGGGCTGCTAGCAACCAAGTCGTCTCAAAAAAGTGAGAAAAGTGGCTTTCAGAACGAAAAAGGTAACTCAAAAGTGATTAATTAGAATCAATTATTGTAAAGCAATTTAACGGCAACCGCTACCACAGTGTTATTAATATCATCAGAAATAGCCTTGTTACTGATAAGGTAACCACGATCTGGAATATTTGAATGCCGGTAAGCATGATGCGAAAAATATATTGTCTATCCCTTTAAGAATATAGTATAATTTCGTTCCGTACCCATGTGTCAATTGATTAGGAATTCCTACATTCATGTATGTCACGTAGGGTAGAGGCTTTCGCCTGAGGTAGCTGTGCTAGAACCTAGGTGCGGTGTGAGTATACATGGTGTGCCTAGGAGTCCAGTTTGTTTTTCTAAAAAAACTTTCTCTCGCGCTGGACTGGATTTAAGTAATATGCACCGGCAGTGCCAAAATACCCTAGATCAGTGGTGATTAATTGTTGTTACGTTGAATCTGCCTGGGGAAAAGAAAAGCGGGACTTTTAAATTCTCACACCACGATTCTACACTATGGCTTTACCGAGCAGAGTAGCCTTCGCCAGAGAAATAATTCCCTGACAATTCCTTAACTATATAGGGATTGCTTTAGACAGTTGTACATAGTACACATCTCGCTTAAAGGCTTTGACCTCGAAGAAAGGGACGTGTCTTAGGAGTTCTAGGCACACCATGTATACACTACCAACCTAGGGGATATTTGCAGCATACGGCAGCTTGTGCCGATTAGAAGCCCCAAAAACCGATACTACCACGGCAATACCCAAAGTTAAACTAACGGGTTACGTGGGTGATAGCCTATCAGAAATAGACTTTGTCACTTCGACCGACGACATACATAGCGTTGACTGAGGATATGTAAAGACTTATAACCCTGGGTTATTTTCCGTAACAGTTCGGCGGGCCTGGCGGGTTTGGAGGTATTAACAGTTTCACGTATTATCGACCAAGTAACTGACCGCTGGCCGCTAAAAAAAGTTCTTCATAACCAACAACTATCGCGTGCTGAACGTTGGTAACATATCGGCGTCATTGTGAAATTGAGATATTTCGCACAATCAATCGTTGAGCATATGTTACAACGCTGAGCCTGATGCATCAATAGGTTAGATGAAATCGTTGAGGGAAACCCAAAACGCCATTGTATTTGCGGGTGACTATAGATGAAAAATCCGTTTGAATTAATATATTGGGTTTTCAGTATAATATACAAGACCTGTAATATATGCTTCAAAAATCTGAACTGCTCTGCACCCAATGTATATTGTTCCTGCTATTCGTGATAAAATTCACAGACCTTCAACGACATTGTTCACGCTACTGTGGATCGATGAACTTGATGTTAGACTTTTTTTCTGAAAACTAAAAGAAAAACCAGACAAAATTTTTGGTGAAATTAAAAATATCGATGCTCAAGATTACTTAATTTAGCGTTGAAACCCCCACATAATCTTTAAAAACATATCTCAATTTATCCGTAATTTTTTGACTTAGTACTTATTTGCCAGATATGATGTTGGATATATTTTGTACACATTTTCTTTGAATACTGAAGAATCATTAATCGGGAAAATCATTTTGATATTTCGAAGAACTTTGTAGTTTTGTTGACGATGTTCCAATCAGAGTTGTCATATATTTCTCCAAATATCTATGTCCACGTATCTCAAACGGGAAAAAGGACTTGGCATCCCTATTCCAGAAGTAATTTTGAACAAAAACACTGAAACACAGTTTCATTTAACGCAAAAATAAAGAAATACATTCTACGAATTTACTATTGCGATTTCGTAAAATTCGATAGTTGGAATGGTAGTATACATGTATACGTCCTCGACGAAATCGACTAGGACTCTTCCGTACGCTAAAATCATATTTTATATAACACATGCATGATATGGCAGTTTGTCGTGCCTGTGGAGCGGAAGAGAAGTATCGCTTTTCGATCTGGGTCACGTGAGCGGGAGTAGAAGTAAGGTGACGTCACACTTTTTACTCCGAACTTCTACTCCCTAGGGAGTAAAAATTGTGAGGGAGGGACTTTTTACACATCGAATGATATTTTCAGTACTCGGTCTAAAAAATCCCACTTCTCCCCCGTTGCGCACAATATACTATTATTTTATGGAACTAATGTTATCAAAAAGTGATTAACTTGAACAATTTCAAATAATTGAGTCACGTTTACTTACACAACACCGTCCATAAGAAGTTTCTCTATAACCTACGGTAAAATGTATCCTATCGAACATACCATCGTTTCAATACATACTTATAGTTATGAAGTGCTATCTTCCATGTAACGAAATCAGAGAAAAGATAATTAGATCTTGCACATCGCTTTATTTCCAACACGTGTGAACTGAATATATGTATAATTGATACATATTCGAAATCTTTAATTAAGAGAGCAATTGTTGTCCAAAAAATATTATGTGGCTCGTGGCCATCTGCAAAAACTAAATTGAAAATAAATATTGGAAATATAGCAATAACTAGACCTACGCCGGTAGTCGAAAATTTCTTTACTATGTGTGGATTGTCCATTGCATCTTTTTTTTTACAGGTAGCAATCGTGGGGGGTTATACATATAACACACGGACTCTGTCACACACCACATTTGATTTAAATAACAAGACGGGGAAAAATGTGATAATTTTTTTTATTTATTATATTAATTTTAGTAAAAAAATATTTTTATTACTTTGGCATTGCCGCCTTCGCCGCTTCCACCGCATCCCCCACCTCTGCTGCTGCCGCCACCGTCCCCCCCCCCCCCTCCCCCCCCCCGGCTAGCGTTTATTGGCCCACTTGTGTCTGAAGCAAGTAATTGCCAAATGAATATTCCAATTGTTACATAAATATTCGTCAGTGGAGAATTTCAAAATTTGTCTGTAAACTGTTGAATTAAAAGACTATCTACTCACTTTTCATCGCGTTTTTTACGCTTCTTTCTGGCTCTGTTTTTTTTCTTACTCCTTTTTTTCCCTTTATCGCTCACTTTTTCTTCTCCCTTGTCTTTTCCTTTCTCTTTTCCTTTTCCTTTGCCTTTTCCTCTCTTTCGCTCTTTTTCTTCTCCTTGGCTGCTTTCTTTCTCCCTCACCTTTTTCGTTTTCTCCCTCTTTTTCTTTTTCTATCAGTTCCTGCAGCCTTTTTTCTTTTCCGTCGATGATTCTTTTTCTCTCCTTCAACTCTTCTAATTCTTGGAGAAGTTTTTCGCGTCCATTTGTTATCCTTTTGGGATGTGAAAAATATTATTCTCGATTAGTGTACATAGTCCGTCAAGATGGTTTAAAATATCGCAAAACACTACAACCCACTAACATTACGTTATATCTCATGCATAGTGGAAAGTATTTTGATGAGTATGGGACAATAAAATATTGAAGCATTAAAAAGTACCATGTATGTTAGGATGTCCATTACTTTGATCATTTTGGAATATTTAAGATTTCACCAAAAAATGTATTCATATTGTAGTATAAAAGAAAACTTCCGTAAATATAAAAATTTTGTGATAATATTAACATGTATCGGTAAACGTGTTACGTCCACCAGACCGCAGAACTGTGACTAGCCAGTCCCTTGCATCCTTCATCTCATATAATCATTTTCAAGGCACCTTTTATTCGGCCAACATTTGAATTCCCCTCTTTTCCGTTTTACCTCTTTCACATATTCAATAAATCACTTGTGCAGGTGGTGGTCGTTTTAAATACCCATGAATATCTTTGAAACTAAGGAAGATACAAAAAAAGTTTGGAGCGAAACTTGAAAAGTTTCGAGCGGGAAAGATTATGCCATTATACGCATTGATTAGCGGATTGCAACACTTTTGAGATTTTTCGAGTACTTTACGATTTTAGATGGGCATTGTATATTTTGACTATGACTGGGTGATAGCGGGTTTGGAGAAGTATTCAAAAACGTGAAGAAAATGCGTTTGAAAATTGGCAAAAAAAATTGGACTTTTTGTAAATTCGTATCAATTTTCGAAAACTGAAATACTCAACTACTTTTCTTAGAAATAAAGCACCAATTCCCATGTGGTTGAGAACACTAAGAATTGTATTTTTCAGGTGATCAAGCCTCTCCGAAAAAGCCTCGAGAGCAAAATAGTAACGAAACTTTTCAGTAAAAAATGGCCGAGTATTTCACTTTTTGAGAATCAAGAAAGATTGTCAAAGAGCTTAAGGTTTTTTTTAGGAATGTATTGAGAAATTAATTGTTGTATTAAGTTTTTGAATTCGCTTTCAAACCCGTTATAACACGGTCACAGTCAAAATACGTGTTCTCCGTCTAAATCACGAAGTAATCAAAAAACCTCGGAATTCGCGCAATTCATAAATCAACCCACATCAGCATTGTATTTGCTCCTCGGAACCCTCCGAGTTTGGTATCAAATTTTTTCTTGTATCTCTTCCAGTTTTCGAGATATTTGCCTGTTCAGCGATTATGAAAGACGACCCTGTGTAATCAAGCATTCACACTCGTTGTCAATACAAGTTGCTCTTATATTTCCCCGTCCGTTTCGTACATGCACGTGGTCGACGGACTATAATCCAAGATAAGGCTGTATGTAATAACGTCCCGGCTAGGTATGGATGCAGTCATTGATAGCAGCTCGTCGTGATCACAATCATCCACGCCGTAACAGGCGATTGAAATTTTGAATGTAAAATACATGGAAACGTTCGATGTTTTTGATTTATTTTCTCATCAACTAAAATGGACTGAAAAAATCAATTTGATGCTTGAAAATAATGGTTATACTTGCAACTTAACATAGAAAAAAAAACTTTGGTGTATTGAATCTCAAAACTCACATATTTCACAAAACCATTAATTTTATGGTGTAATTGAGTGTCGTTAACTGCGGAATACGTGCGGCCATCCCAAAGTACATACTTTGTTCGTATGTTTAGTTGGCAGTATAAACATTGTTCTCGACCATTAAATTGATTTTTTCAGTCTATTTTAGTCTATTATAAAAAAAATAATAGAAAACCATTCAAAATTTAGCATACCAGTATTATTAAAAAATTTGCTTTTGTACAGAATTTTTGTTTCACATCGATATATTTTTAGGGAAAATAAAAAGAAAATAAATAAACCAAATGTCCCAAATAACAGACACCCTGAGATGTATAGTACTTTTGAACTCTTCCATATTTTATTGACCGGTATATTTCAAATAATTTTTAACAATCAAACAAAAATCACGATATCTTGAGAATGGATCAACGGATTTGAACGAAAGTTGGTATCGTGAGGCTTTTTGAGTCACTAAGGTAAGTGTACCAGTTGTTGAACTTTTTTGGTTGTACCTTCGTGATCTTTGGTTCTAAAATTACCAAAAAATAAATTTGTAGTCTAACTCTCTAGCAATTGATTTCAGTTATTAGGAAATTCGCAATTTGTACCGTAAAGTTAAAATTTTGGCAAATAAAAGGGTCAATAATTCGGTCTATACGGGTTGATAACTGGTACACTTACCTTAGTGATGAATCTACACTCTGATTTGCAAAGTTTGAATTTAGTGTGTTCAATATGCTGAAAAAGAATAAAAACCTTCTAATTTTTATTAAAATCAATTGGTACTAAAAAAATTTTCGGGTTGCCGATCACGAATCTCATATCAGATTTTTGATATTATTATTAATATTGTTATTGTTATTTCAGTCCGGAAAAAGTTTGCCAGGGAGAAATTCTTAGTCTCGCTCACAAGTTTCATGTAAAAAGAATACGCTCGCTAATCACGGAATTCCTCTTGAAAACTAACCTTCCATCACTTTCTTTTGTACAAGAAATCTTAGCTCGAGCTAATTGTAAATAATATAAAAATGATCGAGATGAGTCACATACTTTGTGAAAATACATTACAGATCGTTGTCAATATTTACATCAAGCAAGTATCAGACAAATAACATATCATTGTCAACAGTCAGAGATTAGGTTATGAGGGTTGGGAAATATTTGTTATGGAGAACGTAAAATCACATAATTATCACTCGAAATTATTGCGTATTTTTATGCCACGGCACGCAGTTTGAAATTAGTCTTTAGTAAACAATGCGGACGAAAAATATTTTATGATAAAGCATTATTAAGGTGCTTATAAAGACCCGTACTACACCTCGAAAACGCGGGGATGCGGAACTCCTATACCGCTCAAGCGATCGGAGTGAAACTTGGGCAGTTAATGCCTTATTTTAGCAAAAAGTGTAGCGTCTTTTTACTTTTTCAAATACAGATTGGTTACAACAAACAGAAATTGACCAAATTTTGACAGTTGCACTGAATGGATCGAACTATCCGGTATGATGCCACTTGGCGGTGATGAAACACACATTTTGAGCCCAGTCCCATGAGATTTGATGGTGAAATGATGAAATGGCAGCTGATCTGGTTTTCGATTACGAAGAACACCGAAATCTCATTTTGGCGACATTTGTTACCGACATTACGCGCATGCCGGTAATGTATGCTTGTAATGTCGGTAAAAAATTACCGGCATGCATGAAAGGTCAGTAATAAATGTCGCCACAATGAGATTTTGGTGTTCTTCGTAATCAAAAACCAGAGCAGCTGCCATTTCGTCATTTCACCATCAAATCTCATGGCATTGGGCTCAAAATGTGTGTTTCATCACCGCCGAGTGGCATCATACCGGATAGTTTAATCCATTCGTTGCAACTGTGAAAATTTGGCGAATATCTGTGGGTGGTAACCAATCTGTAAATTTTTTTTCAAAATTTTCGAAAAGTAAAAAGACGCTCCACTTTTTGCCAAAATAAGGCATTAATTGCCCAAGTTTCACTCTGATCGCTTGAGCGGTATAGGAGTTTTGCTTCCCCGCGTTTTCGAGGTGTACAACGCTTCTTTATAAGCACCTTAAGAATGAACTACCGTACTAACGTCTTTTGTCTTCCGTGAATTTCTGCGATTAACGATCGAAATACTGGCTCCAGTGGAGAGAAATTTGTTGCACATGAAGACGAGTGCAATATCAGACGGAACTACGGCCGATGTCGCCCGTGGCCGCGTATAGGCATCGCCACGCGAAGCCGCGAGGAATCAAGGACGTCGATCATAGCTTTCCCACGGTGGACAAAACTTTTACTGAATTTCGCCGGGGACGCGCTGTTATGATCAGCGTGCTCAACCAGAATATAGCCGCGACATACCTCTGACTCCCCGTGTATCGACGCCTATGACTGGTAGTGCTCGGCTGCTAGCGATAGGTTAGGCTCCTATTTTCAGTCCGCATCAGTCTCGTTGTAACAAACGGTTGGCTTTGGCAAACAACCTAGGAGGAAAGTATTCTGATTGAATCTACGGGGTAAGTTGATTATTCCAGACTCCCGAAATTTCTGTACTCCAGGTTATTGACCATAGTTGTTAACGAGATATGAGTGAAAGAAATAAATTACCGCGTAGTTATACGTGTTTGTACGCCGAATGCGGCGAGCATAGTAGAGACAATCCAGCAGTATTACGATTTTATGGTTTTCCATCAAAAGACCCTGACCATATATTAACATGGCTAGTAAATAGTGGCCTGTCTCATTTAGCTGAGGAAACCGAGAGATTCGGTCGAATTCGAATCTGCAGTAAGCATTTCGATCGCGATGCTTTCTTGCCAACCGGTCAACTAAAATGTCACACGATCCCGATTCCGGTCGACCCACATCCGTCTACGAGTAGCAGCACGGAATCTGTTGTTGTCGTCCGTGCAAAACGGTGGGCACGTCGAGTCTAGTCTTAGCTTCGGGACATAAAAGACCGGGATCGCAAAATCGCTCAGCTTCAAAGAAGGAATGAGGCGTTGCGAGCCAAGTTAATCGCGATTAAGGCTAAGCTTCAGCGCTGTGAAGGTAACTTGAAGGAAGGCAAACTTTTCGATAGCAACCTTATTGTCGCGATAAAACAAAGGCTCGAAGGTTTCGTGCTGACCTTCGTACTGATGCAGTTGTTTCACGTATCAGGCGCGTCCTATTCCGACGAAGAGAAGCAGTTGACGATGGCGATGCATTATAGTTCTCCCAGCTTATATTAAAAATTGCAGAATCGATTCGGATTCGTTTTTCCTTCGATTTGCACTATAAGAAGTTGGTTCGGGCAAATTCAACTTTGGCCCGGACTGTGCCTTGCGATCTTTCAGATCTTGCGTGAGAAAGCAGCGTGCATGAACCTACATGAACGTCAGTGTGTAATTTTTTTCGACGAGATCAAACTGAAGAAGGTCTTCTAGTACAACGAGGCGCGCCAGCAAATCGAGGGATTCGAAGACTTCGGTATTTTGGACTGCTCCCTGCAATCGCCACAAGTGCACTTGTATTTGTGGTGAGGGGCTTTCTTTACAACTGGAAGCAACCTCTTACTTACTTTCGTACAGGTGGTTCCGTAAGAAATGAAAAGTTACCTGCCATCATCGAGCTGGTTCTTGATGCTGTTGCAGATATAGGACTGGAAGTGCGTGCTCTCGTGTGCGACCAACTTCCCACTAATCAGAGTGCCATAAGGCACTTGGTCACTGTAGAGGCACCGTATTTCGGGCACAAGGGTCGAAAAATATTTTCGATATTCGACATCCCGCATATCCTAAAAAAATTTCAGGAACCAACTACTACAGCACGACGTGGTTTTTGGAGATAATGACGAACGAACTTCGTGGAAAGATCTTCGTGCATTATGCGAGCTCGAGCATGATAAAAGTACACGGACGGCCTGTAAGTTGTCCGGAAAGCACGTTTACCCGAAGATTTTTCAACGGATGAACTGAAGGCTAGCGTTGTAGGTATTTAGTCGCAGAGTGGCCGCAGCGTTAATGACAGGAGCCACCAGTAACTCGATTAAAAGCATCACTGTCATGCACAACGCCCGTTATTTTCAGTTGACAACTAGAACAGTTGCACGCCCAACGATGCCAATCCCAACAGGCGTGCGTCATCCAAACGGCGCCCTAACGTGGAGGAAAATCTACGTGAGATGCTCGACAGATCGTCCAAGTGGCGCACTGTTACCACGCGTGGTGAAGAAGCGCCACGCGGCAGTCTATCAACGCTGTATTGCTGCTGTGGGAAGACCTAAAGAAGGAATGAGTTCGGTTTCTGATGACGTCCCGACTGAATCAAGATCCGCTGGAGAATTTATTATCCATGATCAGATGTTACGATGGAACGTACAACCAGAATCCTACGGCCCAACAATTTTGCCGGTTTTTCAAAGAAATATCATGCTAAATTTGATCAGCCCAGCTGAATCTGCGAATTGTGCAGATGACAAGGTCGAACCGCTTCTGAGCATCCAAGTTCAGGAAGCAGCGAGTAATCAGACTACTGCAACGGTCGCCGACGAAGCAGCAAGCTTCATCGATCAGTTCGACGTAGATAACGATGTATCGATAGACATCCATAGAATCGTCGTTGACGCAGACGCGTCACACACTACAGATGAAACATCGGTTGTATCTGCGGTTGAATACGTGGCAGGTTACATTGCAAAGAGATCTATCGAGCTCACGAAATGTGACCAATGCAGAACGTCACTGATCGAACCGAATCCTGTGCTCGAGTACCCGCGCCAGGTGTTGACATACTTTAAAGCGTATGAAACTAAAGACGCTAGAGAGTTTGGATATCTGTGCGTAGCAAGGAAACAGTTCTCGTTCATTTTTCACATAATGAATGCTGTTTTCGATGCCGGTTATCCACAAGTGAAAGACAAATACAGTATACAAGATACTCTGTTCTCCTACGTGCAAACTGTGGTACATAGAAGATATAGCGGGTGGTTCGACGATGACACGTGCGGTGCTCATCGACGACAACTCGCATATCGCTTCATGAAGGTAAAAATTAATAAAGACGTGAAGTGGTTAGGTGAAAAGTACCAGAATGAAGCCAACCGTTCTTCACAATCGAAACCTTCCCAAAAATTGACGAATTTGCGAAGCGCGTAGAAAGGTTCTTGAATCGTAAAGTCTGACTTTTGAGAAAGCTTTATTTTTTCGTGTCAACCATTTGCAACTTTAATACAAAGATTATTATTTTCTTTATTAATGACACAGGCATAATGAATATTCTCCGTAATCTAGTATTTATAAACATAAGATTTTTTTTATTCCGGAAGAAAGTAATTTATTTTCATAAATAGAATTCAACGGTGCATTATTGTTATTCCTTGATAGGCTATATTATAAGTGTATCGACTTAAATTCTTCAAATTATTCATCAGAATGATAAACAATTGTATGAACCACTTTTTGTGAAGAAGTCGAAAAATTACGTTACATTAATCTTCGTTTCTACTACTCTTCCGATTTCGCAAATATTATATGGTGAATTGCAGTTGCTTAACTTTCTTTTCACTTATTAACTAGAAATTTTTGAGCCTTCCAAAACAGATTCGATATTTAGCAATTTGTGAAGCTTCGAAGTTATTTGAATATTGGACAACCTTTAAAGTTCGCGGATCTTCGGAGCGGACTTCCAACGAAAGTCTCAAGTTCGTGGCTCTTCGGAGCGGATATTGAACGAAATTCTCAAGTTCACGACTCTTCGGAACGGATATCGAACGAAATTCTCAAGTTCGCGGGTCTTCAGAGCGGATATCGAAGTAATATACGGCAGTGGCAATGTAATAATTCTTATTGCTGAATTTTATCAAATATACTCAACTACGTATAGAGCGAGACAGTTATCTAGAACGTCTTTACACGCGAGCATTTTTTTAGTTGCAAAAGACTATTACCAAAACTGAGCACATGGCAGAAACAATACTTCATGAAAAACTAACTCTAGTAACATGTCAATTGGCCTCTGCGTGGCATTTCCTGGAAATACTCATACACACGGCAATGAGTAGATAACAATTGACATTATTTGACGGTAATAAATATGATACTGTTACCGCAAGTGATAGATTTTTATTGCTCTCACGTAAAAAGTGTAGTTGTATTCATTCGAGCATTCAGTTATTCAAAATGAGACGGTACAACATTCAATTTTCGGGTAATTCAATTTTTTATTTTCTCACATCCAATATCGAGTTCTATAAATCATTTGGACATCGCGTTTTTAAAAACGTTTCTTGAAGAGTCCAAGCAATAGATTAGTCGACATGCTAAACGACATTACTGTATTTACTTTTCCGTCCCCGAAGGGGAGTAAAGGAAAGTATAGTTTTCAGGTGAAAATCGACTCTTGCGTATACGGGTGTTTTTCAAATCTCGATAGCTGTCCAAACATGTTTCTGAACAATTGTCGTTCTGTTTGTCGGTCGGTCGATCGGACGTCGCAAAATGATTTCGCCTGATGATATAGAGCACAGCTGAACAGAAAACTTTGAAATTTGATACGGAGTTACCTTGCATGGGGATAATGAAAAGTTAGTTTGTCCGATCTCGACCGCACTTACGGTTTGGCAGGGAGAAAATAATATTCGAATTCTGAAATTCTTAAAATTGATAAAGCTGCTTGAAAATTGGTATGAATTTTGCTTGGTGAAATAAAGTTGAGGTCTCTCATTCAAATTTCAATTCAACTTTCGGTTCGGTGAAAAAAAAATATTCGAATTATTAAATAAATGGATAAGACGCTTTGAAATAAAAAGATGAGATTGAATACATAAAAATATACTAGCTACTGTAACGTCTCTTTTTTCTGTGCCTGTCACAGACGCGTTGGACGTACTTTATCCCCTTTCTCGGGGCGATTAGGTCGATAAGTGTTAGTGTGGGCGGTTCCTGCCCAAGAGTGCTGCTCGTCCTCTGATGCGGAGGTGCAACGTTGTGCGCGGGAGTATGAGGATTTATGTGGATGAAGTGGCAAAGAATCTACCACTGCAATAGTGTGTAGACGCAGCCGGTGAGGTGGATGGATGTGTGATTGAGCAATGCAGAGTGCGCTGCAATAGCGCACGACCGCAGCCGTGTGTGTGTAGTGGCAATGAATCGTTCACTGCAATAGTGAGAAGATGCAGCCGGTGAGGTGGGTGGATGTATGCGTTAGCAATGCCGAGTGCGCTTCAATAGCGCACGACCGCAGCCGAGTGTGTGTGTGTAGCAGCAATGAATATTTCACTGCAATAGTGAGAAGATGCAGCCGGTGGTGTGGGTGGATGTGTGATTTAGCAATGCGGAGTGCGCTGCGATAGAGCACGACCGCAGCCGTACGTGTGTAGTAGCAATGAGTCTTTCACCGCAATAGTGAAAAGATGCAGCCGGTGATGTGAGTGGATGTGTGATTTAGCAATGCTGAGTGCGCTGCAATAGCGCACGACCGCAGCCGTATACACAGTAGCAATGAATCTTTCACTGCAATAGTGAAAAGATGCAGCCGGCGATGTGAGTGGATGTGTGCTTTAGCAATGCAGAGTGCGCTGCGATAGCGCACGACCGCAGCCGAGTGTGTGTGTGTAGTAGCAATGAATCTTTCACTGCAATAGTGAGAAGATGCAGCCCGTGGGATGGAGGTGTGGGTGATTGACTGAATCTCTCTTTGCGTGTTTGTTAGACAACATAAGAATCATCAATCTATTTCGCCATGAGACGTGTAACATTATACAGAATAAAAAAATAAGAAAATAAAGAATCAAACGGTATCAAGTGATAAAATAATAATAATGATAAATAATAACTATGAAATAATACAGAAAGTTGTGTGGCCTAATATCGGCGCCAGCTACCGAATAAATTGATTAAATGCGTGTATTGAAATTAATGATGATCGTTATAAATCGTTGACTAGCTGCAGTGCGTCAAATAAAGGTAATAGAAATTTATATAGGTTTGCTGTTTGAAATGGTCTGAGATTTCGAAATAGAAGAATATAATACTCTGAATAGCCGTTATACGGTTAGAACACAATGTACATAATTGGATCAACTGAGCGACCTCACTTGATCCTTTGCTTGCGAATTAGCTTCTCCAAAGGAGAGCTGGAAGAAGAGAGTGTCTCCTGTGTCCGAGGCGCCGGCTTATATACTATTTTGGTTCCTTCCCCCTCTTTGTCGGCCCGCGAGGCTCGGACCCCGTGTGTTCTATAGATATGGGTTTTTGCTTGCTGTGCCGAATTAGCGTGCCTCATATAGGTATGTATTTTTACATGAAGCTGCCCACCGCACACTCGCGGTTTCATTCAAGAAATTCCGATTTCGGCTAAGCTACGGCTACAAACTTCCATGACAACAATTTTCCAAAAGTAACCATGTATTTAGTTTACATTTCTAATATTTTTACAAATTTAAATATTTTATTTTTCAAGATTTTCTTTATTCATCTCCAATTCTTCCGGAATGTTACCCTCTGGCATTTTTTGCATCCGGTCATGTGCATATTTTAATGTGCGATTGGAATTCAAAGCTTTCAAAAGATAACTGTTGCCTAACTGTTGCCCTTCAATACTTCAATAATTTTATACGGGCCTTTGTATTTTGCATCTAATTTTGTTTGATTTCTAGTCATAATGACGATATTATCGAGTCTTTTCCCAGAACACCTTGACGACACTGATTCTTTTATTAAAGAACATTCGGCCCCGAAATCAAAATCAAATGAAAACTGCTCACCTGCATGCCTCAAAATGCCAAAAGGTGAATTCACTTCGCAAATATTCACTCGTTATTCGATATTGGATCCGTTGAAGCATCCTGACGACGGCTTCTTATTTTTTTCCAGGACAATGCGAAGAATAATGCCCAGGCTCATTGCACTTGAAGCAGGTTATAGGCTTCCTCGTGTCACTGCTTGTAGATACTTCTCTCTGCCACACATTTGATGCTTCGGTCTATCGTTGTTCAGTGTGAAGTTCCGAGTTTTTCCTCTTTAAGTAATATACGGCCTTCAATTCTTTTTGTAATTTATTCATTGTCTCAATTTCTTCCGTGAAAGCAAGGCGTTGAAGTCGTGGTTCAAATTGAGAAATGTGACTGAGGACGAAGGACACCGCAATCTGTTCCATCGAGAGATTCTTCCATCGGTTCATCAACGAGGTTATCATAGTGGTCGAATAAGCGGCGATACATTCTCCTTCTTTTGGTTTCCCTTGATTAAGATTCATCAAGAAAGCAGCGAGGGTTTCCGAACTTTCAAATCTCAGAGAAAACATTTCTTTAAATTCAGTCCAATTTATTCCGGCAAATACGTTTTGGGTTAGCCAGGATAATGCCTCTCCTTTCATCGCACGGCTCAAGGCGTTCATGAGCGACGCTCCTTTCAGCGGTTGTTCTGACATACACATATCGGTCGTTCGAATCCATGCTTGAGTATCTTTCACCTTTTCTGGGTCGAATTCAGGTAATTCAATTTTCGTCTCTGTAGGTTTTTTCATTGCTTCAATAATCATCATGAAATTATTTTGCTGCTGTTGCAAAAGCAATTGCCATCTTTCGTCGTCACGTCTCTCGTCGTCACGTCTCTCTTCGTCACGTCTCTCTTCTCGGTGAGAAGCAGATTCTGATCCCACTTCTGATGTCGGGGGAAGGCCACGAAATGGCGGAGAGGATGAAGGATTAGCAGGATTTGCAGCACGTCGAGGTTTATTCATTGCGAAAGCGTGATGATCCCAACTCGACTGGTCAATTCGTTTGCTTGACCGAGACTGCTGATTTCTTCCAAGCGTTAAATAAACAACCAATTTTGTTTGTTGCTAAGGTTCTGTAGCAAAGCTATATTCATAGCATGCTGAATAACGCTTGACGCTCGATACGGCGGATTCATTCAAAGTTCCTCTTTATTCTTCTCCGACAGGTATATTTCTTAGTATATACATATTATTCTATTCTCTTTGGTTTTACTCGTTTCGAATATTATATGGCTAGCTTCAGTCTTTTATATGTTATATCCGTGCTTTGCGACGGCTAAAGTTAATTCAAGGAATGATTGACTCGAGGAAACTGGATTGCTTCCGTGGATTATAATACATGATGCCATTTGGGCGTCACACTACGGAATTTGAAAATATTGCAAAGAGACGGAAAATCGCGGACAAGTTTGTTTTCCCAATTTTTTTAATCTGCATTGTATGCCGTGGATCAATAAACCTGAAACTTGGTCCTCGCAATTAGCTGAAAATATATTAACTACTGACTTGCAATTAATGTCGAGTATCTCAGCTTCTAACAAAGCTAGAGAGATTTTTTTTAAATTTAAACCTTTAGGCGGGGGGGGGGGGAGACTTTCACCTTAATTGCCTGCCAGGGGTTAAAGTTAGAGGTAAAAAGATGGACCCGTATACTGGTTTGCCTTGTATATCGGTGCTTAGAACTGGGACGTCAATTACTTGATTGTTTCTGAATATTCATGTTTTCCATAACTTTTTTCCGTTGGTCGTATTGAGATTTTGTAACAATATTGATTACATCACAATTAATTCATTTTGCGGAAGTTCATACAAGAACTATATCGGTTGAATAAATGTGGCCATACTTTATAATACAACGTTGCAGGTACCCGCATTTAAAATATGACAATTCGGACAAACTAATTAGAAATGAATTAAGGTAATAGTTTTGTGGTAAACTTCCGACTGGAGAAATTGTTGATTTGCGGTTTTACCTTCCGGTCAGAGACACATCTTTATTTGGTGGAATTACCCACTCAACAAACGTCGTTGGATGTTCATTTACATTACGGCGGAAAAACTTCAATTTTACACATTTATCAATATCAGACTTGTACTCACCTAAAGTTTCCATTATTTTTTATTTGTGGCAAGTAGTTTTGACTTTTAAAAATGAGTCGCATTCATCGTTACGATATGCAATTGCAATACAATTTTATTGCTAATATTCAATGTTTTCAAAAGTCCAAACTATGCCTTCTTTACTGTCTTCCGTACTTACCCTGAAATCAATAAATTTTTAATTATTTAAAGATTCAAGAAATTGATAAGATCTGTCTTCATATTTGCTTTATTTACGTAAACATGAGTGCATTATAGCTGCACGTCTGTACGTGCACTGAATAATGTCCGTTTCAGGCACGATGAAATCCATGCGTTTTATATCATTGCGGTGATATTATTATCGGGTGTAGCTCTGAATACGGAGTAACACCGTGCGGAAGTCCGTCCGACATTACGGAATGATTGTTTCGTAACGATTGTGATGAATACAAAGACCATATCATGTTACATTTATTTCGAGTTTTAGAGGTTCCGTACGAAGTAACTTGTTATGTTGCTATGCCGCCACAAAGAGCAAATTTTTTCCGATGAAACAAAAACTGACGCGTACGTTATTTTCCTCATTTTGTTTTATCTGTCAACCCTTACGGTTCGCGCGGAGAAAGCGGCAACATTTGGATTCATTCTACATATTTCTTCAGTCATATTTTCACATTCTAACAGTAGTCATGTGTATATAACCAGAGTTTTCATTGAATGATTTCCATTGACGTGTACGTTGACTGATCAGTCAACGACATGTATTCAGAATAATTTGAAACCTTCATATCCCAAACAATGAAAACTTGTTATATGTAATCTTTGGAAGTTATTTGGTAAAGGTCAGGGCAACGTAAAATGCTTATCTTCAACTACATCATGATCTTTAACAACGGAAGCGAAGATGATCACGTCACTTCACTTTCTGAGTCTCAAAAATTCGTAAACCATCCATTAAACAAATTCCAGGCGTCCGAATTTCATTATTAGAGAATTATGATCTACATGATATACTATTTTGATTATGAGTTGACATAAATAATGGTAAAATACTGCTTACACCTATTCTCAAATCCGACATTCTTAATGAGCACGGACACTGTCAAATGTGTAATAAAATGGATAGATTTGATCAATTATAATCTGGGTCATTTGACAATAAATTTGTAAACAATCTTGTATTTGGGGGTTACCGGGCAGCGTCGCAATCTAACGAGCTGACAGGAGAAGTTCAAAAAAGGAACCCTGATTGTTTTTCATTACTTATGTAATAATAATTGCCTGAGGTTCATCGGGGTTTATTACAGCATGGACTCAAACATTAGTAACAATCGAGTGTTACCCAATTTCTAAAAAATAAAAGTTTTCCCACGTTTCGCGCTGCAAATAAACTGTATTTGAAAAGAAAAGAAAAAAAAACAGAAATCTAATAACGTAGGATCAAGAACAGTTATTTTCATGTCAGCTCCATCTTCGTTCGCAATGAAGGTCCGAGTTATGTATTAAACATTAGTTCACAAGTCATATAAGGTAGTCCATACATATAGGAACAACTATAATCTTTATTCCTTGATTAATTTCTTCGGCTATTTCTCCCATGGTTTGCATCAAGAAAAGGTTCCTAACCCTGTTGACATTCAACCCAGTGTAAGTTTATTTTGCATCTATTTAGAATGATAATGAGATTATTTTTTTCGATCTGATGGATAAATCTTTAACATTGCTGACTTTGGCTTGAACGAATTTTCGTATTCGCAAAGTACACGGCGTACATACGGGACTAGGTATATGAAACGTTAACTACGTTGACTGACAATGAGCAACGTTGGCTGGAGTAGGGTAAGCGTTGACTGAGGATATGTATCTTAAGTCAACGGGGTAGGTGTGGGTATTGCTACGGTTGGAAATACGGGGTTAGCTTCACGAGCATATTTTGAAAAATTGGCTAAAATTACCAATTTCTTTTTGTTTCCAAATCAATATTTAAGCTTCTATTGAGCCTACAAAAAAATTAAGAATATGATAAAATGATTTTTTCATCAAATGAAGAGCATTTGAAAAAGAAATGCAGATGCTGGTATTACTGCGGGGTTTAAAACCACGAGAGAGTATTACTGCGCGCCTAATACTGCGCGTCGTGTACCTAATTCATAATTGTGTTTTATGAATAATGATTGAATCTACGATATTATCTGATTTTTAGTGATTACTCAACAATTATTGTTATATTCAAAATAATTTTCATCACAATTCAGACTGTCTTTGGCAGAGTTCAGCAATTTTTTCTTTTCCATTTTAGCTCCCTTTTTTCAAACAACGATTCTTCTTTTTCTTTTCATGTCGCCTCACTTTCTCAACCCGTGCACTTTAAAATAAAATTATATTGACTCAAAGAGCCTTTACTTGAGTAAAGAAACATTTTTTAGACGATTTTGAGATGTTTTGGATAGATGTTTAAGAAATTGATTTTTTTCTTCAAAATATGCATTTTTCTGGCACCGTGAGAATGATTCTAAAGATAAAATATCGGTATTCGATTTGTCAGAAGATTGTATCCGTATTTGATATACATACTTGACAATTATTTAATATGCAGTATATCTCACGAAAATCGTAGAAAAAAACGACAATCAAGATTCTCTATACTATAGTGTATGTACAAAAAAGCGAATGGGTTAGTCTTTTCTTGTCGTTTCATCAGTTTGTTCTTCTCCTCTCCAAATTTGATGTGCTCTTTGTTCAGTTTTCCTACTTCGTTTTGTTCACGTTTAATGGTAGTAACAACCGCAGTAATGCGCACGTGTCTGAAACATTTGTGCCAAATACTACGGCAGCAAATTAAAAATGAAAGCAAATAAATTCTTGATTTTTAAAATTTTTAAAATTATAAATAAGTATTACTTTACTAACCGTATCAAAATATAAGCATATTCCAGCAATAATAAAAATAACGAGGACCTTATACTGATATCGATGTTTTAATGTTACTAGCAAAAAATGATTAAATTTTCACTCACAAGAACCTCTTCATTTTGAAAAATCATGAATTAACCGAATAGTCACGATGTGTGTCGTTATGTTGATTCATCACATTATCTAAATATTGAATTAACAGTCTGATTTTTTCAAGTTATAAATAAATAAACAAGATTAAATTCTAATGGGATTTAAAAAAAAACACCGTAATACCCACATTTACTCTGTACATAAATCTTCAGTCTGTTTCGGTCCGTCATTCCATATGCAGAATAATATTCAACTCTGAATTATCTGGGTACACGCGGTGAGCGAAGGTAACATCAGTTCTTGCTGACTTGAGTTGCGTGTGCAGGGAAAACGCAGAGAGCGCCGCTTGACGATGAATTTTCCTCGTTCATTTTCGGTTGAGAATAGTCCCATAAGGCTATCAGTCTTTACATATACTTAGTCAACGTACACAGTAAACCACGTGATCCGTTAGTTCCATTGTGGCTATTGAAGCGCTGGTTTCGATTTCGTCTGTATGAGATAATATCATTATCTCGATCATCCCCTTACCCCTAAACATATCTAATACTGTGGATTTTTTGCGTTTGCGGTATTCGTCTAGTATTATCAAAGTGCCTATTCAACTAAATTTTCATTGCTTCGTATTCTTCGATTGTTGAAAATTTCGTGGTTAGGTATGTTCGGCAAATTCTTTGAGTTTGTTACGTGCAGACGATGATCTGAACGATCTCGTCCAGCGTAATCTAAAAAGAAATATATAATCTATTCCCGAGCGGTTAGAAATAGATTGCCTTTGGGCTTCGCTTGTATAAAGTGTAAACACACCTGCTGTGATGAACGCGCACTATTCTAGGTGACAGGAATTAATTGGTAAAGATTTAGACGAATAGAGAATTCGAGATTGCCCGTTAATGGTTTATAATTTGGAAAGATGAAGAAACAAACGAAATCAATGAGAAAAATACAAATATAAAAAGAGAGATTTAGAATAATCTAGCTAGTCGGTCTATGAATTATGAAGAACTAAAGAATTAGGTACTACGTTACAATTTTGAAATAGGTAAGTCAGGAAGTGGGCCACCGTGGGTAACGCGAGGGTGACTCTTAGGACCCACCACCGATTCCCCGAGCCATTCTGTCGAGAAGAATCCTGAGTCTCCAAATTTAGTCGTAACTTGTTGGAAGGCTCCTCAAGTTGGCTGGTTTCTTGCGATGGGGTGCACCGTTCGGCTACACCAAGGCTGGGATCTCGTTGACTCCCACACTCCCCAAATTCGACTGCCGTGATGGTGTGGGTCGATCCAGAATTACGACTCGGTTTTGTCAGTGGTGGGGTGTCTTTTTCGTCGAGTCGCCGTCGCGCCCGTGACAATGCACTTCCTGACTCACCTAGTCAGCACGAGGAAGCGGACGTCGCAGGAATGCGCCAGGCCAGCAGCTTGACGTTTGGCGCGTGTACCGTGTCTTGAAGGCCGTTTGTAACAAGTTCAAGGTCCAATTATAGAATTTTCTCGGTGCTGTAATTTGTTGATCAGGAGGTAGTTTAAAACTGGCATGTGCAGCCAACGAGTATGGGATAGAGTGGAAGGTCCCATAATTTCCAATCTATAAAATCGTACCTCGATTTTCAGCACGCACTGGTGGCTCAGAGGAAACGTAAAGTACCCCCACTACGATTTTAGCGCTCCCTTCAAACCGGGGAATGTATGTACAACATACATACATACGTGTACTATCGTTGAATGAAGAATGCTTCACTGTCTCTCGGCGTCACACGGGCGCTCACTGTCACGTGCGGCGTATCCCCACCGCTACGTTTGTTGTGCAAGTTCGAACCACGTAAGAAAACTCTTGTAACATATTTATTTATTTCTGTGAGTTGCAGTTTTGCTAACTTCATAAGAGTTTTTTTTTAATATTTTCATGCTGCGAATTTTGATTTGGTGATTTTACATAATGAGCGACGGCAGGAAAAGACTGAGTGGGGCAAAATATAAACAGCAGCGGTTAGATAAACAAGATAAACATAAAGAGCTACTGTCAAAAGTGCCAAAAATCGCAACATTTTTCGGAAACACTCAATGTTCAAAGCATGAAGCGAGTTCGAGACAAGACGTTATAAGTATAGATGATCATGCAAAGAAAGACGGCGACAAGAGATGTGACTATATCGAAGAGACGATAGAGGATACGGGGAATAACGATACAAAAGAAGAAATAAAAACCATGTGATATATATTGAGAATTCGCCAACAATCATATGTGATGATCCAGCATTATGGAAAATTGGCGAAGAAATTAGAGATTATTTTGCTGTGCACGGTGTTAAACAAAACACTCATTTCAATTTTAAGGACACGGAGAAGGTGTACAGTGATGAAAACAGGCATTTGTCTGCTGATATTTAAAAAAAACGGGTTGTCTGTAAAGTCGGTTTACGGACGATAATTTTGCGTGATAACGTCATAAGAAAACATTGATGAAAAATTGCATACTTTTATGAATTGAATTGAATTATTATCACTGAATTATCATTATTTTGTATGATACAAAGAAAGAGTTAATTGAAAATTACAATTTTTTCTATAAATTAACATTTATTTGCACTTTTTTTCGTGCCCCGCTCTCGCATGCACGCTCGGCTCAGGCGGAACGTTACTATGAGTCATGCTTTTTCGTGAGTGCAGCCGGCGTTCATCGATTTATAAGACGTTATCACGTCAAAAAACATTTCAGAATGGTGAGATTACATGCATGAATTGGTTGGTATATTCAGAGTCCAAAAAGTGTGTTTTTTGCGTACCGTGCCTCCTTTTCTCCAAATCTGCATCTCATTTCGCAACAGGATTTTGCGATTGGAAAAATTCTATGGCCCGTGTTCAAAGTCACGAAAACTAAGCTTGCTGGTTTGAAGCAGAGAGGAGCCACGAAAGGAAGAATTGATCGGACCCTTCTAAAACAGTTGGACGAAGAAATGGATTACTGGAGAAATGTTTTGAGACGCGTGGCTGCCACAGTGAAATCTCATGCAATGCGGGGATTACCATTTCGCGGGAGCGATGAACATTTTCGTAGTCTGAAAAACGGTAATTATCTGAGTGAGCACGTTGGAATTGATAGCTAAGTTTGATCCTTTCCTACGTCAACACATACAACGATCGGTGAAGATAGGCAGTGGACATACGTCCTACCTCTCAAAGACAATATGTAACGAGTTTATCGAATTGATGAAATCAGAACTGGCCACTGTTATAATCAATGAAGCTGAAGCAGCCAAATATTACGGAATTAGTGTTGACTCTACTCCTGACATTTCTCATGTGGATCAACTTACTTTTATCATTAGATATGTTTCAAATGAGGGCTCGCCGGTTGAGAGGTTCTTGACTTTTATACCAAACTCTGGACATAAATCTGAGCACCTCGCGAACACCATATTCGAAACCTTGGAAAAACATGGACTTGATGTACAGAACTGTCAGGGGCAGTCAAGTCAAGTATCAGAGATGACTTTAACCACTTCGAAGTGACGGCTAAAGCTGCATTAGCTGTTCAAGAATATGAAACGGACAAAAAGCGGACCAAGAAAAGGAAGCTCAGAGTGGATGAAAGTCCGAGATTGAAGTGCTACACAGCGAAAGTGGACGAGATAACTTCCGAATAAACACGTTTAATGTGATTATTGATAGTCTCAGCGCAGAATTACAACGGCGTGGTCAGATATATGCAGAGCTTCACGAAAAATTTAGTCTTCTGGAACGGCTGAAGGTATTAGAAGTGAAGGAAGTGCGAGAATCTGCAGAACATTTACTGGCGCTCTCCAACGAGGATTTAGAGGATGCTATCGTGGAAGAGTGCTTACACCTTCGCTCTCACCTAGAGCACCTAATTCCAGGAGAAGATCACGTTTCCATCATCACACTAAATAGCCGTCTTCGGAAAGCGGGTTTCCAAGACATTTATCCGAATGTGGAAATAGCCATGCGAATATTTCTTTGCTCTCCAGCAACCAATTGTTCAGGCGAACGTTCCTTCTCAACTTTGAAAAGAGTAAAATTTTATTTACGTGCATCCCTTACTCAAGAGCGACTTAATGCTCTTGCACTTTTGTGCATTGAAAAAAATCTTCTTAGAGATATGGACTGTGAGGAAATTATAAACGACTTCGCGGCACAAAAAGCAAGGAAAAAATACTTGCATTAAAGAAGTGAGAATATTTTTAGACATTGCTAGTCACTCACCAAATGTACTATACTGTACTATGATTAATACATAACAGAATTATTATTATTGATGTCATTATTATTATTATATGTATGCAGCTATATCGAAAAATATTGAATAAAATGACTGCTTATGAGCATGTGTGATACAAATTATGAAATATTGATCGGTCCTGATTGAAAAAATCCCATTAGTGAACAGATCACTAGGTGGGGGGGCAAATAAGTTCAGGACTACAGGCGGCTCCAAGTTAAATCCGGCGCTGCACGCGTTAGTAAGCATCGTGGATATTTTTTCCAGATATACTTTGACTCAAAGTGTATGCTACATACACGAAAATTTCACCAGTTCGGATTCTTGGCTTTGATGAACTCAAGCCATTTTCTGCGTCTGTTTTATAAAAAATCATTGTGCGCATTTGTTTTCATAATATATGAAGATACGTGAGGACCCACAACAATCCCGTGAAAGTGAGGTTATATATTCATATTTACTTACAATTGCTCTTTTTTTGGTAACGCGAAAAACGTCACTTGTTTTCCATTATTTATGCTTTAATTTTTTACATATATATTATTGTCACATAATTTGACGTCACAATAAATTGGCATCTTTGGAAAAAGTTCGTTTGTTACCCAATGTTTACTCAAAGAATATGGCGAACGCGTCATCACACCGACAACACTATATCGCATGTTCACTGACGCTGCACATACGCGTTATAGTTTTCCTCTGAGCTGTAATGGGCGATACGGGTACCTTCCACTCTATCCCATACTCTTTGAGTGCAGTCAATCTCTTCGCGGTACTACCTACACCATCACAGGGTCCTTTTTCGTGGGCTGCACTGAGAAAGTGGTTGCACTGGCCAGACTTAAACTACCTCCTGATCAACGAATTACAACACCAAGAAAATTCTATAATTGGACCACGAACTCAAAGAATTTGCTGAACATAACCACGAAATTTTCAACAATCGGAGAATACGAAGCAATGAAAACTCAGTTGAGTAGGCGCTTTGATAATACTAGACGAATACCACAAACGCGAAAAATCCACTGTATTATACCTATGGGAAATGTTATGATTGAGACAAAGATATTTTCACGCTCTGATAGCGCCCAATATCATAAAATCCTGAAAAATATTAATGATTGATGACATTTACCGTCAATCTCATATGAGTAAATATTATGTAAGATGTATCGAAATAAATGTTACTCACGCCAGACTGAAATAGTTGTGCTGTTTCAATAGCTCCATATGCAATATTAATAATAATACTAAGTAAGTCATACTAGTGTGTAATGAGTAACAATTCTTCAATTTTGATATTGGTGGGAAAAATAGAAGATCTCAACCGTCTACGATCGGGCGGATGTGAGAAAATCGAGTTTCAAACATACAATATTATTAATTTTTTTCAGAATCTTCAAAGGATGTATTCTTGTGAGATTTGGCATTATTTATTTGAAAAAGAGCAATTGGCTAAAAAAAATTTGTAAATCACAGATGATCTTTTAATGTAGTACTACGACGTATAAAAAAGTTGAGCGAAAACAAAAAGTCGAGGTCAAACGTGAGCGATAATGGATGCAAAGCCCCATATATACATAAACATCGATCGTGACCGAAATGAAATTGATTCTGTCTCCCCACCAGTTGGTGGATCTTTCCGATATCAGCGCCGTTTAGCGTCAGCCAACCTAAATGTACAGCGTTGGAGCTCCTTTACTCTAATCTCCATGGCCCTCAGTATGGAGGGTAGAGGCAATAAGGACTATCTAATGTTGGGGTTCTTGGATAAGTAGGTCAGTGAAAAACGTAGAAACTTTCGTTTTTTTCCAACGTTTCGGTCCAGGTTGTGGGCCCTCCTCAGGGAAACTTTATTAACATAAACCGAAATATATTTTAACAAAGGGGGTTGTTGTACACAGAAACTTTAAACATAAGGTTCATTGAAGGAATATAGTATTGAGATTTACAGAGGTCTTAGGTATACTAACCGGAGAAATTAGGTGCGAAAAATTGAGGTGTGTTGCGGAGGTCGTCCTCAGCGATAGTATATATTTGTGCTATTCTTTAGCCACACAATCCTCAATGATTAGACATCAGAAATTCGCCGTTTTTTTGCAAATTTTAAATTGAAATTAAAATAAAAAAATATAAAATATTGAAAAATAATTTTTGAAGAAAGATTATGGAGTTCTTCATGCTCCGAAAAGCCTTCAAAGGCTAAATATAATATGTAATATGTACAAGTTTTTTCTGCAACAAGAGGAAATGTAGACCGTTAGAAGGAGCCAAATTTAACAAGAAACAATTTAAAAGAAAAAAAAAATTAAGATTACCGAGTTTGGTTGAACACGTGACTAACCTTGAAATTAAGTAGGTGAGTAATCAAGAAATTCCAGATGCATTGCAAAGGTTATAGACCGGAAGAACGCCTTGGCGGTTGTAATTATTTGTTTTTTTCTTCTTTCCCACGCCTCCATTCGGAATTAATAAATATTGGCCGTTTTCTAAAAGATGACTGAGGTGAACACGTCTGTTCTCAACGGTATCCGGCGTGCAAAGAGGAAGAAGGAAAGTCTAAGGGTATCTATATGTCAAATGATCGTGAACTCGATAATCAATAGTATCTAAGTGAAGAAATAGCGAGCGCTTAGTGTAATGATATAACTAGGTTGTGACGAGTGTCTCCGTCGGTAATTTACCGGGCGGAACTGTCAGTAATTAGTTTGATATAGATATCACTTAGAGTTTCGACATCTTGACGAAGGCTTACACAGTTGCGATGTTCAACAATGCTACACATTTCTAAGATTATACGTTTATAGTAATTTGGTTCCTGATGTAAAATTTGAACATTATCAAAATCAAATTTAATTTCAATTTAAAATTTGCAAAAAACGGCGAATTTCTGATGTCTAATCATTGAGGATTGTGTGGCTAAAGAATAGCACAAATATATACTATCGCTGAGGACGACCTCCGCAACACACCTCAATTTTTCGCACCTAATTTCTCCGGTTAGTATACCTAAGACCTCTGTAAATCTCAACACTATATTCCTTCAATGAACCTTATGTTTAAAGTTTCTGTGTACAACAACCCCCTTTGTTAAAATATATTTCGGTTTATGTTAATAAAGTTTCCCTGAGGAGGGCCCACAACCTGGGCCGAAACGTTGGAAAAAAACGAAAGTTTCTACGTTTTTCACTGACCTACTTATCCAAGAACCCCAACATTACATCTCCAAGTGAGGTCAAGAACCAAATTTCAACAATAAGGACTATCTCCGTGTATAGAAAGTGTCCATAAAGTAGAGTATGTACGTATGAAACGGCGTTGCTATAGCAAAACGGAGTCAATCATAAGAAAGCACCAAAAATTATTAGAGCAGGACAAAATTGAACAGTGGAAGATAGATATCCACTTTGTAAAAGCACTGATTTCGAAAAACTTATTTAGTAACATTTTTAAGTCCCAATTAAAGAGAGTTCGTTGTAAGAAATTTAGCTTGATTAATCTATTGGTATTTTCTGCGTCATCTACTTGAACAACTTTTTACAGCATAAACACTAAGCATATTAATCCATACATGGAGGGTAAAGGTACCTCCATAACTTTCATACTCCATACAACAACGTCTTATGGCAAATTTTCAGGTTATATTGAGTATATTTTCATTTTATTACGTTAGCAGTTGACCATGCATTTCGGGCACTTGTATTGCGTAATCTAGTCATTACAAGAGCTACTATATTTTGCTACTTTCCTTTGACATACTTACTTCATCTATAACGGCCAAGTTTAGATTGAACCTTTATTGCTTCATTCTGGTGACTTATTGAACCACTATTTGCTGCGTTTTGGTGCACACTTTTTCAGTTAAAACCCCATATGAGATATTTCGCCTTATCTCTGCCCTCCATAGTATAGAAATCGGTGGCTCAACTAAAAGGCACCTGAAAGAAAGCGGGGGGAGAGAGACCTGGGACGATATAGACCGGGAGATAGTGACACAAAATATTAGGTCATTTGTACCAGTATGGCGGTTCGTCAGGGGTCTAATTACGTAAAGGCAAAAAGGAAAATGATGGTCATAGCGCTCGCACCGGCGGCCCAATCGCGTGGGCGTTAATCGAACGCGTCGGATAAATATCGAGTGTCGAACGATTTGTTCCACGAAAATGTTTTTATTTTCAGATAGTCGAAAAAAAAAGAAGTAGGCGGTAGCGTAAGGCCATACTTCTCGGATGTGACTTACAGCCCGCCATACCGACGCGAATACATTAATTTAAATAAAACAATTCAACCATTTGTACCAGGCTAATTTTTGCAAAGCTAATCATCGTCGAGTAGCCATTCACGAAAATCACCTTGCCATACTTTTCCGACAGTTCCCAATGGCCGCCATACCACTGCAAAGGAGTAATTTTTTTTTTTTTTCGCCTAACGATTTGTACCACCCTGAAACTTTTTTTAACAGTTCCCTGTATGATCATAAATAGAAGTCTGATAATGCCATACCTGTCGGAGGTGGCGAATGTGAACAATATTATTTCAAAATCCCAAGATTTTATTCGTAATTCGAACGATTTGTACCAGTATGGCACTCATTTTTCCTGTAAGTGTGAGGTTTAACGAATATAAATACAAAGTTTCAAACACCTAGGTGGCGGCAATCTTGTCTTATAAGCAGATGTTATGTTGGATAATATTCTGCGGCTCCCACCGCTCGAAAGATTTCTCCAACTGTAGAGGTCTTGGCTTGCTTGAGTGTGACAGTCTTCCGCCCCATAGTTATAGTATGGGATAATTTTTTTTAGGTTGAATTTTATCCAAATGAACCAAATACAATGATGCCATACTGTAACAAATCATTTTATGTCTTGTACCTTGAAAACGTGTCGAAAAATCAGGTTTTTCAAGTATGGCGCCACTTTTTCCCTCTACTACAAGTATGGCAAATATAATAATGGTCACATTGTATCGTATAATTTCCAAAAATCGAAATGCCATACTGGTACAAATCGTCAATTTTTTTTTTTTTTCACCTTTTAGCTCAAGTCCGACAGTCATCCGCCCGATGGTTACAATCTGTAATAATTTTTTTTAGGTACAATTGCATCCAAATGACGAGAATATAATGATGCCATGATGTAAAAAATAATTTTACGTATTTTACAGTCGTATTTTAAAAACGTGTCAAATAAATAAGTATTTCAAGTATGGCAGCACTTTTTCCCCCTACTAGAAGTATGGGATAGATAATAACGGTCACATTTTGTCAAATACTTTCCAAAAATTCAAATGCAATACTGGTACAAATCGTTTGGCGAAAAAAAAAAAATTACTCCTTTGCAGTGGTATGGCGGCCATTGGGAACTGTCGGAAAAGTATGGCAAGGTGATTTTCGTGAATGGCTACTCGACGATGATTAGCTTTGCAAAAATTAGCCTGGTACAAATGGTTGAATTGTTTTATTTAAATTAATGTATTCGCGTCGGTATGGCGGGCTGTAAGTCACATCCGAGAAGTATGGCCTTACGCTACCGCCTACTTCTTTTTTTTTCGACTATCTGAAAATAAAAACATTTTTGTGGAACAAATCGTTCGACACTCGATATTTATCCGACGCGTTCGATTAACGCCCACGCGATTGGGCCGCCGGTGCGAGCGCTATGACCATCATTTTCCTTTTTGCCTTTACGTAATTAGACCCCTGACGAACCGCCATACTGGTACAAATGACCTAATATTTTGTGTCACTATCTCCCGGTCTAATATTCCTATAGAGACGAGAAAAAGACGGACAATGTGTTTGAATATCTCATTTTGTCTAATCTCACAAATGTGCTTCATTCTAAGAGCTTTACGTTACCTCACGCAAGCATGCAAAAATGTGCTCGTGTGATGATAAAAGCGGTGAGAGAAATGAAATTCATCCCCCCCCCCCCCCCCCCCTCCAGTTGCATGGTGGATTGAGAGAGACCGTAAGTTGGAAGTGAGTCGAGCCCGGACTCGGAGCGAGAACAGGCTGGTGGATGGATCGAGCGGAAACCATACGAATTCTGAACGATGTTAGATCGAGGACAGACCGATCAAATGTCCGATGACACATAGCCTATCAGGCGCAGAACCAGGATAGATGGGGGGGCGTATCGGATTAGGGAGGATAGCAAAAATAAAATTACCACACAAATTTTATAAATATGAAAAAAATACTATATTTATGACTGTAAATCATAAATATAACTTTAGTAAATTTAACATAAAACTTTAAATTAAGCTTTGTCTTGATAAAAATTATCGCTGAGTACTTTTTCATTAACTATCCATGAACCAAATTAGTACTAACAGCCTTGACCCAAAAAAATTGTACCAAATCGCTCCAACCCTGTTTTTTTTTTTTTAGCAAAAATCGCTATAACAAGTAGCAGTCACTTGCCTTTAATATTCAAATGACATTTATATAACATGAATATATCTTTGAAAAAATGTTGAAAGTCCTATTGACAAGTTTGTTTTAATGTCGAGCAATTAAAACCAAAATTCTAAAGTCACAAAACAGAAATTCATAGCAAGGCTTGTGTGGTTAGAGAAGTAAAAGGCTAGGTGGAATTAATCGACTTTTAAAACCATACAAATTGATCAAGTTCTAAAGTTTCTCGGATACTTGTTTTCCCAAAAAATCCCATTGTAATGAGGCGCCTCAGTCTTCAGTACTCTTAATTAACCTTTGTGAGATTGCTAAAAGTCGCTAGTTTACAGTAAATTATTTCGATTTTGGAATCCCTTAATAACCCCTCAAACTTCGAGGTTTTTATTTATTTCATGCAAGTATTTTCAAGTAATGTATTGTAACGTGCTTTTTGCTTCACCCGGGGGAAAGCGGGGTCGGCACAGAGGCTCGTTTACAAAAATGGCGTTGACCAACACGGCAGTAGATTAGATGGAAAAGTGATAATGGACGGCACTGCAGAACAGGTGTTGGGCGCCAGGCTCGAGAGAGCCGTAAGAGACTATACTCTTACCAGATTCAAAATTTACCGTCCTATAGCATTCGTCCGCCGACTCGAACGGCGAACCAAACTCACACAGCTAAATTCGAAAAGCAAAACTTCAACAAGGGCAAGTACGCAAAAACAGCCGACTAGCTAGCGGTGAGGGGAACGTGGACGCGAAGGTGAAATAGTATAGATGATAATCAAATGATTATAGATGTAATTACCAGCATTTATTCACAACGAGAGCCGTTACGGCAAGGCAGAAGGCACAGACAATAAAATGTTTACACGGCAAGCGGTCTTATCGGTGGCGGTACGCTTCGATACAATTCAAACACAAATAAAAATAAAATATAACATAGCAACAAAATTAAACAATTAAATAAACAACGGCAAAATCAAGCAGGATAAGCTAGAAGCGATGAGCGGCAAGCGACCAAGCTAGGCGAATAATAATCGACGTAAAATCATTAACAGTTCAATAACTCATGCCTCGTTGACAGTTTCAGAACTCAGAACAATACGTATCAATTCAAAGAAACAAATTCGCTAACAATCTAACAGTTTCACAAACACAAGATAATCCTTTTTCGCTCGTCTACGATATATCGGCACGGTCGCCTGTCGCTGCTTGACGGTGGCAGGCAGTAACGGCACGGGCGCACACATTCACTCACAGATTCTCTCTCTCTCTCTCGCACTCACGTACTTGGTACGCGGCCGGGAAGCGGCACGGTACACGATCTATTACAAGTTATACGTTACAATAAAACGGCAGAATCACCGAATGAACAACCAGAGCATCTGATATTAGTTATAAAATAAGAGTAGCAAATAAGATCAACAATATAACCAAATAGAAAAGCTTAGCTACCACGAGGCTCGCGGGCTTTCACACAAAATGGCCGACCAAAGCTGGCCGGCAACCTGTTGCAAACGGAAAAATGGCCTGAGGCCGTTGAGAATCTATAGCCAGCGAGATTCGGGGTAACGTCAGCCTACCTTTCTACGGCAAAGAGTTCCGCTCAGATACGGCACGATTCCTCCTTCTAAGAGACAGGAGCAAACGTCCGGCACAGGTACAAATTACGCACGAAGGCAAAACGACAAATCTAGCGATAAGCACAGGAAAAACTCAGAGCAAAGCGAATCGTAATTGACTGGTTCACAGCGCAAGGGAGAGTGAGGTGGCCGCCGGCCCTCGACGATCGCGATCCCGCGGTGGCGCTACGGGGGGAGGGGTTGATAGGCAGATTTTGGCGAGAGACCGGCGGGAGCCTAGGCAGCCGGTCTGTTCGCCGCGCTGTGCTGCAGGTTGCGAGGGTGGTCAGCTCGAAGGCGGAAGCGTCCTTTCGGCAGCGGAGTGCCCAGGGGGAGGCTGAGTCCGGTTGTTTTGGGGTGCCGGGTGGCAAGGCCGGGCTTAGCAGGGACTCAGGTGGCGGCAACTCGACCCCTGGGCGGCAGCAGCATGTCTCTGACGGCTTCGATGTTCTGGCAAGCAACAGCGCGACTACTGGGTCCGGGGCTTCAAACTCCGCGCCGGTCGTCCAGTGGTCCCTCCGATTCCCCGCGACGGCAGCGCAGGGTGGTTGTTGGACGGCGTCGGCAGTGGCGGCGGCAGTGGCGGTCACCTCAGAGAATTTGGCGGGGGAATAACAAAAGCATTAGCAATAATACGAAAATCTTAAAGCTAACTCTGGTTGTTCATTGATGCGGCACGGCAGGACTCTCCCCTGCTCTCTAAGAGCGATGCACGCGGTCGTCCGGGAGTGTAGGTGTGGGTCGGTGACGGGCTGGTAGACCTGCCACGTCACAGTATATTGAACAATGAACAATTTTATAAAATCAATTTTGAAGGCTCGTTTTTAAAGAGAAGTTTATCGTAAGCAATAATTTTTTAATGCTTAATTGATTAATTATTTGAATGAAAAATCGATTAAAAACGTCATAAAAAAATTGATGTCACCATATTTCACGTTACTGAGATAGTTTTAAAAAGGCCATGGCGGGAAAGCAGAGTAAAAATGCTTTTTGCGAATATCTGAATCATATTTTATGGCTGAGAAAGTACTATTCAAATAGTACCGGAATCTCAATTGAATATGGAGAGAAAAAGAAAGTAATAAAAAATACAAAATAATTTTTGCTCACGATTGACTAGAACAATTTATTTGAAAATTAATTATGTTATTGAGAAGGTCGATAATTTTTATAGACACAATGAACGGATTTTGAGCTTGTGACATTCAAAAAAATTTTCTCATATTTTTGCCCCTTACTGGGATACTTTTCGAGTATAAAAGTATATAATCTAAAAACCTGTCCATTGTGACTATAACAGCTCTTAACTCTTTCGATAACATATTAAATTTTGAACCAAATCGGTTATGTCAATCCTGATAAAGAAAAGTATATTTTTTAAATCTTTTGTTCTCAGAGCCAATAACCAAAACTCGATCGGTTATGTTAATCCTGAGAAAAAAATTATTTTATTTTCTTTTCATAACTTATTTTTTTTTTCTCAAAAACTACCAAGTTGAGGTCTGATACTTGAGGTATACTATGGTAAAATACTTAGGGCCGAAGCATTTTAATTAAGGTTGTACGGGTTCCCGAAATCTTGGAAAAAAAATTCAGGTTCTGGACGGGCTTTTAAAGATCCGGGGTTTTTGGCAATTAATAGTCAGGAAACCCGAAATCACTTGCAAACCAGAAAGTTTTGAGAAACTCGAAGCATGCGTGATCTAACTTACCTAATATTTATAATATTGGACAATACTAAATACTAATAGTAAATAGTATAAGTGAGATCAATATTTTCATTAGAAAGTATATCATCTTTCACCGGGAGATCCAGGAATCTCGGGAGTTTTTTTATCCAATTGTATAAGTCGTAACCAAAATGCAATAATTTTATAAAATAGCAGTATATTACATAGTATAGCAAAATATTGGCTCATAGGAATATAATTTCAAAAATGTCTTGCAAATACTAGGTGATGGCTGCGTTTACAGAGTAGCCAGTCCCCCGTGGGGACTTCGCCCCCTGCGCCCCAACCACGGCCTGCGGCCCTGGACCCGCTCCGAAAATAGACTCGAATGTTACTTTTAGAAAAGAAGGATGGAGTACGTGAAGCGAGATGTGAGAGGAATTCTTGAACACAAAAAAGTCTAAAAAAATATGCAACACATACATGGGGTCTCTGAGACCCCAAAATTTTTTCATGATTCATATTTTAGTTGCACAACCATGATTCAAGCTCACTGATTTCAAGTACGTAAAGTCGGTATTGGGATCAACTGGACCCCAATATTTTTTTCATCAAATTGCAGAAATAACCCTGATTTAAGAGCGCTAACTTGAAAATTGTACCTTAAAGTTAGTATTGGGGTCAACTAGACCCCAATGAAGTGTTGGGGTCAATTGGACCTCAATAAGGAAAATAAAAACAGCAAACACAAACTGCCCAAAAAGGGCACCACCCGCTCGCGCTGCGGTCGACATAGAACACTCAGCTTCTGTGCGTGAGTGATTTCCACTTTTTGAGTCAATAGATGTGGCCAGAGTTGAGTCGGAAATAAAGTCCTATATGTAACACAGGAATAAATATTCCTTTGTTACATAATGTACTATTTTATATCGTTTTTGTGTTTTCTGTGAAGACACATAGGAAATACGGTCAATAAAAAAAATCTTATCGACTTTTTAAAATACGCCACTTTTATGCATTCAAGTTGCAAAATAACTATACTTTATCATCAAGTACGGTTCTTCAGCTATTCAAATCACTTTGATTTTTAGATCGCAACCGAATCAAAGATACAGAATTTTGAATAAGAATCTAAAAAAAACTCAATTTTTTCAGCTCCAACATGGATTTTTACTTGTTTAGTTCAAATCACTTTCATAGTACAACCATCTTATGCGGAATTGCTTGAACTTTAATTAAAAAAAAAAAAAATGGGTTGTCTGTAAAGTCGGTTTACGGACGATAATTTTACGTGATAACGTCATAAGAAAACATTGATGAAAAATTGCATACTTTTATGAATTGAATTGAATTATTATCACTGAATTATAATTATTTTGTATAATACAAAGAAGGAGTTAATTGAAAATTACAATTTTTTCTATAAATCAACATTTATTTGCACTTTTTTTCGTGCCTCGCTCTCGCCTGCACGCTCGGCTCAGGCGGAACGTTACTATGAGTCATGCTTTTTCGTGAGTGCAGTCGGCGTTCATCGATTTATAAGACGTTATCACGTCAAAAAAAAACATCTCGCTAGCCTTATTACAAGCGGAGATATTTGGAATTAATGTCCACTGGATATTTTTAAACTCAGTGCCATGAGAGGTATACGATTTAGATGTTTGCCTGTCCGGGGTTAAATATGAGGGATTAGATTTTAAAAAGGAAGCTTTAACTCGATAGTGTTCCTTTCAAACAAAAAATTTGGTGAAAATTGGAAAATTTGGGAAAATACGATAACCAGAGTCATTTTAAATGTGTATTCTAAAGAATTTTTCACGAAATATTAAGAACTTTTCGGGAACTTCGACTTTATACGCGATGGAAAAAAACGCCCATTTTCGCTCTCGGTGCACAATGTACTATTTGAAAAGCTAGAAATAGAATTTTATTTTGTATGAAAGTTGTACATGTAGTAAACTTTTTCGTGTTTATAGTCACAGGATCGGACAGTCAGATAAAGTAATATATAGATTACGTTTTTGTTATTTTATCCAAATGGATTTGCTACGTAGATGGTTAGCGAGTATTTCTCGGACACGAATTTTGAATTTTAATATTTACAATAAAATTACTTCGATTCAAACTAATATCTTGCAGTCCAGAATGATTGATTCGTGAGACTTACGTATTTATGTCAATGACCCGCATTGTAGAGATTACATGGTTTTGCGTCACTTATTACGGGTAATTTTGCCGCGGAATTTCCTCCTTTCGAATTTACCAGCTTCGAGAGTATCAAACATTCCATTCAATGTTAATTTTCAGGTTATCTGGGCCTCCCCTATACTGTGTCTAATCTTCGGAGCAACGATGACGTTGATCAGCCGAACAATTTGACGTTGTCAAAATCTGGTCAACGTCGACTTCCGATCCATGCAATTTATTTCTTCGATCCGTACAGCTCACCGCATTTTGAACTGACTTACCTGTCACAAAGCCTCGGAGTCTTCGTTGGAGCAACTGCAAACTTCAGTATTGACAATTTTCTGGTTTTACTGGTTCTCCACTTCTGTGGACAGTTAGAAATCCTTGGCAGGATCATTAAACTCTATCACGGCAACATCAACCACGAAAAGTCTAAAACAAGGTTATTGGGCTCCTGTTCGTGTTTAAGTTGCATCTTTAAAAGGCACTTGAGGATCGTACGGTAAGTTGAAGCACATATAAAAAATTTAATAAGTTTAAATTATATATATATATATATGTATACTTTTGAAAAAACGGGCTGATGTACCTACTACGATGTGGTGAGGAAACCGTACGATTTATCAGGAATTTTAATACGAAATCTATCTAATAAAAATAACACATAATATTCTTCAGATACTGCTCTAATACAACGCCTTTCCTTGCTCTCCTTCCCCTCCTGTATATATATAGTGAGGATGTTGTGAATGGGCGATGGGTCGATTCGAGGAAGTAAGCACTCTTTTTTTTTACACTTTATTATTTCAAACGTTTTATTTGTATGATAATTGTGGAAGCGTTTTGAGCGCGTGACATGTAGTCGCGGCCATCTTGCTTATTCTAATGCGCAGTGGCGGCGGTCAGACGGCTGTCTCCCCGGCAGGGTACAAGTGGCGCCATAGAGGCGATGCGGCTAATATGTACACTACGCACTAGGGGATTTGTACTGAACAGAGGATCATATGTATAATTAACTTCATTTCATATATATACATATATATATATATATATAGTGAAGATCATATATATATGAGATGAAGTTAATTTTGAAAGAGGATGGGCCTGGGGAAGGAGAGCAAGAAAAGGCGTTGTCTTAGAGCAGTATCTGAAGAATATTATGTGTTATTTTTATTAGATGGATTTCGTATTAAAATTCCTGATAAATCGTACGGTTTCCTCACCACATCGTAGTAGATACATCAGCGCGTTTTTTCAAAAGTGGTTTCCCCAGGAGGCCTATGCACTGATGAATTATTTATGTTATGGATAACGTATATTGACAAAATTTTTCGTTAATTTGGTTCTCTAATCAAAAATCTCTTTCTATACAATATTCTGTATTTCGGAACTATCGGATCTATTCTCTATAAATAGAGCATCTGGATTTCGACACCTAGAAAGAGCTACGTATAATTGACCGTGAGAAAACAAAGGCTTGTGGATATATATGCCTACACTTTCAAAACTTTGTTCCTGAGACTTATTAATTGTTATGCCAAATGCCAGAACGATAGGAAATTGCCTGCGATATAAAACAAACCGAAGAGATGAATATTCCCCTGTATCTAACAATATTTTTGGTATGAAAGCAATGTTTCCAATCTTATTGCCGGTTATAATTTTCACTTGTCAATTGAATTTCTATAATATAACAATTTTTAATCAACTTCCATTGCAAAGTCCATCATTTATACTTAAATTTCTAATTAGCATAATAATTGCACCAATTTTCAAAACTAATTTTTGTACCGGGAGTCCTGGGAATCGAAAAGAATTTAAGTATTCTATTGGATATTTTATTTTCGAGTTCGAGATATTACAGACATCAAAATTCTACCTGATGAAATAATGCCATTACAAAAACTTCTGTAAATTACAAAATTATAGAAAGAAAAGAAATTTGAAAGTTGAAGTTATCATTCAACTATTTATATATTACTAGTGCTGGTTTTCTCATTATCAATATAATTCTTGTTATTAATATACATCCGTATATGTTTTGAATTAATTTTAATTTAATTTTAAATCACCAATTTAATTGAACATCTTGCCAGTTTCAGTTCTGAAACATATATAATTCTGTATAATCAGCGAATAGGCATTCTGGGGAACCACTTTCAAAAAAACCGGACTGACGTATCTTCTACGACGTGGTGAGGAAACAAACTCTATATTCACTACGAAATCTATTGTAGTGTATCTTGTTGTGGTGTAATTGAATAAAAAAATATAAATACAAATAGAATAATTTCTATTTCAAAACACGGATTTCAATCCGTGTAGCGGATTTAATCTCGATTCGCTATAATATTAATAATAATAATCAATGTTTGAAATATATATAAGTCGGGGGGAAGCCTCGAAAAGGCGGAGAGGATGAAGAATTGGCACGTCGAGGATTGCTCATTGCAAATGCGCGATAATCCCAACACGACCGGTCAATTTGCTTGCTTGACCGTGACTGCTGATTTCATCCAAGCGTTAAATAAACAAACAATCTGTTTGTTGCTAAGGTTCTGTAGCCAAGCTATATTCATAGCATGCTGAATAACGCTTGACGCTCGATACGGCGGACTCATTCAAAGTTTCTCTTTATTCTTCTCCGACATATATAAGGGTACATATGTAGAGTCAAGGGATAAAGCGAAGGAGGCGGAGAAAAGGGTTAAATATGTCAATGTATGAGGGCATATATGTGAGGTGAAGAGTTAAATCTGTCAAGGTATGAGAGCGTATATGCGGGGTAAAGAGTTAAATCTTTCAAGGTATGAGGGCATGTATGCGGGGTAAAGGGTTAAATCTGTCAACGTATGAGGGCATATATGCAAGGTAAAGGGTTAAATCTGTCTGGGTATGAAGGCATATATATGGGGTACATGCCCTATATGATAATATAGAAAGATATATATATATATATTGTAACGGGCTTTTTACTTCACCCGGGGGAAAGCGGGGTCGGCACAGAGGCTCGTTTACAAAAATGGCGTTGACCAACACGGCAGTAGAAAGATGGAAAAAGAATAAAGGTTGACGGCACTGCAGAACAGGTGTTGGGCGCCAGGCTCGAGAGAGCCGTAAGAGAATACACTCTTACCAGATTCAAAATTTACCGTCCAATAGCATTCGTTCGCCGACTCGAACGGCGAACCTAACTCACACCACCAAATCTCAAACGAAACTATAGCGGGGGCAAACACACACAAAAACAGCCGACTAGCTAGCGGTGAGGGGAACGTGGGCGCGGAGGTGAAATAGTATATGTGATAATCGAATGATTATAGATGTAATTACCAGCGTTTATTAACAACTAATGCCGTTACGGCAAGGCAGAAGGCAACAAAATAGTTATTTACACGGCAAGCGGTCTTATCGGTGGCGGTACGCTTCGATACAATTCAAAAATAAATAAAAATAACACACAATAGCATACAATATAACACAGCAACAAAATTAAACAGATCAATAGAACACGGCAAAATCAAGCAGTATAAGCTAGAAGCGACGAGCGGCAAGCGACCAAGATAAGCGAATAATAAGCGGCATAAAATCAGTAGCAATTCAACGACTCAGGCGACTACGGGCTCGGAGTGAAGCAAATTCGTTAACAATTTCAAATCTCAAACCAAGGCAGAACAATTCTAGAAGCAAGCTTGCTAATAATCTAACGGTTTCACAAACACGAGGTAATCCTCCTTCACTTTTTCTATATCATCGGCACGGTCGCCTGTCGCCGCTTGACGGTGGTAGTTACGCTCGGCAACGACGGCACGGGCGCACACACTCACTCACAGATTCTCTCTCTCTCTCACACTCACGTACTCGGTACGCGGCCGGGAAGCGGCACGGTACACGATCTATTACAAATTATGTGTTACGATAAAGCGGCAAAAAATTACCGAAGGAACAACCAGAGCATGTAATATTAATTATAAAATAAGAATAGCAACCAAGAACAATAATTTAATCAATTAGAGAAGCTTAGCTACCACGAGGCTCGCGGGCTTTCACACAAAATGGCCGACCGGAGCCGGCCGGCAACCTGTTGCGAAAAGGAAAAATGGCCTGAGGCCGGTGAGAGTCTATAGCCAGCGAGATTCGGGATAGCGACAGCCTACCTTGTACGGCAAACAACGTCCGGTTCTCCACAAAACAAAAACGGCAACGGTTCCTCCTCGGCAGAGACGCAGAAAACAGCCAACAAAACTGAACTCGACTTCAATATTTCAATATACTTTTCACGCGAGAGTCCACTACGATGAGCTACAGAGCTATCAACAGTGCAGCGCAAGGGAGAGTGAGGTGGCCGCCGGCCCTCGGCGATCGCGATCCCGCGGTGGCGCTACGGGAGGGGATGATAGGTAGATTGGCGAGAGACCGGCGGGAGCCTAGGCAGCCGGTCTGTTCGCCGCGCTGTGCTGCGTGTTGCGAGGGTGGTCTGGCGAAGGCGGAAATGTCCGGTCGGCATTGGCGAGCCCAGGGGGAGACTGAGTCCGGTTATTTGTGGGTGCCGGGTGGCAAGGCCGGTCTTGTCGGAGGCTCAGGTGGAGGCAACTCGACCCCTGGGCGGTAGCGGCAGCATGTCCTTGACGGCATCGAGGTCCGAGCAAGCAACAGCGCGACTACTGGGTCCGGGGCTTCGAACTCCGCGCCGGTCGTCCTGTGGTCCCTCCGCGTTTCCCGCGACGGCAGCGCAGGGTGGTCGTTGGATGGCGTCGGCATTGGCGGCGGCAGTGGTGGCGGCAGTGGCGGTCACCTCAGAGAATGGGTTGGGGGAGTAACAAAAAGCATTAGCAACAATACATAAATCTTAAAGCTAACTCTGGTTGTTCATTTGCGGCACGGCAGGACTCTCCCTTGCTCTTTAAGAGCGCTTGACACGGCCGCCTGGGAGTGGAGGTGCGGGTCGGTGACGGGCTGGTAGACCCGCCACGTCACAATATATATATATATATATATATATATATATATATATATTGCGACCCGTCAATCGATGCTCGCCTATTGGGGATCGTGTCAGCAGCAAGGATGAGGACAAATGAGGCTTACGATACGTCAAAAAATTAAAGGGATTGTTAAATCGGATAATCAGGCTGAAAAGTAATAATTCTTCGAAATAAACAAAAAGAAAATTTGTTGGGCGCCAGGTACGCTGTACCACGATAATCTGAAAGATAATAGGGGAAAAAGGGATAAGGGAACTCGGTAGCTCAGTATTTGGCAGAGGGGAGTGGCCGGATAGTGAACAGACAACACACTTTTCTACTATAAAAATTGCCCAAAATTAAGATAACGAAAGATTAGTTTATTAGTAGGGACGGAAATAGGTCTCAAAATTTTAACGTTTGATTCGATAAACCATAAAAATTTTATGTGACAAGAAGTTAAAGTTCGATATCTCAAGAAATATCAATCTGAGCATTTTGGTCTATAGGATCTTTCTTGTAGGAAACCAAATTTCCAACAATGTTCTCCTCTACATTTTTTTGGTAAAGTCGATCATTTCGGAGATAACAGCGAAAAATTGAGAATTTTGGGAAAAATCAACTATAGTGACCTGTACCATCTCACCAGTGTAAGTTGGACTCACGACGTTTCAGACACTTTCGAAGATCGTTCAATTCTGCGTAAATTGCGACCAAGACCAATGTGATATCATAAAATTCCGCTGAGTTGTAGAGATTTGAAAAAGAAACGCTTCGATTCACGTGTATTTTATATGGTAAATCTTTTCACGCCCTGGGCGAGTACTTAATATTAATATTAAGAGCTATAACTTTAAGGGCATTTTTTGTTCGACATATAGAACAAAATTTTCGATGGGGACTGAAAAAAAAAATAGTCGTTCAAAAAAAATCGCCCTAATATGTATATATATATATATATATATTGTAACGGGCTTTTTACTTCACCCGGGGGAAAGCGGGGTCTGCACAGAGGCTCGTTTACAAAAATGGCGTTGACCAACACGGCAATAGAAAGATGAAAAAAATAAAGATTGACGGCACTGCAGAACAGGTGTTGGGCGCCAGGCTCGAGAGAGCCGTAAGAGTATACACTCTTACCAGATTCGAAATTTACCGTCCAATAGTATTCGTTCGCCGACTCGAACGGCGAACCAAACTCACACCACCAAATCTCAAAGCGAAACTATAGCAGGGGCAAGCACACACAAAAATAGCCGACTAGCTAGCGGTGAGGGGAACGTGGGCGCGAAGGTGAAATAGTATAGATGATAATCGAATGATTATAGATGTGATTACCAGCGTTTATTAACAAACAGCGCCGTTACGGCAAGGCAGAAGGCAACAGGCAATAAAATAGTTACACGGCAAGCGGTCTTATCGGTGGCGGTACGCTTTGATACAATTCAAAAATAAATAAAAATAAAACAAAATAGCATAACATATAACACAGCAACAAAATTAAACAAGTCAATAGAACACGGCAAAATCAAGCAGTATAAGCTAGAAGCGACGAGCGGCAAGCGACCAAGATAAGCGAGTAATAAGCGGCATAAAATCAGTAACAATTCAATAACTCATGCGACTACGGACTCGTGGTGAAGCAAGTTCGTTAACAATTTCAAAACTCAAACCAAGGCAGAACAATTCTAAAAACAAGCTTGCTAACAATCTAACGGCTTCACAAACACGAGATAATCCTCCTTCACTTTTTCTATATTATCGGCACGGTCACCTGTCGCTGCTTGACGGCGGTAGTTACGCTCGGCAACGACGGCACGGGTGCACACACTCACTCACAGATTCTCTCTCTCTCTCACACTCACGGACTCGGTACGCGGCCGGGAAGCGGCACGGTACACGATCTATTACAAAGTATACGCTACAATAAAGCGGCAAAAGATTACCGAATGAACAACCAGAGTATCTTATCGTAATTAGAATAAATCAAGGTAGCAATTAAAATCAGAAATACAATTGAATAGAAAAGCTTAGCTACCACGAGGCTCGCGGGCTTTCACACAAAATGGCCGACCGAAGCCGGCCGGCAACCTGTTGCAAAAGGAAAAATGGCCTGAGGCCGTTGAGAATCTATAGCCAGCGAGATTCGGGGTAACGTCAGCCTACCTTTCCACGGCAAACAGTTCCGGTTTCCAGAGACAACAGGAGCGGCAACAATTTCTCTACGGCAGAGACAGAACACCAAAAAGGACTCGACTTCAAATCTTCACAACGACTACACAGTCTACAAAGCAGTTTATATCACTACGATACGTCCGAAGCTATCAACAACGAGGTGCAAGGGAGAGTGAGGTGGCCGCCGGCCCTCGGCGATCGCGATCCCGCGGTGGCGCTACGGGAGGGGATGATAAGTAGATTGCCGAGAGACCGGCGGGAGCCTAGGCAGCCGGTCTGTTCGCCGCGCTGTGCTGCGTGTTGCGAGGGTGGTCTGGCGAAGCCGGAAATGTCCTGTCGGCATCGGCGAGCCCAGGGGGAGACTGAGTCCGGTTATTTGTGGGTGCCGGGTGGCAAGGCCGGTCTCATCGGAGGCTCAGGTGGAGGCAACTCGACCCCTGGGCGGCAGCGGCAGCATGTCCTTGGCGGCATCGAGGTCCGAGCAAGCAACAGCGCGACTACTGAGTCCGGGGCTTCGAACTCCGCGCCGGTCGTCCTGTGGTCCCTCCGCGTTTCCCGCGACGGCAGCGCAGGGTGGTCGTTGGATGGCGTCGGCATTAGCGGCGGCAGTGGTCGCGGCAGTGGCGGTCACCTCAGAGAATGGGTTGGGGGAGTAACAAAAAGCATTAGCAACAATACATAAATCTCAAAGCTAACTCTGGTTGTTCATTGGCGGCACGGCAGGACTCTCCCTTGCTCTTTAAGAGCGCTTGACGCGGCCGCCTGGGAGTGGAGGTGCGGGTCGGTGACGGGCTGGTAGACCCGCCACGTCACAATATATATATTACTCCCCATCGAAAATTTTATTCTATATGTCGACCAAAAAATTCCCCAAAAGTTATAGCCTTTAATATTATTATTAAGTACTCGCCCAGGGCGTGAAAAGATTTCCCATATAAAATACACGTGAATCGGAACGTTTTTCTTTCAAATCTCTACAACTCAGCGGAATTTTATGATATCACATTGATCTTGGTCGCAAATTATGCAGAATTGCACGATCTACAAAAGTATCTTAAACGTCGTAAGTCCAATTTACAAACAAAATTTTTGATGGGGACTGAAGAAACAAATAGTCTTTCAAAAAAGTCACCCTAATATACATTGTGACGTTGCACCACCGCGTGCACGTCACAATAAGCCCTAAACCCGTGGAGCGAGGCCGAACACGACCGAACCGGCCCGGGCGCACCCGAAGACGGGTCGGGCCGGCCAGAGTGGTCACTCGTGTGCCAAACTCCGAGAGGACAACAGCGAAGAGTTTCAGAACCGACTTCAGGAAAGAAGGTCAGATAACCACCGCACTAATCACCCCGACCGCCGACTTGCATCCCGACATCATTCACCTCCTCCTCCACCCACTCCATCTCATCTCTGCACTTTCGCAACCCCCCCCCCCCCCCCTGAACTCATCCTACACTCGTCCCGCCAACCACACACTCGCATCCCCCCTCCCCCACACACACGCACGCACACCCGCTCATTAGTTTTAAGACATTTAGGATAAATAAAAAAAATATAAGCTCGATATTTGTTCTCCACGACTCAGACGCGTGAACTCTCTCTCCCTCGTCTCTCGTCTCCATCCTCCCTATCACTCATCCGTGCGAGGTAAACCCCTCGTCACACCATATATATATATATATTGTAACGACCAGCCGGTCAGCAATACGGCTGATACATTACTTCGGCGAGCACGACCGACACAACCCGAAGACGGACGACGGGTAAGAGAGACGGGACGCTCGACAAAATAAGACAGATGACGCTATACGAACCAAAGAGGATTAGGATACGAACGACGACGAACACCGAACGCAACCTAAAGACAGACGAGAGACATCGACGACGCCTGACCAGCTCAGTCCAGTATAAATAGGGATGCCTCACAGAGCACCGGCTCCCAGTCGGAGAATAGAAGTCCGCTGCGTCACACGTGAGCACAACCCAGTTGGAGCATAGAGACTTCACTGCGTCACGCGTGGGGTTAGGGAAGTCCGAGTCGGAAGTAAAGCACTCCACTGCGGCAACCATAGTAAGAGAGTAGGGTTAGGAGAGTAAAGAGTATTACGGTTAGAAACCATTCAAAAGTCCGAGTTGGAAGTAAAGCACTCCACTGCGCAACAACAAATAAAAGAGTAGAGTTAGAACAAGATAAAGTATTACGATTAAATATCATTTAAAAAGTCCGAGTCGGAAGTAAAGAACTCCACCACGGCAAGTTGAGAAATAAAGTGAATAGGAGAGAAAGCAACATTGTGCAATACCGAGCTATAGGACTCAATTGTAAAAGCAACATAACCATCTAGGAACAAAGCCTAGTTTAAACAGAAGTAGGAGCAGGACCGACGAATCCTTGCATTAGCTTTAGCAAATCTTTGTTTATAAAATATTGTTTATCTTTGTAATATTGTGTTTATGATTTACCTATCAAACTATCTTGTTATAAATATCAATTATCCAAGAAAGCATTCTGTTTGTCTATCCGGCATCACAGCTTATTCGATCGGGATAGTTTCAGTTTCGGTAAACCACGAGCAGAATATCAGCTCTGAACCAAATTTTCGAGTCTGCTATTTAATCGGGAGATCCCAAATCTGGTAAGCAGCGACGGCTTCAAAAACCCTGGTCTGTTAGAAATTCCTGCTAGGAAAGAATAGCAACTTGGTTGGTAAATCAAGTGAGGGACGTGCTTTTAGATTAAAAACCTTAAGTGCACGGGTTAGGCTGGAAGAAAGTGCTGGCGTAAAACACCCGCATCTTTCTTTGGGAGCTCTGTTATACGAACTGAGTCGTACGCGAGGCTTTGGGATAAGAACCACAGCTCTACGCTAACCGCCTCTAGATCAGACGTCCAATCCCCACGATCTCATCTCTGGCGTCAAAAACCCGAGTTTGCGCAGGGAGTAGACATAGTCAAGACTAAGGGCCCAAGGATCGGCAAGTTCGGTCCATACTCTTCCCTACAATAAAGGAAAGCCGCAAATTTATCTTCAAACTAGATTTTCGCTAACATCCAATAGCGGTCAAAATCCCACAATAACTTGCCAAATCTTCGCACGAGCTACAGCAGCTCCAGCATAAATTTTGACACGTTACAATATATATGTCGATGATAAAGAACAAAGTTGTCGTTGCTTTTCGTCATTTGTTTTGTTGAAGAATTGGTTTAATAAAAAAAGAAGAAAGAAAAGGGGATCCTTCGCGGAACGTCAAAGAGAGTTGACGTATTTTGTCACGATCAATATTTGAATTATCTAATATCGTTTTGTTCTGAGTTCAGAGTTAATAAAATGTTCTTTTAACGGCTCAATATGCGCCCAACACGAAAAACACAAAGTTCGCGAGTGATTTCTGGCCTTTCTCTGACATCAGAAGTGGGATTACCAAGAAATATGGAGCCTGGAACATCGACCTCTCAAAATCAGAGTCTTCAACGAGACCAACGAGACAACGAAGACCAGTGGAGAGTTTTAATTGAAAATCAGAACAAGAACATGATGGAATTAATTTGATCGATCCGTGGTCCATCAACAAATTCGCCTGAAATTATTTTTCCCGAATTTCACCCTGACAAAGACAATGTGAATCCTCGTGCTTGGTATACGACAGCTAGTCTGTGTATGCAAGAGGAGCTTCGAGGAAGCAAATTAATCATTGCTTTGAGCAAAGCGATGAAAGGATCCGCTGCATCGTGGTTGTCCCAAATTAGTTTCGCTGGAATGACCTGGGGAGAATTTAAAAATATTTTTCTCTCTCGCTTCGAAATTGTCGAGACTCCTGCGGCAACGCTAATCTCTTTGAATTCCGGTCAGCCCAATGAAGAGGAAAATTTCGCCGCATATTCAACCCGAATTTTGAACGAGCTAATTCCACGACTTGAATCTTTGAGCAAAGAAGAAATTGCAGTTTCAATTGTGCTGGCTCATGTGGCTCAATTGGACTCACGATTGAAACGATTGGCTCTTACTTCGGAGATAAATTCTCGGAGCAAACTACAGCAAGAGTTAATGGCTGTCGAATATCGGAAAAGGGTTTTCCCTTTTTCTCAAGCAAAGGATAGCCCATCGTTTGACCCGAAAAGATCAAGACATACTTTGAAATGTTTCAATTGTGGAAAAATTGGACATAAAATTTCTGAATGTCGAAGTCGTCCATCAAACTTCATTTCGGACAGTTCGGAAAATGTTTCCAAGAAGATACCCTCTACTGCAAAGAAATCTTCTGTCACGTGTTTCAAATGCGGAGAAGCTGGGCATATTTCTACGAATTGCAAAAAGATTTCTGATTCTGGCAAGCATATCCCTACTCAAGGTCAAATGGAGCTTCGTGTCAATTTATGCTCAATTCAACCAGTTTTCGGCGAATTATTACATTCCGGTGAGAAGTTTTCATTTTGCTTTGATTCTGGTGCTGAATGCTCTCTGATCAAAGAGAGTATTGCACAAAAATTTTCAGGAAAACGTCAACATGCTTTGGTCACTCTTGCCGGTATTGGTCCGTCTAGTATTCAAAGTGTCACTCAAATTTTTTCGGAAGTGACTATAAATGATCTTTGCTTTGAAATTTTGTTTCATGAGATTGATGAATCTTGTGAAGAGTCACTGAGTATTTCAGGTATTAAATTAAAAAATTGAGATACATTATTACTGAGTTGATTTTGTGAGATATCTTATTTGATATGTTTGTTTATTACGAGTACTTGACAAATACTTGAGAGTATTTGAACAGGAAATGATTGTCATTCCCTTCGTGGTTTGATCATGATCTTGAAGCACACATTCATTGAGCTTAATAGTTGCAAGTCATAAAGAACCTAACTCATTTCGGTGAGCGGAGAAGGTGCAATGTAACGGCTAATGGTGTGGTGCTGTCGCATGAGGCGACTGTGTATTGAAATCTTGATGTATGGACAGCTTGGTGATGTCATACAGTCAAATGAGTCGCATGAGGTGACTGTGTGTTGAAATCTTGGTGTATGGATAACTTGGTGTTGTCATACAGTCAAAAGAGTCGCATGAGGCGACTGTGTGTGTATGATAAAGAGATATTGTTAATGGTTTCTCACCGGATCAACTCTCATAATGTTGTATTTAAAATTCATGATTTTGTTTTTAATAATCAATTGATAATAAGATCAGGAAAGCCGAGCAGTCTAAAAAAAAAAGATCTTTTTATGTATTTTCAGAAGAACCAGATACAACACACGAGGACGTGTGAAAGTCAGTCTGGCCGTGTCGATGATAAAGAACAAAGTTGTCGTTGCTTTTCGTCATTTGTTTTGTTGAAGAATTGGTTTAATAAAAAAAGAAGAAAGAAAAGGGGATCCTTCGCGGAACGGTCAAAGAGAGTTGACGTATTTTGTCACGATCAATATTTGAATTATCTAATATCGTTTTGTTCTGAGTTCAGAGTTAATAAAATGTTCTTTTAATGGCTCAATATGCGCCCAACACGAAAAACACAAAGTTCGCGAGTGATTTCTGGCCTTTCTCCGACATATATATATTGTGACGTGGCGGGTCTACCAGCCCGTCACCGACCCGTACCTCCACTCCCAGGCGACCATGAAAAGTGCTCTTTGGAGCAAGGGAGAGTCCTGCCGTTCCGCACCGAAGAACAACCAGAGTTAGCTTCAAGACTGTTGTACTAGTGCTAATGCTTTTTGTTGTCCCCCACGCCATTCTCTGAGGTTATCGCCGCCGCCGTCACCGCTGTCAACGCGGGAAACAGAAGGGACGACTTGACAACCAGCGCGGAGTTCGAAGCCCCGGACCCAGTAGTCGCGCTGTTGCTTGCTCGATCATCGATGCCGCCAATGACACCTCGCTGCTGCCGCCCAGGGGTCGAGTTACCTCCATCTGAGTTCCCGATAAGCCCGGCCTTGCCACCCGGCACCGAACTCAGCCTCCCCCCTGGGTACTCCGGTGCTGAAACGACGATTCAGCTTCGAACCTGCCGCCCTCGCAACCCGCAGCACAGCTCAGCGAACAGACCGGCTGCCTAGGCTACCGCCGGTCTCGCTCCGATATTTGCCCCCCTCCCCCGTAGCTCCACTGCGGGACCGCGATCATCGATAGCGGGCGGCCACCTCACTCTCCCTTGCGCTGCGATACGTACCGCTACGATAGTGGACCAGTACCTGTAGTTTTGCAATTGTGCTTCGCTTTGTATTTTTTTTTTTTTTTTTTTAATAATTGTGCCGAACCTCCGCTCCCTTTCGAAGACGAGTAGCTGCCGTTTCCGGAAAAGGGGGTACTTCTGTAAAAAGGTAGGCTAACGCTAGCCCGAACCTCGCTGGCCATAGCTTTTCATCGCAACAGGTTGCCGGCCGGCTTCGGTCGGCCATTTTAGGTGTGAAAACCCGCGAGCCTCGTGGTAGCTAAGCTATTCTATTCATTGTAACTCTGATCTTATTTGCTGCCTTGCTCTATCATTGAGATAATATACTCTGGTTGTTCATCCAGTGGTTTTCTACCGCCCTAATTTAATAAAAAGAAACTATTCTGCATGAATTATTCTCCAGAAAATTCTGCTACAGAATATTTTTCTACAGAAATTTTTGTGAAGACGAGTCTTCTAGTTTCACACAACACAGATTCAACATACTCATAAATTCAACATTAATAATTTGAATTAAATAAAAATAAGACGTATTGAATCAAACTGTACGAAATTGACGGTTAAATCTACGATCTTCGGTAGTCGATGATTGCTCTGAATGTGCGTTCTATGAAATACAATCTGTATCAACGTATTCTGTGGAACAAAATTCTGTATGAAAATATTTCCGTAAAAAGAGTCCACCGAATTAACCGGTTAAACCGAGGGCTAATTAACCAGGTTGACCATTTTAATTGGTCGAACCGGTCAAATTGTACACCACTGATCTCAATCATTTCAACATAAGTTGCTACGCTGGATCCACATCACTCAAAAACCTGATGTCGATGATTCAATTTAAAACTAGTGAAAATTTTCTGCGGCAAAATTTCTGTTGCATTTCTGTACACTGACAAAGTACGGGAAGTATTATTTCGAATAGTGCAAGCTACCTCGATAAAATTAATAATTAAAAATTCTCACGGCGTACTAATCAGCTGAAATCCTTGTTATGCATACAGCGATGGTTGAGGACTATTTTATAACATTAAATCTTACATTTCATGATTTATTTGGCGATTTATGTTTATTTTCACTCGCAGATGTGTGTTTCGTAGTAAAATTAAGCTGGGCATGCTCTTCTGTTCACACACACGAGTGCGCGCCCGTATGTGGGCGGCTAGCACCGCTTACCGCAGTAACAATACCGCGGTGACAATACTGGTCGCCAGCGCCGGAGAGGGGTTCAGCAGCGAGAGAGGGGAAATGCCGATATTTAATTCGTAAAAAAATAATCATAATTCACCCAGACAAACAAAACTGCAATTTCCGTGGCGGCAAATCCAGATGAAATGCTGCACTCGCATTGGCCTAGCGCTATCGCTTATAATTCAAAAACTATGCGTCGTAGGAGGTTCCGATAAAGAAATTCTCGGTTGGATTTGAGCGACATATCACGCTGGCTAGTCCGTGGGAGGCAATTTAGAGACACCCTGTATATATGCCTTCATACCCAGACAGATTTAATCCTTTACCTCGCATACATGCCCTCATACCGTGACAGATTTAACCCTTTACCTCACGGTATGCCCTCATCCATTGACAGATTCGACCCTTTACCCCGCATATATGCCCTCATACCTTGACAGATTTGAACCTTTACCACGCATATACATATGCCCTCATACCTTGACAGACTTAATCCTTTACCCTAATTACCTTCATCTCCATTTCTGATGTACTCTCTTGCCAACATGGACAAACTCAATTTGGGGGTTAGTGCGCGAAGAGCGCAGGGGGGCGCAGTCCCCCTAGTATATATATTACTTTTTTCCTCTTCATGAACTCCAAACTTTTTACGAAATACTAATAATCGTAAGGAAAATGGATTTTCCTTAGGATGAAGAGTATTTTGTAAAAATTTTGATGTTTTACCAAAGAACACTTGATGAACTTCACGAAAAATATGATGGTTCATGTCTTTTAGCCATTATTTCGTGATGAACTATAAAAAAATTGTGGCAATCATCGTATACCATTTGAGGTTGAATTTTAACCTTGAATAACTTTCAAACAAGTCGACTTCGCGGAAAATCACATCAGATCTTGTTTGTATATCGTTCAATTTCCTACAAGAATATGTACTGATTTTTACAATCCGCTCATTCATTAGAACGCAATAAAGTTCCAAATGAAAAAAAAAATTCCGTGATATAAACAATAATTTAAATGGGAGATGGAAAATCGCGATGAGGCGTCTTTTAATATTAATATTAGGAGCTCAAACTTTCACAAAATTTGTTCTTCGTCATCTTGAACGATATTCTTACGGTAACTCGAGAAAAAAATATATATATATTTCGGCCCACCCTAATATATAACATATACATATGATGTAACGACCAGCCGGTCAGCTCGTACCACGGACCTATGGACGGAGCGCAAAGTGGAATTGTCGACGTGGGGGTTATCCCAAAAGACGGAAGGGGAATCAGAACGGGAGCCATATTGTTAGGAGCCATTTGCGTGCCACTTTTAAAACCGAATAGATGCCGTTGACTGAAGTATATATTCTTCAGTAAACGTAGATACTAAAGGATGTAGATGCAGTCATACAGTGCAACGTATCACGGGTTTAAGAACAACGTAAAAAGTAAAAGGAAGGCCGTGATATTGACCAAGTGGTACAGTGGTGAATGTAATATATTAATATAAATTATAAATTATAAAACTTGGTAAGTATACATATGTATATGTAGAAATCTATCGTGACATATCGTTCTTAAAATCTTATAGGTTATGATGTCGGATAAATTTATAATATCTCAACGCATTCGAATTTCCTTTCATTTGTTTGGTAGTAATCATGGACTTATAATATTTGTAAACTATGAATAATACGTGCTGCATACATATACTTATTATTTCAGTTGTTAGCTCTGGACACAACATTCCTCACTGTATTGCAATAGGTCCAACAGAAAAAGCAGGGCCCAGTTGGAGCTTGAAAAATACAATAAATAACATTTTATGCGTAATTCACATGTAAACATTATAAACATCATAGGGAGGGCCTCAGTGTTATATTTGATTTGTACGTACATTTTAGTTTTCTAAAAAGTAGTAATAGACGATTACTGAAATCCTCATTTTTATTTTCGTATCACTTTTTAAGCGAATCATTTGAACGAACTTCTGTGGACAGACTTAGGCTCAAAAATGATGCAGTTCCAATTGTGATGAGATTGTAGTATCTGATGTGAGTATTGAATGATTTTTGGTTGTGCAAATGTGAATTATGTGTTTTTCTAGGTCCGTGCAGTTTCTGATAAGTCTAATACTAAATGTATCTTAAATAATGTAAATTTACCTCACAGGCTGCTGATTGTTAGATGAAAATCATAATTTCGTTGCCTCAAATAAATACTTTAGCAAGCCGTTACTTCATACAGTTAAAAGTTTTACTTCAATCAATATTCATATTATTATCAAAAAATATGGCCATGCCCAAATAAAACAATATAAATTATTATTCGAGAAAATGAATTACTGAGTTTAAGCCTATTTACAAGTAAGCTACTTTGATAGTAATTATTATGTAGGGTGACCGGTTTGAACGTGGCGCGCAAATGGCTGATGACTTAAGGCGCTGCTGAACTGACTTGAAAATATCAAATCGTGACGTCATAAGTACGTGCAGCGCGTCTGAATATTAAACGGTGAAATAACATCGCTGATTTCATTGGCTTGTTCTGTTAGATCCAACCAATGATATCAGTTACAGATCGAGACATACTTCTTGTGGGCCATGAACGGGCTGCTGTCACATGAAAATCGCCGTTACGAATCGTGCCATATTTACAAAAAAATAACCGATAGTATAAGTTTGCCCGAATAAAGTGAGTGCTTTTGTACGTGGCTAACTGTCTGGCGAGAGTGAAAGAAATTGTGAAACAGTGCAATCAGTGAATATTCAACATGCGGTAGCTCCGATCGGCCATGTTTGTTGTGGCAAGATTTTATTCACTTCATTATTCTTTATTATAAACATTATCAGCGATTTGCATGACCAGTGACTCAGTTAGCCACGTACACTTTTATTCAAGCTTCAATTTAAAAATTTTCCGAGTAAGATTCGTGCTTCCGTTCTCGCAGGATTCGTAATGGCGTTTCACCCAATTACCTTGCTTCTGACGGCTAGAAATATATATATATGACATTCCAGGTCAGCGGGGCCTTAAGTCCGCTTCCGTCATTTGGGATACCCCCGCATGGAAAGGCTCCGTTTATAAGTCTGTGCATATAACTATAACCATAACCTCGTCATCATGGCTATTTTCACTCGTGACCGATACAGTGCAGCACTAGTTCGTCATACCAATATGGCGAACCTCCCCGCCGCGAACGTGGACACTCCCCGTGCCTTGACACTCCGTCCCTAGTATTCCCATGTCCAATGTCTTGACAGTATAGCGGAGCTTTGGTTCGTGTCGCCCCAGTGCGACTTGTGTACGGTATTACGTACAACCGCACATGTCACAATTTATATGTGAAATCGAGGAGTCATTTCGCTCGGGTCATCAGATCCTTGCATAAATTGCTTTTCGCATTGATTCCACTTCCAAAAAAGCCTAATTTCTTTAAAGACATTTTTCGCTCCCCCTTGGGGTGGTACGACGATCGTTTTTGTGTAAAAAAGGGATTCTGGGTCGTACATGAGTAAGATCTATCATCCACTGGGACTGGGGAGGTGGAGGGACCGGTGCAGTCCGGGACCACCGCACCCCCAGAAACAGCCACCACAAGTAAGGTTTGCCGCAGTCAGGCGTCGAGGAGAAGGACGAAGAAGGCCAGATTGGCCCTCGGGACCCCCTTGGAGACGAACCCTGGGGGAGAACCGTAAACACACCAAAAGTGCACCCCGGGACGGGTCGCCTAACTTCAGGGCGAACTGATACCGAAGAGCGACACAAAGGCAGCCGGGCGCTGTCGGAGAGAACGGGCCTAAAAAGGCCCAGGCTCTCGGACAGCGTGCCGCCGGAAATACTCTCGGCCCCCAGAAAGGGCCAAAAGGAGCCCAGACCCAGGAGCTACGGAGTGGCGGCCCGGAGGGCAGTTATCGCCCCCACGGACTACCCCGAGGCCAGTCTCAGCACTGAGCAGGGCGACCGGTGGTGTGGGCACTGGAAGAGGCGCTAGACTTCATCCCGTAGGGGGAGGTCCCGCGGTTCGAGCGGAGCCGGCATGACCAGGGAGTCCTGTGGGTCATGTGCTCAGACGGGGGGGCACTGACTCGGCTATGTCAGACGGTCCCTTCCCTGACGTCTTGGGCGGGGGCTTCCCTCCAAATTTTTTACAGGGAGCAACAAGGGGCTTAAGCCCAGGCTCACGAGGATGATGGTCTTCATCCCCGGTATACCGGCGGAAACGAAGACCATCATAAGGAGGATTAAACGCCAAAACGCCGGTCTACAGACTTACCTTTGGAGGGTCTGGGATAGGAAGGACGGTCCACGTCTATCCATCTGGTGTTGGGCGTTGACGTCGAATCGAGGGACAGTATGAGGAAGGGGGGACTCGCGGCCCGCTTTGGCCTGGGGTGTATCTCCTTTAAGGAGGGTCGCCCGGGGACGGAGAAGGGATCAGAGAACTCTTCAAAAACAAAAAGTGAGGAGGTCGAGGTGGCGTCGCGGGGGAACACGCCGGCAACGGTCACGCCCCCCTCTCCCCCCCCCCCACCGGGCCGCTGCCTCGACAAGCGGTGGGGCCCCATCAGGTGCGGGGACCAGGGACCCACACCTCTCGGTCCAGTGCGTGAGGGGCAACGCGAGAGGGAGAAAAAGCTGCGCCTTGAGGCCCAGGATTCGTCCCCCTAGGGCCTATGAGTTCAGCAGAGCTGGGCGGGAGAGCGTACAGGCAAAGTTACAAAAGACACTGCCGAGTGCGCTCCCCGCACCAGCAGAACGGCCGCCGGGGCACTAGCCAGCTGGCGACCCTGCGGACAGGGGGGGAGGGAAGACTCGATAAAAAGACACCCTCACACCCCCCAGAAACAGCGAAGTTGACATCCCACGGACCAATGTCCGCGAGGAGGATCAAGTTTTCGCAGATTAACTTACAACACTGCAAAGCAGCTTCGTCTATTCATAGCCAAAGCCTGGCGGTGGAGCAAACAGACATACCAGTCATTCAAGAACCATGGATTAACAAGGGACTTGTTTCAGGACTAGACAGGAAGATCGGCGTGCTGGTATGCGAAGAAGGCACGGCTGAATCCGGTCCGAGGGCAGCGGTCTTCATCAACAGCAGACATCAGGCGCTAAGGCTTAGCCAGTTTTGTAGCAGAGACCTAGCAGCAGCCTCGATCAAGTTCAAAAGGGAGAAGGGCAGAACAATCGACAAAGTCGTCTGCTCCACTTATCTCCCCTAGGACTCCATGGAACCACCTCCCACGGAAGAACTAAAAAAGGTGGTCAGGTACTGCACCGACAAGGGGCTCCACCTCGTAGTGGGCTGCGACGCCAACTTACATTACACGATTTGGGGCAGTTCCAACACCAACAGGAGGGGCGAAGCTTTGCTGAAGTACCTCTCATCAACCGAGCTCGAGATCCTAAATGAAGGATCGAGATCAACTTTCATTACTCCAACAGACAGGAAGTGATAGATCTCACATTCTGCAGCCCTAGGCTCCTGAACCTCATAAGCGACTAACAGGTGCAGGACGAAGACACACTCTCAGACCACAGGCACATCACGTTCTTCCTCGCAGCGGTAGGCGAGCAAAAATGCCAGGGCCACAGACTGGCTCTCCTACAAGGAGGAACCCGAATGGAGGCTCCAGGGATCCTGTCATCAACTGAGCAGTGCTAACGAGGTTGAGAACGAAGTAAAACATCTGCGAACCTCCATCAACCAAGCCTTCGAGGCAGCCGGCCCCACAAAGCCCAAGGTAAACAGGCCCAAGGTCCCTTGGTGGAACGGAGAGCTGGGCTAACTCAGGGCGAGCTCCCGTAAACTCCTAAGCCGGGCACTCAAAACCAACAAAAACACGGACTGGGTGACCCAAAAAAAGCACAAGAAACTCATCAAAAGATCAAAGACGGAAGCCTGTAGAGGGTTCTGCAGTGAGACTGAGGCCCTACCCCTAGTAGCCAGCTCTGCAGAGTATTCTCATCAGGCCCACCAACCAGACTGGGCTGCCTCACGCTGCCGGATGGCAGCATGGTAGAGTGTCAGTCAGACATACTTACCCACATGCTAGAGGTCCATTTCCCAGGGTCCGAGCCCACAAGTCAGGGACCGCCTCGACAGGCCGGCCCGACCAGGCGCGAGCCAGGGGACTGAAAATCTGCAGGGGAAATTCATGGAGATGGATTAGTGGATTGATTGATGAAGACACGGGTTAACGAAAATACTGTTATAGCTTTATTGCGTATGCGCGAGATTATGAATATCACAAGTGTTTGTCTTACAGGCTCTCATCAGCGACTAGCTCAACGACAGGTGATTTTCAACGCTATGAATCTATGCCGCTAGTGGCGCTGGAGGTGCTAGCTTGTGTCATCTGTTTGCACATTCCAACAGAAATCGTAACAACAGCTAGGATTGGGTGGGCCATCGACACCTTCGATAGGTTTAAAAGCCCGGGGACGGACGGGATATTCCCAGCCCTCCTATAGGAAGGTGGCGAGGTCCTAATCACTAGACTAGCCCAGTGCTGCGCTACATACCCATGAGTTGGAGAGAGGTCAGGGTAGTTTTCATTCCTATAACGGGAAAGAGCTGCTACGACCGCGCCAAATCATGGCAGCCGATAAGTGTAACATCGTTGCTGTTGAAAATACTGGAACGACTAGTGGATAGATTCATGAGGGATGGAGCTCTAGCTGCAAACCCCCTCTCGGGGGCACAGCACGCCTACCAAGCTGGAAGGTCGACAGAGACGATACTCCACCGGAAAAAAGCAGCGCTAAGCGTATTCATGGACATCGAAGGGGCGTTCGACAACAACTCCTTCGACGCAATTTGTGAGGCTGCCTCAAAGTTCGGCTTAAGCGCTATGCTGGTCGACTGGATCAAGCCGATGCTACAGACCAGGACTGTCACCGCTAAGCTCTGAGGTACCGAAGTCAGCTTCTGGATCGGCTAGGGCTGCCCACAGGAAGGCGTTCTCTCCCCCCTGCTGTGGACCCTAGTCGTGGACGGGCTGCTGGCGGGGCTCGACGAGTTAAAGGTGACAGCGGTGGGTTACGCCGATGACGTGGCCTTGATTGTCGTAGGCGACCACTTTCCATCTATGACAAGCAAGATGCAGAAGGCACTAGACTTCGTACAGAACTCGTGCATATCTCAGGAACTGAGGATCAATCCTAGCAAGACCGAGATGGTACTTTTTACCAGGAAGCGTAAGCTCAGGATGGGGCACGTTGAGATCTTCGGATCGAGACTAACCCTGTCCACCAAGGTACGCTACGTAGGAGTCACCTTGGACCCTAAACTCACATGGAAGGCCCACATTGAACACCAGGCACAGAAGGCCACGGCCATTTGCTGAGCCTGTAGAAGGATGGTGGGCCAAACCTGGGGTCTACAACCAAGGGTAGTCCGATGGATATTTACGGCCATCATATTACCTCAAATCACCTATGCGTCGCTCGTATCGTGGCCTGCAATGAGCAAGGCTACATTCCGAAAGGCATACGACCGCGTCTACAGGATGGCGATCCTAGGCATTATAGGGGCCCTTCGGACCACTCCGACATTTGCCATGGGGGCCCTCCTGGACCTATCACCCCGCACATTCCGGTGGAGGAGGAGGCCTGGAGGGCGGCGCTACGCCTGAGACACCTAGGGCTCTGGAAGCGCACCGGTCTGGGACACACCGTGATACTAAACTGGGAGGGGGGACCGCTGCCCCAGCAGATTCCAGTTCAACCACGCCTTCAGGGTAATGTACCCACCCAGAGAGACCTGGGCAAACAACCCGGACGCAGTGCTCTCCCCACAAGGACTCATGTAGTAGACAGACGGGTCCAAATCCAAGACGGGCTCCGGGGCCGGCTTCTGGTGCGGAGGACCAAGGACGAGCAGGTCACTCGCCCTGGGACCCACAGCCTCGGTGCTACAAACCGAGATGTATGCCCTGTTAGCCTGCGCCAGACATATTCTGAGCAAGGGCTATAAAGGGAAACACATATATATATCTGCAGTAACAGCCGGATGGCACTCAGACACCTAGACGCTTAGGTCGTGAAGTCGGTGCTGACCGGGAACTGCATCACTGTCTAATCACGGCTAGCCAAGGACAACCGGTGAGTCTGGTATGGGTGCCAGGACACAGCGGCATCCAGGGCAACGAACGAGCACACGACCTGGCCAGAGAGGGGGCCTCGCACCAAGCGGGCGACGAGGGCTCCCTCCCCGGTTTATCCCCAGAGCACGTAAAATGCCTATCCAAGCAATAGGCGGAGGTCCGTTGCGCAGATCTCTGGGACAGAACACCAGGCATGGCTCACACGAGGGCCCTTTTCAAAGGGCCATCGCAGGCTTTAGCAGCCACGCTCATGAAACTGAACAGGACCAAGCTGAGAACCATGATGGGCCTCATTACCGGACACTGGTACACGGGCTAGCACCTCGCACATCTGGGACTTAAAACAGAGTCCCTGTGCCCAAGATGCGAGGGGGTGCAAAAGACTCCCCTCCACCTCATCATCCAGTGGAGTGGGCTTGAGGGACCGCGCACGCAGGCTCTCGGAGCTAACTACACTGGCGGAGGCAAAATTGAGGAAATAGGGGCGGGCAGGCTGCTTCATTTCACAAAGCTGGCTGGTCTTACCTCATTTTCTACATATTAGAGGCGCCCCTAACGGGCCCGGGCACAATGGTCCGACAGGACTGAGCGCTTGGCTATCCCCAGTTCATACATACAATACAATACAAGATCTATCATGACTAGAGAATAGGATGCAGCTGCTTGACATTTTTTTTATCATTTATTTTTGAGTTTTTAAAATAAAATTTTTTTTTTTCCTAATAATCCTTACAGGAGTGAAAAAAAAAGTGTTTTGGAAAATTTTTATATTTTGCATATTTGCGAAAATAAATAGGAAATTTGTTTCTATCGAAAAAGATCAATATGCAAAATTAATGAGAAAAAATTATTTTCGACTCCAAACCATCAACTTTGATGCTGTAGTAGTTTGATGTAGTTGAAGATATATATAAAAATTAGGAATTAATTTTTTATTTTATATTCGAAGCTCAAAAAAAAAATGTTCAAAAAAATATGAATCAGCCACATCCCACTTTCTAATCATAATAGATCTTACTTATTTACGACCTAGAATCTGTGGAAAAAATTGCAGAATTTTGAAAACGGTGTTTTGTCTGTTATCCCTTTTTTACATAAAAGCGATTGTCGCAGCACCTAAAGGAGGAGCGAGAAAATTCCTAAAAAAAATTACGCTTTTTTGAAGTGGAATCAATGCGAAAAAAGAAGTAATGCAAGGATCTGATGATATGAGGAAAATGATTCCTCGGTTTTGCTTGAAATGTCCCATATACGATATACCGGGGCCATCTCTAGAAACTAAACAGGAACTGCGCATGCGCCAAATGATTCAATTTCATTGGTCAGCGAAATTGCCCCGCGGAGTAATTTTCGTCAGCTAACCAAGGCGACCAACGTACACGAAATGTGACAAGGCTCTGAATATTTCGCGCGTAAAGTAGCGTATTGAGGTTATGTTGATATTTATTCCTACTTATCGTGAATTTTCTAAGAAAAGTGTCATTCAGCAATACCGTAGTTGATATTAGCAGATATTTAATCGACACAATAAAGGCGTCAATGGAGAAACAAATATCAAAAGCTACAGAAATTGGATCAGTTATTTATTGAAAGAAGAAAACTGAAATTAAATGTGGAACGTCATCAACGAGCGGGAGTCTAGACAAACTGAGGCAGGTAAGTAAAAATATTGTTTATTTCAAACAGATTCTTTATTTACATAAAATTAAAAATAAATGGATTGTTGAAACCCAGTAGAAGGTTGCTCCAGAGTAGATTTGTTACAGTGCAGTGCTCCGGAAGCCAGTAATCAGTGCCAATGAACATGAAATATTAAAATAAAATCAGTAACAAGGAATAAAAGAAATAGTGTATCTTGAAACACAAAGCTTAGGAGTACAAAAAGTAGCAATTCGTTTTTCTGTCGCAATTCATTGAAAATTAGTGGTATTCAAAACAATTAGAAGCTCTTGTCTGATGATAATATCTTTTAATATTTTCAGGTGGGAAACAAACATCATCGAAGCGAGACTAAAGTTGTCAGGCGTTGAAGCGTGTAAGTAAATTTCTGATACTATGATATTTGCATATTACAATATTTTCACATGTATTCAATGATGAAATTCGTTTGTTCTGACAGACTTGAAGTTTCAAGTTTGGATAATAGGATGAAAATCATACCTTACCTGATGGTCAAAACGTTTTGGTGGCTAGGACCCTAGTTTCTCGATTGGTGCCACCGTTCCAACCATCGAACCTGGTTGTTCCGTTGTTCCATTAGACAACAGGTATCCGAAGGAATTTCTTCTGGTCATCGCCACCTTCTGAACATCAGTCGTGGCAAAATTGAAGAGCACGACACACTACAGATCATGGTGTTTGAATATTCCATCATTTTAGATCTATCGAGCCAATAGTAATAAGTTTGTTATTCAACAATTGCTGCTAACTAATTTTACAGAGCAATCATTCCGTGCACCATTGTAATCCAAGCAGTATTATTGGCCCGCATTATTTTTCAAATTTCATTTTCGGCAGTTTTGATATTTTATTTTTCACTCTCTTGGTATTCAATTCAGATGAATCGTGTTTCAAGTGTTAAATCAGATTCCAAGGATGAATTTTGATGTGTAAACTGAACCAATCTCAATCTAAAAATGTTGGATAACTTCAGTTGAAAATGTCTTTAAAATCAATATTAATCGACAGTATCATCTGACTAGCTAGTTGCAGCTATCATCCGTGCTTGAGCCTCTTCCAACCCCAGCAAGGTCTAAGGAATGCATTCACTTACTAGTACACATTACAAATGATCACTTTGTCTACAATAGGACTTACTTGCTGGCTAACTTTTTTGTGATGAATCTTTATCAGGGAGTCATCCGGTAACTTATTGAAAGCTTGAAACCAGATTCAATTTTATACTCTTACAATGGTCCTTCATTGAAACTGAGAGTTTGTGAATCTCCATTTATTACAATTAATTCTGCATCCCATGTTAACACTGTTCGAAACAAAAAATCTCATCCTAAGATTGGAAATGGAATCTGCAATGCAAAAGTTATCTAGTGGCACAAGTTAAAAACAAAGAACCTTATAACGGTTTCTGTGACAGAGGGATTCCTTCCGGATATTCATGTTACTGGATGATGTTCGGAGCACTATGAACAAGATATTGTATTGGATTTAGGTTTAAGTAAATATTTTCATGAACTTCAGTGAAAATTAGATATTCATTTGTTTCAAAGGAACAAGGGGTACAATGTTGAATCCGATAAGTCAATATTTTCATATGAATGTTCTGAACATTACTCTAAAACATGATTATCCTTCAAGTTAATTACTGAGGCACATTTTGAAAATGTTGATTTTTAACTTGTGTCACAGAATGTTTCTGAGTTTTACTCTTCGGATTAGATTTCTTTAGATTAGATTTGAAATTGAAAGAAACCGTAAGATCTACAACTTCCTTTTCCAACCAACAAAAGTGGCCGATGATCTCTGCATGTGTCACGAATTGAATGGGAAGAGAAGTCATCAGCTAACAGCAGAGATGCTATTATTTTGGCTGTATTTTCTGTTGAAAGAAAAAAATTTCATTGTTATTCTTAATGTATGAAGTAATGAAAATGATTGAATAAATTGTCCCCACCTACCTGCTTCGTTTCTTCCAAGCACCCAACATTTGAACAGATTTCTTGTTTCAATCGAATAGGACGAATTTTCAAAGAGCATCAGCATTAAATTCCGACCGTTCTTTGAACAATCAATTTTCAATAACAAATGCTTCCCAAGCCTTTCCGAGTGACTATCTCAATGACTTGAGATTCTAACCTCAAAAATGCATGTGAACTACATCCCCGACAGAAACAGAGTTTGACAGCAGGGTCTCGGGGTGGCCAGACTGCACGGACGGTGGATTTGAATTCGCGCATGCGCAGTTCCTGTTTAGTTTCTAGAGATGGTCCCGGTATATATGTACATATATGAGGGAAGAGGCGGACAAAAGCCCCTCAAGGAAGGAATAAAACGTCAAACCAATTCCGACAACGCAAATTTTTTACTGGCCTAAAAATACATTCCAAGCGTTGTGGACAAATTTTTATTCCCAACTCAATTATAAAGTCAACTTTTTTGACCTGAAAAGCGGGACAAAAGTGGCATATTTTTCCCGCTTAACTTTTCTCCCGCTAATCTCATTTTTCTCGCATTTAGCGTTAAGTAAAATATTTACCCGCTAACCTCGTGTTTCCCGCAAAATGGAAATATGATAGAATAATTACACGGTAGAATATGATAACGATGACGATGACGATGACGATGACGATGACGATGACGATGACGATGACGATGACGATGACGATGACGATGACGATGACGATGACGATGACGATGACGATGACGATGACGATGACGATGACGATGACGATGACGATGACGATGACGATGACGATGACGATGACGATGACGATGACGATGACGATGACGATGACGATGACGATGACGATGACGATGACGATGACGATGACGATGACGATGACGATGACGATGACGATGACGATGACGATGACGATGACGATGACGATGACGATGACGATGACGATGACGATGACGATGACGATGACGATGACGATGACGATGACGATGACGATGACGATGACGATGACGATGACGATGACGATGACGATGACGATGACGATGACGATGACGATGACGATGACGATGACGATGACGATGACGATGACGATGACGATGACGATGACGATGACGATGACGATGACGATGACGATGACGATGACGATGACGATGACGATGACGATGACGATGACGATGACGATGACGATGACGATGACGATGACGATGACGATGACGATGACGATGACGATGATGAAAAATTAATATTCTCCAGTGGGGGGGTCAACTAGACCCCAATGAGGTGTTGGGTTTAACTGGACCCCAATAAGGAAAACGAAAATAGCAACCACAAACTGCCCAAAAAGGGCACCACCCGCTCGCGCTGCGGTCGACATAGAACACTCAGCGTCTGTGCGTGAGTGATTCCCACTTTTTGAATCAATAGATGTTGCCAGAGTTGAGTCGAAAATGAAGGCCTATATGTATATACTATTAAATCCCACTTGATTGTACGAGGGGCCCATTCTGCCCGCTAGGGCGCATTTTCCCCACCTCAACCATGTATACAATGAGTCATTACTCGAAGAGTCCAATACATATGTTAACGGCGATCCTACAGGTATACTTACCATGAGCACAAGAATAAGAACATATGTGATATAACTGAGTACAAATGAACATGTATATGAATGTACGTACCTACGTATGTATGAGAGAGGGCGAGAGAATATGAGTGATAAGAAAAGAGTGACTGAAACTTGAGATTAAGAAAGGAGATTAGTACGTTCTGAAGCGTCTGAAATACGGATCTGTGCGCGATTTCATACTCAAGAAAACTCTTATTATACAATTTGGCAAAGTTATATTATTTTCGATAATGTCCTTATGTCGAAGTCGATATTAAGATAATTTCGTGTAATTGTTCTTAGTAATTTAAATTTTCTCGAGATGTCGAGTGAGCCGATTAATTTCCATTGTTAAATAAATTACCTAATTAGCGGTTTTCAAAGACATCAAATTTCACTCGAAGTTTCCGCCATTCTCCTGACCTTACCTTAATTAAATATATTCTTAAAATATATAAACTTTTCCGGTTATACACCAGGTTTTCAGAAATGTTGGAGAACTCTTTCCACCTGATGCTGTTGCTTCAGTTATTCGGAAATTCCACTTTATTCTGCTTGCTGGGATATCAGATTATTACGGTTAGTAGTTGTACTCATTTGATGGACATGAATTATTCTAAATCTATAATGGCGTTAGAAATTAACTTTTAAGAAAAAAAAATGTCAATTGAATAATATTGGTAGTTTTTATAATGCCCTTCCAGAATTTTGAAGACAGTGAAGCAGTAGGCATCATCACTTTTGTCACATTTATGTTGACAATGATGTTTCATTTGTTTCTTTACTCTTACGTCGGGGAACAAATTATGGAAAAGGTAAGTCACAGCTAGTGTTATGACATATCAAATCGAAAACGTTTTGGTGGATGATTAAGCAAAATCTATTTGATTTACACTCTATATTCAACTTATCTATTAAGCAGTAAGAGAATATAATAGTTATACACACCGCATAGAACAGGGGTTAAGTAATTTACACTCAATGACACAGGGTGCGAAATTCAGTTATTGAAAAGTGGACATGCTACGAAAAAAACTCTAGCGTCTAAGATGGTATTTCGATTGTGCGCATGGGGTAAGATTGATTTACCAACTGTTCGGAAATGGAGTACATTCCCTACACTCTAGAGACTTCAATAAGTGAACTTTCCAAGCAGGTTTTGGAAAAAATATCCACCGGGCGATTTCCTTAAAGGTTATACGCTTCGCCCAACGCTTCGCCAGCAGATAAGCAACCATAAGTTAGTGTTTTTGCCATGAGCATGATGAAGCTTTAAAGGGGACGTTTAGTGCGAAAGCTGTTTTTCTGGAGGTTTTTTGGGGGTATTGTATTAAGGAAAACCGTTGAAACAAAATTTCTCATAACTTTCACATTATATTTATTAATATTCAAATAAACTTTTCAAATATTTTGGAAACGGAATAATGAATATAACCTAATGTAGGCATACCGTCCAATAGGAATGTATATAAAAAAAGTGTATAGACTGTAACGTGGCATTTTCGGATGCTCGTTACAAGTAGCTCCCCGAACCTTAGGCGGGACCCAAACAGGGGATAATGAGCGGGATAATTCGTAAAGAGCGCCAGGACAAGGGTCACGCATCCGAAACTCTGAGAGCGGACACTTCACGGGCTAGCGAATGAAGCATAACAGGTTCTTCTTGTTTAATTTTGTTTCGAGCATGTACGGCGCCAAGCATGGGAATAGACGACGAATTCGACAGCATAGAGGTGGTCGCGGAGGAGGACCTCGATGAAGAGTACACCGCGAGCGGAGTACCTCACACGAGGCTACGGAGGGAGCGCCAACGTAGAGCTCTGCCGCGAGTGAAACCGAGGAGGACGAGATTCCCGCGGTTGGCCACGAACCGTAGCCTGTCTTCCTCGCGACGCACCATCACTTTGGCAACCTCACGGTCTGTACGTTACTGGTGACGACTGAACACCTGGGAGACCGACAGCCAATCAGCGATCCGCGCCAGCGGAAACCCATGTTAGCGATAAGCTAAAGTCTAAGAATTGCGTAACTCGACACGCAATAAGATCTGGGGAATTGCGAAAACGATAACGCCTATTTGTGAATATCGGCTCCGCGTGATGGAGCAAGGCTCTTGAGTCCTGGTGCTGAGTAGTGAAAGACAGCTATCTAATATTGCGAGAATTGAGCAAGTGGCAATTTTTTGGGGGGGATTCGCGGGAGACGGGACTGCTGTCCAATTACAATATCGAGGAATTTCTGGTCTGGCTTCATCGCGGTAAGCGCTATTGATTCTTTGTGGACAAATTTCGAGCACGATTGAGGTCGGCGCACCGAGTGACGGTTGGCCATTTTTTTTTTAATTGCGTTGAGACAATACTCGAAATTCGTCTACCGAATTCCTTGCGTGGTGGCCGTAGCTTGAGTTTCGCGATAGCATATCGAGTTACTTTTGTTTTCGTAAATTGCGTGCAACCAAATTCCGCCGCAACGGGTCTAGCCGCGTTAGCGTATTTTGAAAGTATGTTTTCGGAAGAATTATTTTTGGTAGCTTTTGTTTTTGTTTTTTTTTGTCTCTTGGAGGGTCAGGTTTCGGATGCGTCGCGAGTAGTCGCTTCGATTTAAGATTGTTAAGCTCAGGATCATTCTTGAGTTAACGTTAGAGAATTCTTGCGATTAGCGCAATAACATTTTTGTTAGTCTGGCGAATAGTGCTGTAATTAGAATTAAGTTGAGGACGATCGCGAGTAGCGTGTTCGTATAGTTGTAGATTCTCTTTTCTTTAATGTCTTGTTTTTGTTAACCTCGTCCGAAACGGGAAAGCGATTAGCGCACTTAGATTTAAGGTGTAGTCGAGATACGGTTTCGTTCGATTTTGTTTGCGAAATCGCGGAAGGCGAATTGAGTATCTATTTCTTTTCTTTTTTTGTTTTGTATCGCCTCGATTTTTGAATATATTATTTTATTTTCTTTTGTTCAATCCTGTAAAGTGTAAAGTGTCCGTTCTTTCTTTCCGCAAAATTACCCCTTCCCTCTCCGCGGTACTGAGCTACCTGGTGCAGAAGAGTCTAGCCGAGGACTAGCGAAGCTGGCGATTGAGAGGCGTGCTTATCACGCCAGGCACCGAACAAAATTTCGCGATATCTTTTGTAAGGGTTCAGCTTACATCGCGGGTGCCAAATTATCGTGCACGTAGTAAACTCCTAGAAACTTTTCCGGGTGAACAGGAGCGGCGAAAAACCTCGTTACAAGACATAATATCTCAAAAAACACTAGACGGATCTTGCTCAAATTTTTACAGCATCTTTATTATACTTATACCTATCGCGTAAACGTAAAAAAAAAACAGTTTTCACACCAGACAACCCCCTCAGAGGAATGACTTGCAAAAGACTTGTAAAGGAGGTTTACAATTTCCGTTACCGTAACTATAACCGCTTTAGTCGGAAGTTAGGGAATCGGAGGATAGAGAATCTGTGCTATGGTTTATAACGCCAACTCGTGACCCCTTTGTAGAATCCGTTCCAGTGGAGTCTATCCTTTTAACTTCGTACTGAAGCGTTTCTACGAACAGCCAATCAGATTTTTTATATTTACCACATGTCTAGGTATTCTTCGTAGATGCAACCAATGGCAAGATTGTACCGTACAGAGATTTCAGATGAGTCTTCTAATTCTTAGGAAAACTGAAATGTTCACCAAAGCGGTTACGGTTACGGCCACGGGCATTGTAAATCGTCCGTTACACAGAATAGTTTCAGTAGTACAATAACTGAAATACAATTCAACGACCCAACAGTCAAACAGTTACTGGGAATATAAGTACAATAGCCACATAACCTAGGTTAATATTTTGTATCAGCTCAATATAATAAATTTGTATTGACGGCAAATAATAATTTGCAGAGTGCGGCGATCAGCTGTTCCGCGTACGAAGCAGCGTGGTACAATCTTCGAGCAACAGATTCCAAGCCGCTTATAATACTCATGGCCCGAGCCAAAATACCGTTGCGAATAACAGCTGGAAAATTTTTCGTCCTGTCTCTAGAAAATTACACAGATGTAAGTATTCGAGCTTATAGCTGTACTCTTACGTGCAATGTGTCAGCGCAGCTCAATAATAGTATATTGTATAACAAGGAGGCAATCACGGTGTTTTCGTGCCGTGCGTAAGTTTACAATATGAGTCGAAGGCGAGTATGCTAGTTCGAGCCGTAGACGAATATTGCAAATACGCAAGACGAAATGACCGTTGCCTCCATGTTGCACACGATACTATATAACAAGAGCATGTACGCGTTTTTTCACGAAGCCCAAAATTGAGGTTGGGGTCGCGAAATGTCAGATCGGTTCACTGTCGCGACAGCACATGAAAGCTGTACAGAAATGACCACTTTTAAGTCCTAGGAGTTAAAAGTGGTCGTTTCAGTACTCCGCGCATGCGCATTCGCAGACTCACTGGACCGTCATAGAAACGGGTACTTTGTGTATGGAAAACACCCATGAAAAAACGCGTAAAACGTGTTCGCCTTATATAAAAGATAGTAGTAACACACCGTCGAGAGGAGGAGGCAAAACTGTAGGAATAAAGACGGGGCCAGAGTATAGGTGGCGCTTTGAACAGTGCGGAACCGCCTATTTCCAGTAGACTATAGTCCTTACACTTACAAGTTACGCGTACTGTACCTATCTCGAGGCAGCATAATCGGAGTAAAGAAGGTTGGATCGTAGTTGGGTCATGCCATATGAAGTGTTGCCGAATAAAACTTTTTGTAAATCAAATAAACAATTGGTAAAACGTGTGTAATTGCCTGGTGCTATTTTAATGCTATCCATAACAAAGAAAAAGCAAAAGCTGCATGTACGTTAGCATGTAAATATAAAGTAAAGCATATTGCACACTTGAATAACGTATACTCTTCTTACGAGTATGTTTTATACGAGTATATTTTTATCTATCAATCATAAATTAAATCAATTTTTCTGATCAATACAAAATTATTTTCATTGCCTCCCTTGCATGCCACAGTCCAAAGTGCATCACCACAAAAAGGAGATCCACATTGCAGGTAGCTCCTAATTCACGTTGACACCGGTTGCATGTTACACAAATTATAATAAATTTTATTATATTCAATGTTCATGCATAAAGTCGCGTATTTCGTAGTCAGAAACAGAGAAGTCAATATATGTATTATATTATAAGATTATACGTTGTAACGGGCTTTTTACTTCACCCGGGGGAAAGCGGGGTCGGCACAGAGGCTCGTTTACAAAAATGACGTTGACCAACACGGCAATAGAAAGATGGAAAAGTGATAATTGACGGTACTGCAGAACAGGTGTTGGGCGCCAGGCTCGAGAGAGCCGTAAGAGACTATACTCTTACCAGATGTAAAATTTACCGTCCTATAGCATTCGTTCGCCGACTCGAACGGCGAACCAAACTCACACAGCTAAATTCGAAAAGCAAAACGATAACGGGGGCAAGAGTATTTCACACGAAGCAGGCACTCTAGCAGAGTAATGGAGAGCTTTCTAGTTTCGTTAATCGTTTGGTACGAGATTGTCTTTCAAATTGATATCGTCAGTAAATCTCTGCAATCGAAATCAGTCTTATCGTTTTGAGTATAGATTAATTTCAGCTGCTTGGTTAGGTATAAATACTTCAAAACCCTCAATGCATATTTGAAGTGTGTCTCGCTATAACAGTTTTGGTATCTACTCAAATTGTTTACACAATAGGAAATATCCGGCCTTGTGCCTGTACTCACGTATAAAAGTTCGCCAATCAGATTTTTATATTTAATTGTGACATCAATATCACTGGCTGGTTCTAGTTTTAAATTAGCTTCCATTGGTGTATTGTACAGTTTTGTATTTTCCAAATGATATTTCGTTGGTAGAGAGGCAATGTATTTTTCCTGTCTCAAAAACATAATATTTTTATCCATGTCATACTCAATGTTTATACTCATATAATTCTTAACTTTTCCCAAGTCTTTCATACAAAAGTGACCTGACAGTTTTCTTTTTATCCTATCAATACTGTTTTGGTTTGTACTGCATATAAGCATGTCAACCACAAATAGTAGTACATAGGTTGGTTCTTCATTTTCGTTGTTTGTATACAAGCAATAGTCGTGGTTGCTGCGTTTAAACTTTAGCTTAGTCATGAAATCAATCAAGCATTCGTACCAGGATCAGGGACTTTCTTTTAATCTATATAAGGATTTTAGTAGTTTGTAGAACTTATCATCACCTTTGCTATACGCTTCGGGTTGGTTAACATAGACTTCCGAGATAGTATTACCATTTAAGAAAGCTGTTTCAACATCAATTTGGTCTATTAGTAATTTATTTTGGCTACAATAGGACAATAGTATTTTCAGTGTCTGCGTTTTTGCAACGGGGGATTAGCATTTTCCAAGTGATCATTTTGTTGGTAGCCCCTCACGACTAATTTTGCTTTATAGCTATTTTCGACTTTCGTCTTGTGTAACCATTTCACACCTATCACTTTCCTATTTTTTAGTTTATCGACTAACTTTTATCTTTTGTTCAAACTTGCAATTTCTGAATCCATGGCTGCTTTACAGTTTATTGAGTCGGGAGATTCAATCGCCTCCTCAAACGTATTCGGTACATTCGCATCGCAATAATTTACATGAATACAGTTGCTTACGAAATCGTTATTAAAGTACTTTCTGTTACTTTGAGTTGTTCGAGACGAACGTCTAACTCCAAGTTCTTTGTCTTTATCTTTGGTTTCTTGTTTATTATTTTCCCCGTCGTCAGTTTCATTTATTATTTCATCTGTCTGGTCTGACTCTACACTTTGGTAATAACTTTCATTCTCGGTTTCAGCTTGACTAATCTCATTTTTCTGGCGTTAATTACTCTATTATTAATTAGCACTCTGTAGCCTGTTTCTGTATAACCTAATAATACTCCTAGTTTCGTTTTGTCATCCCAATTTGATTTTCTCGACTCTTCTGGCACTTCAACAAATATTCTACTTCTATAGATTTTTAAGTATTTTACATCAGGTTTTACATTGAAAAATATTTCGTAAGGTAATTTTTTCTCTATCGTGTTAGCAAGGGTTCTCTTTTTCAGGTAAGCTGCTGCTTTAATTATTTCTGGCCGAAACATTCTGTTAACCTTAGCTTCTTTCAAAAGGCATCATCTTATATCCATCAATGATCTATTACACCTTTTGGATATCCCATTGAGCTCGTGAACATATGGTGCACACGGAATCTTTTTTATGCCCTTTCCCCTGATAAATCTATAAACGTCTGCGTTTAAGTACTCCTTTCCGTTAACACAGACCAAATTTTTAACCTTTTTCTGTGATGTTCTCAACTAAGTTCACGTAATCGACAAAGCAATTGTACGTATCAGACTTCGCTTCAATACAATAGACTTTTGCTAACTTACTGTAGCCATCTATAAAGCTTAGAAAATATTTATTCCCAGCATTTCCTACAGTTCGGTGAGGCCCATAAAGATCGTTATGAATAACTTCCAAAATTTCTTGAGATCTGTTTCTATTATTTTCAGACGGTTTTTTGGTCATTTTGCTTTCTATACATATTGCACATTTTATAAACTCTAGCTCTAGTTTTTCTGTTAATTCTGTCAACAGTTTGCTTTGGCATAGTTTGTCTAAATAATTGAAATTGACATGGCCTAATTTTCTATGCCACTTTTCTTTAAGGGTTATGTTTTCTCTTTTTGCTAAACTGTCACTGGGTTCTATATTTTGGTTATTTATAATTCGACTTTGCTTGTGATATGAGTTTCCTTCTTTCTTAGCTATTCCTATCAACTGCTCAAATTTATTATAGGTTTTTGCGACGTTACCGTATGAGATTTTTTTATTTTGATCTATAACTGTCGAATGGCTAATCAGGTGTCACTTCATATTTTGGACGTAAAAGACATTATGCAGTGTTATAACACTCTTGTTTCCATAAATTTCAAATATTGCATTTACTTTCCCTATTTTAGTAGCTTTCAGGGCCCGTTCGTCTGGTAATTTTACATCAATCGGTTTCTTAAGTACTGTGTATTTACTAAAAATGGAATCATCATTCACGATGTGATCAGTACACCCACTATCCAAAATCCAATCAACTCCGTTTCCCTCATATAAATTATTCTCACAATTTTTATACTTATTGTTTACCTGTGAGGAATTTATCTTAGTGGCGAACGCATTTGCTTGTGTGTTTTGTTGGTTAGGTTGACTCCACGTTGTGTTCGATTGAGCACGTCTGTTACTGCTTCTTCCTCGACCGAATTGTCCACGATTGTAGAAAATGAATCGAACAGTCTAGTACTTTTAATATCTTTATTTTACATGACGTTTACTCTTACAATTTTCACTGAATACTGACTGACTCTTTTCTCCTGTCTCTATATGTATATATCCTTTGTTTTATTTTAGAACTTTCTTCTTCTAGAGTTTCCTATCTCTTGATCTTTCCTGCCCCTTCTTTCCTTCGTTATCTACTGTTTACTTCTTTACCAACTATACGCTATTCTGTCCTTACTTCTATAGAAAACAGTTGTATTGCTATACTTTCAACAACGATGATCACCTCTGCTCTGTCCTATTTGGAAATTGTTCCATTAACCTCGACTTTGGTTAAATCCACGTCCTTGTTCTCGGGCTTGACATGTTGGCATCGATGCTGACCTTAAGGTACACTCTGCTTGCTTGTGCGCAAATTTGCCTTTTCCTTCGTGTAGTGTGTACTTGTAGAGAAGGCACTGGATTTATCTTCGTTTTTACCTTTATTGCGTCTTTTAGACTATTTATTTATTGGATATTAAAAGGGGTCCAAATCACAGTTTATTATACATTGCACGTCCAAAACATATATATATCACAGGTAAACAAGTGTGTGGCACGACCGCATGGGAGAGCAGGCTCAAGCTAACTAACGACGAGACGAGCTCCCGCTCACCCGTTCACACACACACACATATATAGACGGAACTTGTGTTGAACCTAGTTCTAATACTTCCACCGTTCAACAAAACTCAGTCATTTCAATTAATCGTCTTAAGTCATGAAACCTTTCCTTAGCTAGAACTTTTGTGAACAGGTCTGCAAGCTGTATTTACTTTCGACATACACAATCTCAATTTCTTTTGACATAAATTTTTCTCGAATAAAATGAAAGTGTAATTCAATGTGCTTGGTACTTCTATTTGAGGACGGATACTTAGCCAATTGAATGGCTCCTTTGTTGTCAACATTTACTATTGTTGGTCCAGCACATCCAATTCCGATTTCATTTAGCAGTCTTCTCACCCATACTAATTCACGTACTGCTGTACTCGCTGCAATGTATTCCGCCTCTGTGGTACTCATTGCTATTACAGATTGTCTCCGAGAGAACTATAAGATGGGACCAGAGGCGAGAAACATTACACATCCACTTGTGGATTTCCGTTCACTCAAATCACCGGCATGATCCGCATCAGAATACACAGTCAAGTCAGACAATTCACTATTCATACCATTAAATTCAATTCCGTAATTCGCAGTTAGGTTCACATATTTTATAACACGTTTTAAAGCTTCCCAATGAGTATTGTCGTAATTACATATAAATCTACTTAAATAGTTCACTATAAATGTCAAATCAGGGCGAGATACAACAGTTAAAAACATCAAACTGCCGATCGCTTCACGGTAAGGAATTCGTGTAATATTTGTTTTGTTTACGTTTTCCAGTCTTAGACCTGGACATGCGGGTGTGCTCACAGGCTTCACATTTTCCATATTAAACCTTTTTACGGTCCTTTTTGCATAAGCTTCTTTGTTAATAAAGATAATTTTCTTTTCCCTATTTCTCTTAATCTGCATCCCTATGAACACATCAGCCTGTCCAATCTTTACTTCAAACTCTGACATAAGCGCTTCCAATACATTATCTATCTTATTCATACATTTTACAATAATGATTCCATCGTCAACAAACAAAGCGAGGTACAAGGGTTCGCGTCCATTCTTACACACATACACAGACCACTCGGATTCACAGCGCACAAAACCAAATCTTGTTAAAAACTCACTGAACCTCGTGTTCCAACACCTTGACGCTTGCTTCAGTCCATATAATGATTTCTTTAATTTTAGCACTTTCTTCTCGCCGATGCCCTTGGTGTCCAATCCGGATGGGATTTTTATGTATATATCCTCCTCCAAAATCCCATACAAAAAGGCGGTTTTTATATCAAATTGGATCATCTCTAGATCTAGTTTTGCAGCTATTGCAAATAGTCCTCGAAGCGATTCATATTTTACTACAGGTGCAAAAGTTTCCTCGTAGTCTATACCTTGGCGTTGTTTGAAACCTCTTGCACATAATCTGGCCTCGTATCGTCTTATGTTTCCTTGGGCATCGGATTGTGTTTTGAACACCCATTTGGTATCCAGTAACTCAGCATTTGGGGGATAGTTGAGAATTTCCCAAGTACCATTTTTTTTATGCGACCGCAACTCGTCTTCAATGGCGGCTTGCCACTGCTTCTTCTCTTCGCAATTTATGGCATCCTGGAAGTCTATTGGTTCTGATACTGCTGAAAGATTTGCGTCATATCGCTTCGGTCTCTTGATCATGGATCTGTTTCGTAAATTCGGGGTCTCTGTGAACGTGCGGTCTGTCAGCTTTCTTTTGTTCTTTCTCACGCCTGGCTCCTGGATTGCTCTATTTGCTTCTTCACTTGAAGATTCCAAGGTGATGTCCACTTCTTCTATGCTGCGGTTCGAATCCTCACTCGACGATGGATCCTCTTCGTGAGTGGCTTCTCTCTGCTCATCCGAAGTCCGTAGACATATTTTGGGGCTTTCAGGTGGCTTGAAGTTTACGTCTCGAGCCAATTCCAATTTCTTCTTCAGTGGATCGTACACTCTATAATTACGCGACCCTTCCTGGTACCCAACGAGAAGAACCTATTTTGCTTTTTTATCCAACTTCTTTGTTTTTACATCGGGTATGTGGTGAAAACCTTCCGTTCCAAATGGTAGCATGTGCTCAACGTTTGGCTTCCTGCCATGCCAAATCTCGTATGGAGTGACATGCCTATTTGATGCAGATGTTGTCCGATTGATCGCGTAAACGGCCGTATTGACAGCCTCTGCCCATAAATTTCTGGGTAAGGATCTTGAATACAGCATGCTTCTGGCGGATTCAACGATGGTCCTGTTCTCCCGCTCGATCCTACCGCTTTGTTCGTGGCAGTAAAGGACTGAGTTCGCCAGCACGATTCCTTTATTCTTGAAAAACTAAATAAATTTCTCATTTACAAATTCTCGCCCATTATCGCACTTTACAACTTTAATTTTCCTATCCTACTGCGTCACGATAAAATTAAAGAAGTCGATAAATTTTTGAAATGCTTCACTTTTGTTTCTCAAAAAAGATACGAATCGATACCCAGACCGTCTGTCCTTGAGAAGCATAAAGTATTCTGCTCCACCCAACGAAGCAGACATGTTTCCACACAAATCCATGTAGATGCACTGGCCAACCTCATAGTCTTCATCTGGCGTGGCACTCTTTTCTGATGTCATCTTGTGGTTTTTTCCATATGCGCATCCTTCGCAGAAGGCTTTCTCATCTTTCACCGTGTTCACCCCTTCAATGCTGCCGGCTTTCAGCATACTCTTCAGCCTCTGCTTGTTGACGTGCCCCATTGATTCATGCAGACTCTGCATGCTGCATGCTCCGATGTTTGCCTCTGCTGTGCATACCTTGAAAAATAATACGCAAATGTCGTTGTAATATTTTATGCCTTCGGCCACAGTCTGTCCTGCTGTTGTCTGTATCTCGACCTGATCCTTTACGAAAATGACTCTCAACCCTTGATTAGTGGATACATTTACTGAAAACAGGTTCTTCTTGAAGGAGGGAACATATAATACATTTGTGAGCAGTCCGTCCACCCATTTCCCTTTGACTAGTCGCTTTATTTTGATGCACCCAACTCCCTCCACCTTCCGAGACTCGTCATTACCCATGGTGACCTCGGTATTTGCGACATCGGCAAAGTCGTACAGCCATTCACGGCGGAATGTGGTATGGCGCATGGCACCGCTGTCGGTAAGCCAGAGGTCTTGAACATTGGTACTTTGAAGCTTCTGCCATATCTGACAGGTGGCGTTAGCTTCCAGCCTGTCGGGCTCTCTATCATTCATCGTCGCCACAAATGCAGCAGCAGCGCCAGCATTCACACATGGTTGTAAGAATTGGTTGTTCAGCATACCAAAGTAGTTTGCGGATGACTGTGTCGCTCCTCTTCTATAACGACCTCTGCCACGACCTCTGCCTTGTTGTCGATGCCTTATTTTTTTTTGCCGACAATGGCGTGCGATGTGTCCCTTCCCGTGAGAACGATAACATTCCACGTCCGGCGCGCCATTTCTGCTGTGCTGTGGCTTGGCATTGGAGGAGAACAGGGCGCCAACCGACGTCACGTCACTCGATTCCTTGTTGACTCTTTTCTTTTCTTGTTTGATCAGCCTCTCTTGAAGATGCTCCATGGTTTGGTTTTGGGTGCTCACGCTGTCCCACGCCGTTGCAAAATAACAATAACTCTCGGGCAGGCCTCCAAGGATCTTTGCCATGATCGATGCTTCCGACATTTTCTCGTCGATATCATGGAGTTGATTAGCGATGTTTTGAATTCTAGTGACATATTGATTCATCGTCTCTTGATCCTCCATCTTGGTGGCGTGGAATTTTTGCAGCAAACTCATCTTGTTAGTTTCTGAGTTTTCTTCATGTAACGAGCTAAGTTTCCTCCATATCTCATTTGCAGATCCACACGTCAAGACTTGCTTGATTTGCTCGCTCGTCATCGTTGCCAGCATAGCGCTCGTCGCTTTTGCGTCCTTTTTCTTCCAGGCCCTTGTCAATGCGGCATTCGTAATCTCTGGCCGTAATTCTTCTCCAGTACTAACTAACGACGAGACGAGCTCCCGCTCACCCGTTCACACACACACACACACACACACATATAGACGGAGCTTGTGTTGAACCTAGTTCTAATAGCTTCGCTCTTCGATCGATTTCATTTTTGTTTTCGATTTTGCATATTCGACTGTCCTTTCTCCTTCTGGTAGCACCTCAATCAAATCGCCGATGTAATTATATGATGACGGTGAAGTCTTTAGCATGTAGCGTAATTTTTCTTACTCAATTAAAGTCCCACCTGCTCCTGTTAATCCATTCGTTGCCTTCTCGAATTCGTCAAAAAACGATCTTACTTCGTTCAAGTCTTTAAGTTTGATATTTTCCAAGTTGTTGCTGCACACCACCTGAAGCGCTGTTGACTTCTTTTGGTACATCTTATCGAATTTTTTCAGAATTTTTAACGTTGAATCGAGGTCACCGATATACTCGAGTTGTTTGTTAAAAATCGAAATGTAAATGTAATTTGTGGCTTTTATGTCTGTATGTGTTCATTCTTTGTCTTCATCTTCGTTTGTTTTTTCTCTTATCGCCGACTCCTCACACTTCTTGAACTCGAAGAACTTGAGAATTCTTCTATTCCAGTTGGGATAGTCTTCTCCATCGAAAATTGGAATCACCACATCGTCTACTTTTACGTACGCCATTTTTCCTTTGTTCTAAGCCCGGCACGTGTCGCAACTATTTCTTCGTTTCACTTTTCCACCCTTTTTTTTATTTTACCTTTTTTCGATCAACCACGCTCTGCTACCATGTTGATCAAAGGTCGATTTTGGTTAATTGTTTGAGAAATATATTTATTAGAACGATACAAAGAATGGTAACTTTTAATATGCATGATGCTTCGCCAGCTCGGTTAAACTTCAAGTGAGGGCCGCCTAGAAACGTAGTCCCGGTTTCATCTGATAAGAGTAGCGTTAGCTTGCCATAGGTGGCGGCACTAGCTTGGAGGTAAATATAAATGTAGTCTCACATTTAAGAGAACTTTATACTAGAGTTCTCAGAAAACAATGTGTTCGTTTCAAAATGGCTAGAGAAACTTGCCACCAATTCTTGTTGTTTTCAAAGAAAGCTAATTTTTACAATTTGGTGAAACAATGATTTGGAAAATACTGGAGGAACAACTGCTCGAATTGACTTATCCTTTGACATATCGTTCGACGAGATTGAGAGCCGTTTGTTAAAACTCAGCCACTTAGTCTTTGCAAATTTTGAATTTATGTTGTTGTGCTGAAAGTTATTGTCCGAAATGTTCAAATGTTTCACTGGCGGTTGATTATAAGGAAATGATTGAATTGTTATTTTATTGGAGAAGGTTATTAACTAGACTTGATGATGAATTTGGTTATTAATACGATCACTTAATACTACCTGATTCTTGCGAATCAGGGCCGAACTTGATTTGGTTTTAGGAAATGGAATGTCATAAAAATGTCTATTCGCGAGATATCAGGATGAGTAAAAAATAGGAAACATTTGAAGTTGGGTGATAGTGAGTCTTTGCAGTTAAAACGTTGACTGAGGATATATAAAGACTGATAGCCTTATGGGACTTTGCGTAACCGAATATGAACGAGAAAAATTCATCGTCAAACAGCGCCCTCTGCGTCTACCCTGCACCCGCAACTAAAGTCGGTAGGCGGTCGGTACGCAAAGGTGACAAGAACTGATGTTACCATCGCTTACCGCGTGTACCCAGACAATGCAGAGTCGAATATTATTATGCTTATGGAATGACGAATGAGAACGGGCTGAAATTTTAATATAACCCCGTATGGACGCCGCATGCTTTTCATCTATGCAAATTCATTTGAGCAAAATTCAGCAATGATAATCCAACTCCATCGGAACGATAAAAATAATATTATCTAAGTAGATGCACAATAAACATACACTTGGTTTAAAAGGAATAGAGTTAGAAACCTTTTCTTGATGCAAATAATGGGAGAATGAGTCGATAAAGTTATTCGAAGGATAAAAATATATGGTTGTTCCTATATGTACCCTATGTAATTTGTGAACATATGTTTATTACATAACCCATACCGTTGACTGAATACATAGTCTTCAGTCAAGGCTAATAACTTCATAGCGAACGAAGATGCAGCGGAGGTATAAAACTAATTTTTTAACTTAGGCTAGATTTACGTGGTTTTTCAAAAATATGATTTATTTGCAGCGGAAAACGCAGACCATTCCACACAAAGAACTACTTGTGAATATTTTTTCGAATAAGTGAAATTGAAAAATTATTATGAATAAAAGTTAATGAAAATCATTCATTGATCAATTCGGTAGACAATTGCTAGTTACATGTTGAAAGTCTGAGATAAAGAAATTAAAGCATCAATCCAATTGCTGGAACATGCAATCCAAGTATGCCCAGACAAAAGGTGACAATGATAAATAGTATTCAGATATATAAGCTTTTGCCGAAGTAGAGTGAAGCAATTGAACGTAATTTAATGTTCGTAAATCCCTCTTTTCACTCATAAAACTTTTTTGAAATGTCATATAAATTAATTACAATTTTAAATTGGACATAAAAAACTAAAGACTGATATTACCTAGAGATGGTTTTTCCGGATTATTTATAATCAAATTCTTATCAATTATCGCCGATTGCATACGGATGGTTTCATGCTCAACAGTTTATCGCTCGTGAATGCGGCAAAGGTCGATGCAAAAAGTTTGGACACGTGCAGTCTTTGAAGTACGATATCTCTGTCAAAAAAAGGATACGGAAAATGTCGTCAGACCTTTCGGAAGCTTCAAGAGTCTTCTACTTTCAACAAATCATTGACCTTGTCTAACAATAAGATAAGATTCCGACGTTAGCATATCACCAGCAATAGGTTGAAAATTGTGGTTCTCAATTTTTTCATTTTATTTTGCAGACCGTTGTCATAAGTAGAATTTGTTTCGTCGCCACTCGTTGGAGTATACATGGAAACCCAAATAAGAAACAGAGACATGCCCCTGAAAATACTAATTTTGAAAATGATATTGATAATGAAAGGGTACGATCTTAGGATCGAATGAAGCCATCAGACGAAGCTCAATATTTAAAAGAATAAAATAAAAATTAAGAACCATTTAGTTCATACCGATTTTATTGAAAAACACCGCGCATGTGAAATACTTGTCTCCTCCGGAAGATATGCTCACATTGAATAACCGGGGAGCGCTAGAGTGCAAGTATGGTAAAAATCGATCAAAAAATAAGGCATTCGATCTCCGTTCAAAAGAAATTGAATCGGGCTGGTATAATATACCGCATAACTGTTACTTTGTGCACACTCGGCCGCTCTCCCCAATCTGATACGCGCGCGCTCGAGATGCGCCTCGCAGAAAAGGCGAAGAGAGGCGTAGCACCCATCGCTGTGCCGCTCACCCCTTCACTCGTAATCAGTCTGGCCACTGCCATGTAGTATTTTCGCCCAGTCGGTGCCTTAAACCACTCACTCTACTTGGGCCGGCAAATGCATCGACTTGCAGCTCGTTAACCACTACCTGTACGTTTTTGACATAACTACATAATAAGACGTAACAGTGACGGGTAATTCTTTAGTTTCAAACTAGAAGTTACGGTCAACACCGTTCATTTTTAATTACTCTAATAAAATCAAAATCTTCAAAAAAAAATTCCTACTTCGAGGTTTTGAATGAAAATATTGAATGTAATTGTAAATATAACGAATTTTCCCATTCAAGAAGAAGAAGATTTAATTTTCAATTGAATTTTATAAAAACAGGAGAACTGATTCATGATCCAATGTTCCGAATAAAGAGAATGAAAATGAATTCCTATTAGAATTTTTCGAAATAAGAAGTGAGAAATAATTCTGAAAAATAAAAATAATTCCTACTTCAATTTCTTGGAGTACAAAAAAATAATCACATTATATTTTTTGAATCAAGAAATAAAAAACATCTCAAAATTGATACTTTGCTTCTACATTCAAGTAGGTACTGGCTTGCCTATCAACGCTAATCTGTACTTTCTATGTAAAAACGACTTTTAGCCCGTAAAATTGAACAATTTACAAATCGATAAATTCATAATTCGATTTGTGTTTTAGGGGTAGTGAACGAATTCCGACGAGCGGCTGTCGAACTCACGGGTTGAACTAGACCTTGAACTAGACGGAGTCGTCACCTACGCGTAATTACACGTCTCTCTAATTCTCTACGCAGGGAATGAGCGGTCAGAAAAATAAGTAGTACCAACGGACAAAACTACTTTAAATTGATATCAAGCACTGTTGAGTGTGAAATTCTTATTCGTAGAAAGTTGATTCGGACGATTGATAAATGTTAGAATCGATACTTCCAGAGTAATTAGAACTTAGAGAATAAAAGGAGTATATAGAACTCGATGAAGAAGAGGTTATAAATTGGATTGTCGGAGTATAGAATAAAAGCATATTTTTGACAGGTGGAATAGATATACATACTTGTAGAGAACGTTCATGAAGATCTATCTTATATATATATCTTATATGACGGGAGATATATATCTTCCGTCAGGGATTTAAAGCCATTGCGTAAATGCATACATTGTATGTGACGATACCGTGGTGTCAGCTGATGCGCCCGCTGGTACGACTTTACTGTGTGCAGAGGCTAATTACATAGTTTCAATTTTATTGCAAATTTTGGGTTATAGTTTTTGTCTTGCTTCACCCGTTTCCAAAATCATGTACTTGCACATCTAAACTCCTAAAAGTTAAGTCTTTCGAGATTTATCAAAATTTTAAATTGCATTAGTTTGAGTCGAGGTTTGAGTAATATCTAGGGTGCAGGTTTCTGATGTTTCTCAGATTTTTCGGATAGCTCTGCGAACAAAAATACGTCTCTGACATATCGATGGTATTAGCTAGCATTGATAGTTTTCCTCAAAGATGAGCAAGGGATCATTGGACGCAGAAGACTCAAAGCTTTCGGAAGATTTTGCAACCAATCATCAACTTTTTTTGACATGTAAATCAAATTCCAAAGCCACGTATCTGTACTCTTTGGGCTGACACGCCTTTCACCTAACAATAATAAAAACTTATCACGCGCACTTGTAACTCCTAATATTTCAGAAAAAATATTTTCATATGAGAAGGAAGATTATGGTCTGCGACGAAGTGATCTTCATGTTCAATTATGAATACGTACAAACAAATTCTTGGGTTATCCTGTTGCTATAATACTTCCGATTCCCGTTTTCGGTATTCTTTTGATTCTAAGCGCCTACAAACCTGGTATTTCCTTTTGAACAGCCTCTTCAACTTTTTTAACTTCACCTTTCAAACAGGTAACAATATAGTTGAATTTCACTTCTTAAAATCAAATAAATGTGCAACAGTGCAAGGTGTAACTATACTCGTTTCAACTTCCTTTGATGCGGGATAGCAGATTTCAACTATGAACTTTTGGTAACGGTAGTACATACAGCCGACAGGATAAAAATTAACTTTACGGATAATGTATATTCCTATTGGAAATAGAATTTCATGGTTTGAGAGCCATCGGATTACCCCCTTGAAAATCAGTTAATGAAAAACAACCGTTGATTTTTCAGTAATGTTATTTATGTAATTCTGAACATATCAAAATTTTCCCTTCAAGGAAAGATTTTTTCACGTCTCTTTTTGGTACTTTATGAATTAACAATAATCAATATTTAGCATCTCAACAATTGAGAGGAAAAAGATGGTTTGATACGTACTTGAGTACTATGCAGAAGGTAAAATAAATTATTCTTAGCTATTTTTCATCTTATTTCCAAAAAGTTGTAGTACTGACAGACAGTGTTAACATTTTTTTTGAATTTTCACTAAATACACAAGACTTTTGTTCTAGATTCCAGTTAATTTGCAACGAAGCTCATGGTAGATCCATTTTCATTATTCATTTTCATATTTGTTCAAGAATTTTCGTCATTTTTCTCAATTAAAACCTAATAAGCGCTTCCAAATTTTGCGAAAAAACTCATAAAATAGGTCCAGCTTTCGAGATATCTTCATAATGCTTATGGCAAAGATAGAGACTCTTTCAGAATTTTTTGGATGTTTTCAAAACTTGAAAAATTGAATTTTTTCAATTCACAATTTTAGAAGTGCATAACAAAGCCAAAAAATTCTTCGTAGGGACATTCTTGACACGATTGGAATTAAAAATGAAGTAGTGTCAAATTTTTCCAAAATGTTTGTATCTTAAAGTTGATTTCCCAAAAAAACTCTGAGAAAGTAAATTGAACATCTTAGAGATGCCACTGTCGCCTATAAAATATTTGATATATTCAGGTACATATAAATGATACTCGTTCATGCAAGATTGACTTTTATTTCTCCGTTGTATAATTTCGGCGTACATATTTCTCGTACAGGACTTTCTCAACTTATCAATTTCACGATGACGACGGTATGTTACCAACGTTTTGCACGTAATAGTTATTGATTATGAAGAACTTCTTTTACCGGCCTGGTCAGTTACTTGGTCGATAATACGTGAAACTGCTAATACCCCCAAACCCGCCCAGACCCGCCGAACTGTTACGAAAAATAACCCAGGGTTATAAGTCTTTACATATCCTCAGTCAACCGTTAAAGGAATAAACTGCTCAATTTTAACGGAATAGCGGGAGACTTGAGGCCGGTTACATTTAAGATTTTCCAGCTACTACTATTGCTCGGAAGGGCTAACTCGGGTTGACATCTACGCACCTCGCGACTTGACAGACGAAAGATATGGCTTCTTGGCCCTGTCGGTCCAATAGCCCTCGGTTGAAACCAAGTTACAGAGTAATTAGCCAATGAGGTGCAAAGGCGACCCCCAGGTGCCCGAATCTACATGGTCAGTGTTACTCCGACTGCTTCGACGATGGTCCAACGATTCTCTCAATCTTGTCATTTACATAATTAAAATATTGACAATAGGTATCTTAATGTAATTTTCACACAGACAGCCATACTGTATATTAATTAATCTGTTTTAATTTGGTGCTTCTAATGTAAGCGGTTTTTCCTAATTATTGCTGGAAAATATACCTTAATAAAAGAGAGATTTTTTGGTTGAGCTAATTGGTACTAGCTCAGCGTTTCTTCGCTTAGTTCTTGGTGCTAGTAAATCTGATGCAAAGTTAAACCTAATAGAGCAAGAGCCCGTGGCCGCCACACCTTCGTTATTTCATAAAAGCTGAAAGTTTCTCAGCGCATGCCTCTAACACAGGTAGGAACGATAGCTTACTATGGAGTTTAAATTATAGTGACTTTGGCAGGTAACAGGTAACAAAGGTGTGTAATATATCAGCCTAAATTCGTTTTATTATAGAACTCAATTTTTTCGGATTTTCTTCTGCCTAGTACTAGAAAACGATCTAACATACTGCCAGACAATTAGTTATCGTGGCAACTCCTCGCTAGACACCCTCAAACTTCGATGAAATATAATTGTACTTACGTTATGGCATAAAAGACAATTTTTGTATATATTTTTTCTGCAATTATAAAAATACATTTCCCCAGTTGTCAGACAGTTTTGATGGTTCTAACACTTAGCCAGACTAACTTAAATGTGCGAGCGTGTGGCAATACTCATCCATAGGTGTGAGTGAGACAGTGAGTTAGGTTTTCCGCGCTCTTTACTGCGCATTCCTTGGTACCTCAGTAGCTTTCAGCTTTCATAATATAACGAAGGTCTGGCGGCCACGGGCTCTTAAACTATAATACTGGGGACTGTACGTGACCTTTTCTAGGAGGGGTGGAAATATTGGCTAAACGAATATGAGATATAGCGCTATTTATCATGCTGTCTAACATTGTAAGAAAACTCTCGAGCACTCTTGAGTGGACTGAAGGTATACCATTTGGTTACAATTGAATTTTAAAAATGTTTTGAAAAAGGTACGCCGAGGCAATACGTCGGAACGTAACACGAACATACAATAGTAAAAAGATCCCAGATTCTTGTGGAAACATCGGTTTTCTCGTATAATTTTGTTTGAATTTGTCGAAATTGTTGGCGATACGAAGACGCCGCTCCAGGCTGCCGAGGCACGGCACCACATTCCAATCAATTATCCGAACCTTTACCTTTCACTGGTCCACGGTCTGATACATAATTCCATGCCAAATTGGACGGTTTGAAAAATTGTGATTTTTGATTTTCTCAATTTTTTTTATATTCTTTAGTACCCCTCAAAAGAGTCTTTTTGGTAAATTTTGAGATTATTTTGAACACTTTGTGAAAAAGTATCAAATTTAAAAAAAAACCTCATTTTCTTGTTTGTTGTTCATAACTTTCTTAATAATGGTCCAAATCGAAGCTTTCTTTTCAATCTTTGTTTTTAGATAGCCTTTACAGAACAAAATATAACAAAAATATTCAATGTGTTTTGATTAAGATTTTTGAGTTTGAAATGTTAAATCGTGTTTTTGAAGGTGAGTGTATCATTGGAATTTTTTGAAACTTTTATATTTCAAACGACTATACTTTTATTAACTTAAAAGTTGACCGGTACAGTCGTGAGCCCTCCATAATTACGATTTTTTTCGATTTTTGTAAATTAAAAAAAAAAATTTCTCATTATAAATCATTATAAATACCGATTTTTGTAACTGTATACTCTAATTTTACTTATTTTAAATTGAATTTCAAGACTTTTTAATTGTTAATAGGTGTTTAAAATCAATAAGTAAACGTCAAGTCTATTTATAAACAATTATAACAAACGTTTTTATTTATTTTTCTATTATTTCAGAAATTATTCAAAAATGATGTTATGAATGCTATTTTTTGTTGCAAAGTATTTTGTTTTATTTAAATAATATTATCTTTATGAATTTCTATTCAATCATTGCAAGAAGCAACGGAAATATATTAATCCAGTCGGAACAGATACGACACCTATTCAAAGACACCACCAATGCGCTAATTTTTAATAGGTTTTTTGGACCTACGGGAACATGCCCTCAAGTTCGTGACCACGTGGGAGTTGCATTTTAGCAATGAAACATCATTAAAAATTGAAAATCTGATTTTTTTGAGTTATCTTTTTTGAAATGCGTTTCATCGAAAAATGTTTTCCTCAAAAGTTATGCGTTCTAATGATTTCTATAAAATAGGTCCCATGCAAACATGATCTGAAATTGTTAGTTAAGCAGTTAATTGCAGTTGAAAATTGGTTTTCTCAATTTGATTTTTGGTACCGTTATCTGTGATTTATCAACATTTCTTATCAAAACTCATTCATCATGTAAAGAAAACCTTGCCCAAGAGATACGTGCGAGTTTTATTGATCTACGGTGTATAGTTAATCAACAATCTGCGATCTACGAAAATCCGGAGTTTTTAAATTCCCATTTCCGAGTAAGGCTCACAGAGTCGAAAAAAATCGAGGAGCTTCGTTTTGTCATGTATGTTACGGGGTAGGTTGTATAGGTTACGATGAGCGGTAACCGAAACCTACTCTACGCCCCAGCCAAGATGTTATTTGGCTATTTAGGGGTTCGTATACGTCGATTATGCACTTGGGTGCGCCTACTCTCAACTCAGGGAGTGAGTCAAAAGGTGTCTTAAATGATATGGTTGATTTATTAGCTTTTGATTTAGTAATTGATATGTCGTAGTGGTCGAAGTATAAGAGCCGGGTCTCGAGAGAAAATTTATTAAATTTGTTACTCGTGCTAGGGTTAGGAAATAAGTGGCGAGCTTAAGGAGCTGTATAAGACTCGCTAGTTGCAGTGTAGGATGAGCTGAGTTGGCAAATAGTGCCAGCGCCACGCAGTACGAACTAAATGGGGCGATCAGAAGCGGATACAGCTCCCTAAATGAAATACATAGGAGCGCTAGGGGGCTGGTTGTATCATCATTTTTAGGTTAACTCTATTCCAGCAATCTCTATAGAATAAAAAATAGGTTCTAAAAGTCTCGGTAGATGGCGTTAGCGAGTACCAGCTAAGGTAGCGCTAACTTCAATGAAGTTCTGAAGACAATAAGAAATCAAATTGAGAGATACCGACATTAACCGGTTGACTAGCATTGTATCACATATGACCAAATCGAATAACTTTCTTGTTTTTCAACCAATTTGACTGAAACTTGGTGTATGATGGTTTTTGAGGTCACTGAATCTGAATCCGGGGATAGAATTGCAAAATTCAATATGGCAGGTCCAAAATGGCCAACCCGAAGTAATTAAAAATGTTCATATGTTACAGAGATTTCAGGAAAACTTTATATAGGGGTTTTTGCCGTCACTGATTACGGATCCGAGGTCAGAATTTAAAATCAATCCCTTATAACATTCTTTACCTTTTAGGGATGATAGATGGAAAAATAATTTCTGTGATAAAATTAAGAGCATGAAAAACCATCGGTACAAAGAAATTTGCATACGATAGCGGAGAAATTGAATTTTAGAAGGTATTGAATAAATTGAAAAATTCAACCCCATCCCCAATTTTAGGGTTGAGAGTAGTAGACAAATTGGAGTATCTGCTGCAATTTCCTCAATTTAAAAATGTAAAAACCCTTCTGATGAATTGGAAGAAGAGAAAAATCAACCTCCAACTCCTAGAAATAGGGGTGGGGAGTTAGCAAATCGTGTTAATAACCCCCAAAATCGATACAGAGACTCAAAACATTCCTATATTCCGAATATTATGTGATTCGCTTAATTTTTCGACTTGGCCAGTTTGAGCATGAATAGTGAAAACTGCCGTGCCAGTCAACCGGTTAAAAAAAATTTTAACGTTGATTTAAAATATTTTAATGCCCTTTCTTTTTTGAAGCAATGCACTTCTAAGATTTTAAAATATTTTCGTAAGTAAGTCATGCTTTTTCGGTTGAAATATTTTTTTTCATATACTTCTCTGGTAGTATAAGTGTTTTGATGCGATTTCACGCAAGATTTAGAAAAAAACAATATTAGTTGTTTTTCATAATGTTCTACCACTCCGAAAAAATTTAAAAATTCCTGAGTGTAAAAGGGTATAGACGACACGTTTCGACAAAATTTGACGGTGGACACTATTAAATAGAATGATAAAAAAAATTATTATAGTTTGATTTCTGTTCTTAAAAATCGGCAATCCCCCGGAGATTCATAATGAAAGTGTTTTTTTTTTATCCCTGTTACTCCTAAAAATTGGGGAAAAAATCACTATTCATTAATTTAAAATTTCACTGTTAAAAATAAAAAAATCGAAAAAAGGTTTTTTTTTTAATCTCAAAAACCGTTGGAAATAATGAGCTAAAAATTAAGCTGAATTATTTTATTTTAATGTCAAATCGACCCCTCAAGTGCAAATCAAAAAAGCCGCGTGGGCAGATTTCCCATACAAACCCGGCTATACCCTTTCATCATTTCGTTGTGCCGTATTTTACGTATACACGACGATTTCGTAGCTGGCTTGTAACTTGGAATTATTATCAAATTATTTTAACCGTCTTTTTATTTTCGTTCGTAGTTTTGAAAGAAAATATGTTCAAAATTTGTCGAAAGAATGTATATTACGAAAGTGAAGATATTGACACGTTGTAATGGATGAAAACTGCGAAATACGATGAATTAATTGCATGCTACTTTTACGGCATCTTCTCGTGTAGTGAGAGCGAGATCAAGTCGAGATGGAAATCGTTAGCGTAACAACACAGGTCAAGCCTTTACTTATGCGTTTACTAAATAGGTTAAATTATAATGTTTTAAGCTAGGCGGGCTTATTCATACTGTTACAACCTGTATATGAGACCGTACATTAGTCAGTCTATTAACATAGTCGCTATGGCCGCTATTACGAAAAGAAAAAGCTAACTATGTTTTGAAATTACTACAAATAAATCAGTCTTGTTTCAACATATCTCTTGCGTAGTTTATTCTACTGGAAGAAATAATTTTGAGATAGAAATAGTGTGCGTGCAGAATACTTTTGCTTTTAATTTCTTACAGGAGTTATTCAGCTGTTTTAAGACTCTCAGGTTCACTAATTAATACCAAGCACACGTAAGCAGCAATGTACAATTTACTTGCAGATGTCAAGTAAACAGTAACTTACGAACTTATTAATTTACGATTATTTGCTTTTGTGTAGATTTTGAAGACGTCCGCAACATATCTCTCCGTTTTACGAGCGACCGAACCTGCACACTAATCCGAACGCCGATTGAAACACTAACGGAAGCATCAGTGAGGAAAGCCCTGGCGAAGCGGATAAGCTAATGGAGAATTGCAAAAAGAAGAATAAATTATCAAAATTACAATGAATTCTTATTATTTTTCCATGTCTCATAAAGACTGGATCAAATAAAATCCTCGTAATAGACCATAACAAAAAAATTAGTTTCCATGCGATTTTGAAATCAAATCGTTTCCAAATCTAATTCTGCCGTAAATTTAACTACTAAGTAGAATCAAACGCTATAGTATCGACATAATAGTAGTAGTATATACCTATAAGATATGGGGTATTACATATTCCATGCCAGTCAGGAAACAATTGATCACGACTTTCTTATTTTCAACAAGCATTTCTTAAACAATTACATAACTCTGAAGAAGTTTTTTCCGTCGCGAAAATGTCACGATTGGCTTTCAAAAACCAAAAATAAAAATGTACCTTTTTCGATTTTGAAAATTCTCACAAATTTCGGAGTGTAGGTCATTTTGTTATTATGTTCTGTAACGTGGCATTTTTAATACGCGTTACAAACGGCTCCCTGAACTCTGGACGGAGCCCAAAAGTAGGGATTTCGCGAAAATAATCGCCTATCATTTCGACAAGAGAGCCAGGACAAGGGTCACGCATCCAAAACTCCGAGAGGGGACTCGTTACAGGCTAGCGAAAATCATATTTTAGGATTTTTGTTTATTTTTGTTTCGAGTATGTGCGACACCAGGCAGGGAGTCGGGGCGAATTTAACAATGTCTTGCGACGGCAGTAACAGAGCCTTTCGACGGAGGAACGACGAGAGCGAGGCTACGAAGGGAGCGCCGACGCAGAACTCTACCGCGAGGGAAACCGAGGCGGACGAAATTCCCGTTGTTGCGATACGTAGCCTCCCCGCAGAACACCAGCATCGTGGGCCTCGCGAAGCCGTCACCACGCCACTTAGTCCAGTCGGAATGTACATGAGTTCTATTCAACAGCCGTGCCAAATCGCCATTTTTTTTGTAGGTAGTTTGGACCTCAAAGAATATATTGTGAAATTTGAGGTGTCGAGAAATGACGGCTGCTGGCCGAAAAAATTATTTGAAAAAAAAAAATCTCTATTTTCATGTTATTATCTTTGGAATGAGATTTATCGAAAAATGTTTCCTACAAAAAATGTGCGCCGTAATGAAATCTACAAAATAAGTTCTATGCAAAAATCACGTATAATTATTGGGCGGCGGTAAATCACTGTTAAACAAAAATTTTTCAAAATGTTTATTATTGTATTTACGTGGTTTATTTATAAAGTACTGTTCTGAAACTCATCAATCCCCTAAAAGAAACTGTCCCGAAGAGATATCGATAAGTATTATCCAGCCATGTTATATAGTTTAGCAACAATGACCAATTTTCGTAAATCCGGCGTGACGATATAGCACTTGTTCCACAAGGCCGAGAAGGTGCAAAAAATCAGGGTGATTCTTTTCAGCATGTACATTCAGGATTTAACTGATAAGAATAGGTTTTTCAAAAAAAAAACATGTTTTTCGAGGATATAAAATTTTAGCTTATAAACAAATAGAAGTTACGCCTTAAATATTCAAGTTATTCAAAATGTTCTTTAAGATTCTCATAGGTCTTAGCGAGACGCGTAATCTAAAAAAAAGTCTCAATATCTTTATTACAAGCCGAGATACAATCATTTTTGCGTTTGTTTAATTTATTACTGTTTGAATAAACATTTTCACGAAATTCAAGTTCGGGGGCATTTGGATTAGTGTTGGGCATAATATTTGATATTATACAAACCGTTTTGAGCATTAATCTCATGGCAGATCATGACTGCATTCGGTCGCTCGCGCGCGGAATATACGGATAGCAGCGTCGGTGCAGCCGGGTGGCGTGGTGGGGGCTTGCGTCTCGCCCCGCGGCTCCTTTCGCGCGGCTTAGTTAACAATTTCCATATATCCCTTATAAATTGTCGTAATTTTTTTTTTTATTGCATCTCTCTCGCACTTGTGCTTCTTTCAAACTACCTGAAAGGGTCGGCTGCGGCCTTGAGTCATAGGAGTTGGGATTTCCCAGTACATAAGGGATTATTTATGGTCTGGAACGACCGATGGTCCTGAAAATGCGGGCGATTAACAGGAGAATTGAGAGAAAAAAAATTTTCCACGACAATTTATGAGGGATATATGGAAATAGTTAACTAAGCCGCGCGAGAGGGGCCGCGGGGCGAGACGCAGGCCCCCACCACGCCACCCGGCGGCATCGACGCTGCCATCCGTATATTCCGCGCGCGAGCGACCGAATGCAGTCATGATCTGCCATGAGATTAATGCTCAAAACGGTTTGTATAATATCAAATATTATGCCTAACACTAATCCAAATGCCCCCGAACTTGAATTTCGCGAAAATTTTGATTCAAACAGTAATAAATTAAACAAACGCAAAAATGATTGTATCTCGGCTTGTAATGAAGATATTGAGACTTTTTTTTTAGATTACGCGTCTCGCTAAGACCTATGAGAATCTTGAAGAACATTTTGAATAACTTGAATATTTAAGGCGTAACTTCTATTTGTTTGTAAGCTAAAATTTTATATCCTCGAAAAACATGGTTTTTTTTTTGAAAAACCTATTCTTTTCAGCTAAATCCTGAATGTACATGCTGAAAAGAATCACCCTGATTTTTTTGCACCTTCTCGGCCTTGTGGAACAAGTGCTATATCGACACGCCGGATTTACGAAAATTGGTCATTGTTGCTAAACTATATAACATGGCTGGATAATACTTATCGATATCTCTTCGGGACAGTTTCTTTTAGGGGATTGATGAGTTTCAGAACAGCACTTTATGAATAAACCACGTAAATACAATAATAAACTTTTTGAAAAATTTTTGTTTAACAGTGATTTACCGCCACCCAATAATTATACGTGATTTTTGCATAGAACTTATTTTGTAGATTTCATTACGGCGCACATTTTTTGTAGGAAACATTTTTCGATAAATCTCATTGCAAAGATAATAACATCAAAATAATGATTTTTTTTTTCAAATAATCTTTTCGGCCAGCAGCCGTCATTTCTCGACACCTCAAATTTCACAATATATTCTTTGAGGTCCAAACTACCTACAAAAAAATGGCGATTTGGCACGGCTGTTGAATAGAAGTCGTCCAAATTCATGTACATTCCGACTGGACTGATCAGCGCCCCGCGATAGCGCTAATCTACGTAGCGATAACTTGGAATTTAAGAATTTCGCAATTTTAGAGGTAATAAGATCTGAAGGGTTTTTCGCGACTGATTGCGCCTATGTTCGAATTTCACTCCGTGTGGCGGAGCGCGACACTTGAGTCCTGGCGCTAGTCGAGGAAAGATAGAAATTTGAGATTGGAGCTTAGGCGAGTTTGAAAAGTAAAGTTTGTTACGTCTTGCCGTTAGCAATCGGCGGGACTGAGGTCCGCAATTTGAGTTGGAGATTTCCGAGTGTAGCTGCAAAGCGGTAAACGCTAATTTCCTTCTCGCAACCAAATTTCGTAAGTGGTCAAGATCGGCACACCGACTGACGATTGGCCATTTTGAACTTGTGTTATCAAGGTACTCGAAATTCGTTGCCGATTTCCTTGTTTGGTGGCCGTAGCTTGTGTTCTGCGATTACGCGTAGAGTAGCTTTGTTTAAGGGAAATTAAGAGTAAAATCACGGTCTTGAGTAGCGTCCGTTCTGTCATCAATTGCGAGCAATCAAATTCCGCTGTACGGGGTTTTTCGTCGTGTTCGCGTGTATTATATTGAACGTGTCACCTCTCATGTAGGTCGCGTATCACTGTATGTGAGCGTTTAGTTAAGCTGTAAGAGGGCTGCGTATTTCACCAAATTGTAGTTTCGGTTGCGTCGCGGTTAGCCGTAGGTATTAAATTAAGATTATTCTTGAATTACCGAGTTTTTAATATTGCGAGTAGCGCAATAATTAATTGTGAGGTTGACTCGGTCTTATTTTTTTTTTGTCAAGTTTGGTGAATAGCGCCGTAGCAAGAATCAAGAGCGATCGCGACTATTTTTTTTTATTTTAATTTTTTTTTTTTTTCATTTTTATTTCAATGATGGCGACGGGATGTAGAAGAAAAGAAGTCAAGCGAATTACTATTAGTGTCTTAGAATTGTAATATTAATCTCATATTCTTGCAACATAAGTCACCACCACCATTTTGAATAGAAATCGCATCTGCCACCGCCACCTTCTCAAATACAAATCGTATTCATATCACCGCTATCCTGAATTTCATGATTTGAACCCGAACGATTTGCCATAAATTTTTGTTACCGATGACGCCGCCTATTTCACAGAGTACCTCCGCCTGAAAATTTCCGATTTAAAATCCTGCAATTACCTTCAAACTTACCTCTCTCATTCTCAAGGATTCATAAAGGTTTTTTCCGAATAAGAAAAATGGGTCTCCTCAAGTTTTTGTGATAATGACAATTCTAAAACCGCCGCTTGACGGTGAATTTGTCTGCAATAGGTATTTACCAGACTCTCTGCAGCCATACATTGTCTACATCTATGACGAAGACCCCCTCAAAAATCTAGGCAACTGCCACCCTATCCTCTTGAGGAAAAAACTTAGGCAGTTACCGATCTGGGTCAAGAGTATAAACAATTCGGGTGCAGAAAAATTTGTAATTCAGTTTGATACAGGTCTACAGGTTAACAGCATCGTCGACAAAGATCTAGCCTAGCTGCAGGAAAACAGAATCGCCTTCATCCCTAACGCCAGCCTGTTCAAAGTAGATATAATTCGTGGTATTCCCCTAGACTTTGACGAAGATGACATACTAGAGGGCTTCCTCCAAGAGGATTATCGAAAAAGTGGAAGCCCTTAAAAGACGCAAGAATCAGGTCCCGGAGGAATTGGAAGCCGAAGAAGCATTCGAGAATACGGGATCGGTCAAGGTATTTACAAGAACGGCAATTCCCAAAACCACAAAAATTTACGATAATCTAATTTTGGTGAGTGAGTTCATATCAAAAGTATAAAGGTGCTTCAACTGCCACACATTTGGACACATCGGGTCCAATTGTAGTCATACAACTAGATGCGCCAGATGTGGGGACACACATGACGAAATCGACTGCCAGAACGAAATCAAATGCGTTAATTGCAAGATCGATCATTTTGCATCGGATGACTCATGCCCTCTATTTTGTTTTAACCAAGCAGTTATAAAATTAAGGGAGATCCTGGGGACTAATCATAAGGAAGCAGAGGCCTCGACCAGGGAATCGGCCGGAGACCCGCTTGCCGAACACCCTTCTGACGAATTCTTAGGAAAGGTAGTGACTCCTGCTGGACCTTCAAACGATACAAACCATCATCAAATCAGGAAATCGCTGCTCTGAGTATCAGGCCCTGCCGCAGCTCTATCCCAGATTGAACCTATAGGACAGCCTCAGGCCTCAGCTAATATAGCTGCGAACCTCATTCTTGAGCAGGAAAAGTCAAATGTTATTCAGAGAAGCCAGGTGGTTATAGACAAGTTTAAGGAATTTCTCAACCAGGCTCTTGTGGGAGACGAACAAGTCTCCAGGATACTCAGTCAAGCAGAGGCATTAGTTATTCATAAGTTGCTCGATGAGGCAGACTAACGTCCTACATCTACGCCCACCCAAAAAAAACACCTCTGTCCATCGAGCACAGTCTCACACAGCTTGGCTTGCCAAGTCGGACTAAGCCGCAGAGCGGAACCCAACATTCAACAGGGTCCTCCTTTTCCTCAGAATAGAGGAATGGTCGAAGGCTTTCCACGACCAAATTCTGCCCACGCAACCGACCCCGCATAACGGCAAACTTCAAGCTCAGAACTGTAAATCTCCCCTGGTAGAGGACCACATTATGTTAATTATACGTCAGACAGTATTTGGAAGGTCCAAGCTAGACTTCCAATTCCATACAAAACTGAAGGTCTTTGGTTGGTAGTTAATCATCTAAGCTTTGCTTTGCTCCCTAGTCCTTTAATCCATTTCATCGACTAGAAATCGAGGGTCTAAGCTAGTCTAATAATTTCACATAGAATTAAAGGGTATCGGTAGACAATCAACGTTCCTAGGATTAACAGGCTCTGTGGATGGGAATAATCAGCTGGAACGTTAACGGGATTTCTTCAAAGTACGCAGAGGTCGTCCAGCTGTTTAACTCATGTGATATCCTGTATCTCACGGAAACTAAGTTAAGCCCTTCATCTGGAGTGCTTCAAGATGGCTGATCAGGCTCAGTTGAGTTAATCCTGCGTCTTTTGTTTTTCAGAGTGTGACATCCCTGGTTATATTTTTCTCATCTGAACTGCCCAGAATAATTTCGACCAACACCCACGGAAACGGTGACAACCATCCATTACACTCATAATGGGAAACAACAACGATCATTTGGAGGTCCCTTGTCCTCTTGGCTAGGTCAGCTCTTATCTCCGCCATCTTCTCTACCAACTGCTGGCATATCTTCGTCATGTTACGACTCAGCTCCCAACAATCTTGGATCCATCCACATGCGACGGTGAACTGAACGGCACTGGCTTCCTATCCAAATTCCTGGTATTCGTCCCGGTGAAGGTATCTAAATTTGTTGCATGTTGTGTTCGCTATAATGTCTAACGAGAATATCACAGTTGATACGGAAAGGGCCAGAAGCCCACTGACGAGAGCCTTGAGGTCTTTAAATCCCCTCCGAACAAAAAAGATTCTAGCTCTACTCCTCCTAGGGTTCTTTCTAACCAAGTCAGATAGAAAATGTACAGGCAGGGTGATCGTGCTCCGCTCCTGGTGCAAGTATATGATCAATTAGGCGGGAATGCAGGAAAAATGCATGCGATGAGCTTCGCTTATCTTCTCAAAGCAATGGTTTGCTGAAAGGGATTTCCAGTATTAAAGCGTCCTGTGTCAACCGGTACAATCTCTTTTTTGATAACGTCGAAGACGCTAACTTTTTCGTTCATCAGAGCATTAATTCATGTAACTCGTTCCTGGGTGCCCTCATCCCGGATGGTTGCATAAACAAAACAGGCCTTGTTAGGGGGGTGGACCCTTCACTTTCGATAAAGGAAATAGTAGACAACTTCGTCGTTTTAGGTGACTCGGTCTCAGCAGTGGACCACATTGAGAAAATCCCATGGGTCCTCAGAGGTCCCGACAGAGGCTCCCACAAAGAGAACTCATCTCGCATCAAAGTATTTTTCAGAGGTTCCGATCTCCCGGACAAAGTGGCTATCTACCTTAGCACCAAGGATGTGTGTCCCTACCTCCCCTCGGTTAAGCAAAGTAGGAAATGCCTCAGATTTGGATATATCGAAGCGCAGTGCAGAGGGAAAATTAGGTGCAACTTTTGTGGAGGTACGCACAACTATAGATTTTGTGACCTCACGGACAATAGTCCAAATCTCCATTGTGTTAGTTATGAAGGGGGCCATATGGCCTCTGACAGGTGTTGCCCATCTTACACCAAGGAGAAGGAATCTATTCGCAAAAAATTCTTAAACTCCCAGGCACCAACAGCTCCCCTATCACAAGTTCCCTCTCGGCCCCAAGCCTTGACGGTTCAGGAATTTCCGCCACTCCCTTCCACCTCGTCCATAAATCGCAGAGCTTCTTCCTCTAATTTTCCAATGAAAGTGAACGCACAGACAGGGTCTTCTCGCTCTCCGCTACTTTCATCCTCAGCACTTTCTCACGCCAGTTAATAAATCGGTCTCGTCCTGCAGCATATTTTCTAACACTCTGACTCCGGAAAATAACCTTGAAGATTAGGATTATTCTATGGAATCGGAATATCTCCTTGACATCTCTCCTTCCTCTCCTTCTACTTCGGAGGCGGAAGAACGAATGAAAGATTGGGTGAGATCCGAAATAATGAGCTCCTCATCCCACTTCACTGAGTTCTACGTAAAAGGATAGCTGAAGAATTTCCTGAGGCTGATCGTATAATCGCTAACATAAAGGCTTCGCGGGGCTTATCCAGACGGCAACACCAGGATTAGTATGGCTAATCTCATGAAACTTCTTCAATGGAACTGTCGTACCGTCTTCGGTAAAATTAATGGACTCCAGGCCTTCGCAAAGAATTTCGACATAATTTTTTCAACGGAAACATGGCTGAAAGAGAATCAACTTTTCAAACTTAAAGGATTTAACACGGTGAAGCGGGACAGGACACCCTGGGTGGTGGTGTGGCCTTCCTCCGTTCAGAACAAATATTCCATCGGAGACTGGATCATGTTCCTCTTCCCCTCATACTGGAGTGGGATATGATCCAAATCAAGCTTTCCAATTCATTTCTTTACGTTTTAAATGTCTATAGGCCTCCCAACAAACCTTTATCTCGAGATGAATGGAAATACTTTTTCCGGGTTCTCCCTCAATATGAAAACTTAGTCGTTTGTGGCGATTTCAATGCCAACCACCGATCATGGGAAAGTCAACTTCTGAACCAAGTCGGCGAATTCCTCGTTGAAGCACTTTCAAATAGCGATCCTATTTTTTCTAACGATGGTTCCTCTACTCGAATTCATGCAGAGCTTAATAAGAGAAGCGTACCGGACTTGACGTTTGTTTCAGCCCCGCTTTTTTTGCGGTACCTCTTAGCATGTTCTGGAAGATTCACTAGGCAGTTATTATTCCCCAATCCAGATCCGTATAGGGAATGTATCCTACTGTAGACTTAAGGGTAGAAAAAAACTTGGTCTCAATAAAGTAGACTGGTCTGTTTTCAACAAATTACTTGTTTCTAAACTTAAGTGTATTTCCAAGGATGAGAATAATATAGACTTTATCTGCGACCAATTCCTGAACGCCATCCTTGACTCTCTCCGGGCTTCCGGGGGTCAGGGCCCAGAAAATTCGTTTACGAAAAAGGGATCAGCCCCCGCTGCCCCGTGGTGAACTCCTGAATGTTCTATCGGGGTGGCCACCAGAAGAGAGGCTGCTAAGCGCTTTAGATGCAACCCCTCTGACGAAAACCTTGCTTCCTATAACAGGATCGACAAAGAGGTTAAAAACTATCTCAGAGAAGTCAAAAGGAACAGTTTTAAGGACTTCTGCTCCTCGTCTTGACAAGGTCTGGGGCTCGATCCAGGCTTTCAAAAGTAGATTTAACCTTTCTAAGTCGAACCTGCATACTCTCCCGATGATCCTGGCATAGTCTCTGCTTTCCGAAAGGTTTCAGTGGCATTCGCAGCCGAAAATTTCATAACTCCCGTCCTGGGTCTTTCCAATCAGACTTTAAACTTTGACATCACTCTAGAGGAACTAAACTGGTCTCTTTCCCCAGTCAAAACTGGATCTTCTCCAGGACAAGATCTTATCCCAAATGGCATACTTAAGAGTCTTCCTCCTGACGGATTAAGGCGCCGCTGACCTGACTTGAAAATATCAAATCGTGACGTCATAAATACGTGCAGCGCCTCTGAACGTTGAACGGTGAACTAAGGCCGCTGATTTCATTGGCTTGTTCTGTTAGATCCAACCAATGATGTCAGTTACAGATCGGAACATACTTCTTGTGGACCATAAACGGGCTGCTGTCACATGAAAAACGCTTATACGAATTGAGCCATGTTTACAAAAAAATAACTGATAGTATAAGTTTTCCCGGATAACGTGTGTGCTTTTGTACGTGTGAATCTCCCTGGCGAGGGTGAAAGAAATTGTGGAACAGTACAATCAGTGAATATTCAACATGCGGTAGCTCCGATCGGCCATGTTTGTTGTCGCGTGATGTTGTTCACTTCATCATTCTTTATTATAAACATTATCAGCGATTTGCCTGAGCAGTGACTGAGATTCACACGTACACTATTATTCAAGCTACGATTTAAAATATTTCCGAGTAAGATTCATACTCTCGTTATCGCAGGATTCGTATAGGCTTTTTCACCCAATTTCCCCGCTTCTGACGTCACGAAATATATACCGGGACCATCTCTAGAAACTAAACAGGAACTGCGCATGCGCGAATTTAAATCCGTCGTCCGTGCAGTCTGGCCACCCCGAGACCCTGCTGTCAAACTCTGTTTCTGTCGGCGATGTAGTTCACATGCATTTTTGAGGTTAGAATCTCAAGTTATTGAGATGGTCACTCGGAAAGGCTTGGGAAGCATTTGTTATTGAAAATTGATTGTGCAAAGAACGGTCAGAATTTAATGCTGATGCTCTTTGAAAATTAGTCCTATTCGATTGAAACAAGAAATCTGTTCAAATGTTGGGTGCTTGGAAGAAACGAAGCAGGTAGGTGGGGACAATTTATTCAATCATTTTCATTACTTCATACATTAAGAATAACAATGACATTTTTTTCTTTCAACAGAAAATACAGCCAAAATAATAGCATCTCTGCTGTTCGCTGATGTCTTCTCTTCCCATTCAATTCATGACACATGCAGAGATCATCGGCCACTTTTATTGGTTGGAAAAGGAAGTTGTAGATCTTACGGTTTCTTTCAATTTCAAATCTAATCTAAAGAAATCTAATCCAAAGAGTAAAACTCAGAAACATTCTGTGACACGAGTTAAAAATCAACATTTTCAAAATGTGCCTCAGTGTCACAATTAACTTTAAGGATAATCATGTTTTAGAGTAATGTTCAGAACATTCATATGAAAATATTGACTTATCGGGTTCAACATTGTACCCCTTGTTCCTTTGAAACAAATAAATATCTAATTTTCACTGAAGCTCATGAAAATATTTACTTAAACCTAAATCCAATACAGTATCTTGTTCATAGTGCTCCGAACATCATCCAGTAACATGAATATCCGGAAGGAATCCCTCTGTAGCAGAAACCGTTATAAGGTTCTTTGTTTTTAACTTATGCCACTAGATAACTTTTGCATTGCAGATTCCATTTCCAATCTTAGGATGAGATTTTTTGTTTCGAACAGTGTTAACATGGGATGCAGAATTAATTGTAATAAATGGAGATTCACAAACTCTCAGTTTCAATGAAGGACCATTGTAAGAGTATAAAATTGAATCTGGTTTCAAGCTTTCAATAAGTTACCGGATGACTCCCTGATGAAGATTCATCATAAAAAAGTTAGCCAGCAAGTAAGTCCTATTGTAGACAAAGTGATCATTTGTAACGTGTACTAGTAAGTGAATGCATTCCTTAGACCTTGCCGGGGTTGAACGAGGCTCAAGCACGGATGATAGCTGCAACTAGCTAGTCAGATGATACTGTCGATTAATATTGACTTTAGAGACATTTTCAACTGAAGTTATCCAACATTTTTAGATTGAGATTGGTTCAGTTTACACATCAAAATTCATCCTTGGAATCTGATTCAACACTTGAAACACTATTCATCTGAATTGAATACCAAGAGAGTGAAAAATAAAATATCAAAACTGCCGAAAATAAAATTTGAAAAATAATGCGGGCCAATAATACTGCTTGGATTACAATGGTGCACGGAATGATTGCTCTGTAAAATTAGTTAGCAGCAATTGTTGAATAACAGACTTATTACTATTGGCTCGATAGATCTAAAATAATGGAATATTCAAACACCATGATCTGTAGCGTGTCGTGCTCTTCAATTTTGCCACGTCTGATGTTCAGAAGATGGCGATGATCAGAAGAAATTCCTTGGGATACCTGTTGTCTAATGGAACAACGGAACAACCAGGTTCGATGGTTGGAACGGTGGCACCAATCGAGAAACTAGGGTCCTAGCCACCAAAACGTTTTGACCATCAGGTAAGGTATGATTTTCATCATATTATCCAAACTTGAAACTTCAAGTCTGTCAGAACGAACGAATTTTATCATTGAATACATGTGAAAATATTGTAATATGCAAATATCACAGTATCAGAAATTTACTTACACCCTTCAACGCCTGACAACTTTAGTCTCGCTTCGATCATGTTTGTTTCCCACCTGAAAATATTAAAAGATATTATTATCAGACAAGAGCTTCTAATTGTTTTGAATACCACTAATTTTCAATAAATTGCGACAGAAAAACGAATTGCTACTTTTTGCACTCCTAAGCTTTGTGTTTCAAGATACACTATTTCTTTTATTCCTTGTTACTGATTTTATTTTAATATTTCATGTTCATTGGCACTGATTACTGGCTTCCGGAGCACTGCACTGTAACAAATCTACTCTGGAGCAACCTTCTACTGGGTTTCAACAATCCATTTATTTTTAATTTTATGTAAATAAAGAATCTGTTTAAAATAAACAATATTTTTACTTACCTGCCTCAGTTTGTCTAGACTCCCACTCGTTGATGACGTTCCACATTTAATTTCAGTTTTCTTCTTTCAATAAATAACTGATCCAATTTCTGTAGCTTTTGATATTTGTTTCTCCATTGACGCCTTTATTGTGTCGATTAAATATCTTCTAATATCAACTACGGTATTGCTGAATGACACTTTTCTTAGAAAATTCACGATAAGTAGGAATAAATATCAACATAACCTCAATACGCTACTTTACGCGCGAGATATTCAGAGCCTTGTCACATTTCGTGTACGTTGGTCGCCTTGGTTAGCTGACGAAAATTACTCCGCGGGGCAATTTCGCTGACCAATGAAATTGAATCATTTGGCGCATGCGCAGTTCCTGTTTAGTTTCTAGAGATGGTCCCGGTATATGACATGCCAGGTCAGCGGGGCCTTAAGCTGGCTTCTCTTCGTTTTTGATCTTGCCCTTGCTTCAGCGAAATACCCAGAGGAATGAACACACTACATGATGTGTTTCGTCTCCAAATCTGGGGCCAAAGGATACAGACACATTTTTCTCTCTTCTACTAGTTCAGTGCTTCTACTATCTTGAAAACCCTTGAAAGAATAGCTAACTTCTGACTACAGTGGTGGCTCGAATACAGACATAGTCTCCCCAAATGTTTCTTCAGTTTTAGGAAAGGCAGATCGGTTTATGATAATATTGCGGTACTCACTGCTGATATTACGAATAGCTTTTCAAAGAAAAAAACACCTCGTCGGAGTTTTCTTAGATATTAAAGGAGCCTTCGATAATATTGTTCCGAAAATACTTGTTCAGGATGCATTAGATTTGGTTATCTCAGATAGAATCGTCAGATTCATTAGTCACGTGATTGGGCACAGAGTGCTTCACGGCAGGATCCAAGGGTCGGACTTGGGAGTCGGGACTACCCATCTCGGCCTGCCCCAGGGATCTGCTCTTAGCTCTATCCTCTTCAACACCCACATACAAAATATTCTTAACTATATTGGCCCACGAAGCAAGATGGTCATCTACGCAGACGACGTAGTTATTTACTCAGCGCATTGTGAATTACAATCGGCTCTTGCCGAGGTCAGTGGTTCCCTCAAAACTATAAACTCGTGGCTGCTTTTTAGAGGTCTAACAGTAAGCCCGGCGAAAACCCAGCTCTGTGTCTTTTCTAGGAGAAATATCGGCAACCTCCCAATTTATATTTTTTTCAATGAGGCCCGTATCCACCAGTCATTCGTCAGATTCTTAGGCGTTTACATTCACAGGAAGCTCATCTGGAAATCGCACATTGAATTCAACAGGTCGAAGGCCATTGAAGCCATGCCAATACTTAAATCTATTTCTAACTTTTCCTGGGGTAGTCATCCTTCCACAATGTTAATGGTGTACAAAGGAATCGTCAGAGTCATCCTTGAATGGGGAGCTCCATTCTTTGGCAATGCCTCTTAAAAGCCACCTTTTTAGCCTTGGCTTTGTCCAGGCTTTGGCAGTGAAAATCTGTTTAGGATGCCTTAGGACAACCCCTAACAACGTGGCACTAAATCTCAGCAGTATCCCTCCTTTGGGAGCTGGAAGTCAAGAATTAGCAAAAAACTACATATTTACAACATGCTCCTTTCAAGGCAATATGATTATCCCAAAACTTCAATTTATGGATCTCTCAATCGAAAGACAAAGGAGGGCTCCTAACTCCCCCGGCTCCTTCATATACAAGGTTTGCTCCTCGGTGAGAGACAACACTACTTAGATCAGATCAGCCAAAATTCCATCCTGCTATGATTTGCCATACCCTGCTATATTCAACCTAGTTACCACCAACAACTCAATCGGTTTGTGCTTCAAACAAGCCTCAGTTCCAAATATCAACTTGAAGTCAATTGGTGAATCGGAATTCCCGGACCTTGTGTCATTCTATACGGATGGATACAAGTCATCTATACCTCCGAAAGTATCGGCTGCTGTGGTTCTTCCGTAGGAGAGCCATGCCATCGTTCTCAGTCTGAATGAAAATTCATCTATCTTTTCAACGGAGGCTCTTAGGCATCCTTAAAGCCACAGAACTGATCTGTGATCGTAGACACCTGAAATCCGGGTAATATACCGGTGGTAAATAGAAAATACCTTGGCACATCCTCGCATGGGGTATAGCCAGCAGGAAGAAGGAGAAGGAGCCCTTTATCTAAATTCAACCCTTATATAAAACACCTTAACCTAGTTCGCAAAGACAGGCCTGTAGGGGGAGATGGCAGCTTAATCATATATCTTCACCAAAGGATACGGTATAAAACGGTCAACCTTCAACAGCCTCCTCAAGACATTGAGGTGTTAGAGGTGGAAATTGACTGGAACAACATAAAAGGTACCAGATTTTCAGTATATACGTACCTCCTCAGCTGCGCCTCGCCAAAATTGAGTTGAGGAATTTCACTGCGACCTTAGACGACAGACCAAGCACTATCATCACAGGTGACTGGAATGCTCATCACCCTGCCTGGGGTAGTGATTTCTGAAATCCTCGAGGAGATTGGATGGTGGACATCCTGATCGAGACCAATTTGATAGTTATCAACAGCGGCCAGGGGACAAGAAACCATCCCGAACCTGGCAAAAACAGCGTGCCGGACTTATCAATTAAGTCTAATGATTTAGGCATGAAGACACATAGGAAAGTCCTTCGAGAGACCAGAAGGAGCCATCACTTCCCAGTCAAGGTCTACTCATTAAACCCTTCGCAGAAGCTAGGGGAAATTTTGAGAGGAATCAAAGATTTTAAAAACCGTAATCTTCATCCCCCTCCACACTCAAGAGCTTGCAACGAGGTGGCAAACGATCCTCTTCTGACCTCATGCACGTGCAAAGAAGAACCTGAAACGGCAGACTACCTACTTTGGAAGTGTCCGAATAACAGTGGAAAAAGAGGGGGATTTGTTACTTTGTGGGCTGGCAAGTTTGTCGAATTTAGTACTCCCATAGAGGAGGTTGTATTAAAATCAGAAATAGACACTCTTGCTATTATTGCCAGGTTCATTTTAGAAAATAGCTTAACGATATAGCTCATAGTAAGTCAAGTCTTAGGATTTAGGCTGGCCAGCATAGATATGTATACAGTTCAGTAGTTGAGGATGTTAGGCTAGGTCTCGAGAAACAAGAATATAAAATGGTGACGGGTATTATGATTAGTATAGCTAGGGTTATTATGTGCTGTAGTTCGTGTTCGTCCTTTTTTCCTCTACCAACCGGAACTGTCAGAAAAAAAAGCAGGAGGAAAGGAGTATAGGCTGTACGATCAACGAAAGTAACCACAGGATCGCTGACCCTTCGTCAAATTCATCCTATTTACACGAAGTTGTCCAATACTGATTCTGGAAACCAAATAACCGATGCTACTCTACATACAGAATCTTGACCCTAAGTGGAAATCTGTAAGCTGACCTTCCCTAGGAAGGCTCCAGGAAGTGAAGTAAGTATTCTGAGGGAGGAAAGAGGCCGAAGGTTCACAAAGAAATACCAGTCAAAGCAGTATTGTTTGATCGCTATAAAAAATGTGTTTGGTACATAGGCCTGGCAGGCCTATAACTGACTGGTCAAAAAAAAAAAAACTGGCAGTAATCAACAGGAGACTCACGAAGGAATGACCATTTCCCAATCAAAATAATCATTGAGGGAGAAAGGTTCCACAAGACTGACGTTAGTATAAGAATCGGAACGAAAATAGTCGGATGGGAAGACGTCTATCATCCTCGGACGTCATAGACCTGTGTGCAGAAAGGCACGAGATCAATGCAGAAAATTTCTTCTTGGAATATGACCACCTTTCCTATGCCATGCACCTTGCATTAAAAAGAGCAGGAACGCTGATGCTCAACAAGAAAGGCAAGGAAAACGACCCTAGAATCCCGGTCTCAGTAAAGCGGTGAGACGATAAATGTAGAAGATTAGTAGACCAAAAGAGGACCTCTCTCACCGCCTACATAAATAACCCTTCAGATGAAAACCTATTAACACATAGTCAAGTTAACAACGAAAACCGTAGTGATACAAGGGGCATTCTGAGCACAGATTCCTGTTACCGACACTTACCGACATCTTCCCTAGACTCAAACCCTTCTCCGCGATGACGTCACTGTCCGCTGTACCAACCGAAGATCAAAATGGCGCAACCTGTTTATCGACCGAAGGTTCAACCTTACCGACCGTGTAATCAGCATAAATCACACGGCTTTACCATCAGTCTCACTGTCATCCCCCCCTTACCGATGGTCGAGGTGTAGCGACGACGCAAACGTTTCTGTTCCCAGCGTACCCATCTCAGGAATGTTCCGGTTAAACTTGAGTGGCTTGCGGTGTCATATTTGACACCCTACATTTCACAATGAACAGTTCCGAGAATTGTTTTCGTTTACCCGATATCAAAAACGTGACATTCTCTTCTCTTCTCAGTGTACGCGCGTACACTGGGAGGAATTGAAGTCTGCTTTTGAGGGAAGAATACGAACCGGATCCATTACCAATTTAAAACATAAAAACGTGGAGAGGTTTCTAGAAGACGCAAAGTTACTTGCTGTGACAAGACTGAAAAACGCTTTGAAGAGAGCCAGGAGCCTAAAAGTCAACGCTATCCTGGCTTGTAAATTTGAAGTAAAGAAGGATGATAACATAATAGAAGAGAACCAATTCTTTAATACGAGAAACGAAATCATCTTTAAGACAACAGATATTAACAAATGGTTCATCGAAAATGTCACAAACCGTTTATCAACAAAGGTGGAAGATTTCCAGGAAAAGGATTTAGGCTGGTCGTTACTTGAAATTGTGAATCTTGCCGTCAACACGGATACGCCACTACGAGGTGGTCTGTGTACCGACACCCCGTTACCGAAGCACATCAGAGATAAGAAGGCTGTGGTGAACATCCGAAACGACGACTCGCACTGCTTTGTTAGGTTGGTCACCGCAGCTCTGTTCCCAAACAACAACACCCACCCTGACCTAACCAGCGCCTACCAACATTTCAGCTCAGTGCTGCGGTATGATAGTATAAACTTTCCTATGTCTCTAGATAAAAATACCATTTCAAAATTTTTAAAAACTCATCGGATTTTCCAACAATTTTTATGGTATAGACTAAGATGGTGGGAAAAAAGTGAAGAAGTACCGATTCACTTGAGTCGGAATATGTCTGATAAACGCGTAATTCATTTCTTGGTAGTGGAAACCGAAATTACAGACGATGACGATGATATTGATTTGGAATATTGTGAAAAAAAAATAATCTTTCATTTCGCTTGGATTCTCAATTCATCATGGTTGACAAGTTCTCAAATTTTTAAGCACCAACCTCTTACTTGGTTGTGTGATAGATGTCTGATGCACTTCCAATCTGAAATATGTTTGGCGAACCATAGAGTTTATTGCATGAGTTTAAACGAGACCAAAGTTGATTTCCCTACAGAAGAGGAAACGATTCTGAAATTTAAAAATTTTAAGCACAAAGCAGCCGTTCTATTCTGCATTCACGCGGATCTTGAATGTTTGTTGCAGCCTACTTCAATTCATATTCAAGTTTCAAAAAACAGAACAATTTACCAAAATCATATTCCATACAGTATAGCATATTACCTTCATTGCACCTTCGACGATTCCATTGCAAGGTTCAAAATTAATCGTGGGGAGACTTGCATCGAATGGCTTGCAAATGAGTGAAAGGAATTGGCACACTCGTTAGAAACGTATTTCAAAACCGTCCTACCTATGGAGTCGCTGAATTTCGATGAAATTAACGAATTTAATTTATCAAAGGTATGTTATATTTGTGAAAAGCCGTTCACGCGCAAAGTCCTGAAACACCGTAATCACTGTAATTTTACAGAAAAGTACCGTGGTCCTACGTATCAAAGCTGTAATCTTAATCATCCAAACTCGCATACTATAACAGTGATATTCCACAACCTGCCGGGTTACGATTCGCATTTTCTGAATAAAGCATTGGCCACAACTTTTGGGGGTACGATGCAGTTTTTACCCGTGAACAAAAAAAAGTACATTTCGTTCACAAAACATGTCAAGGGGATAGACATAAAGTTTAGATTTGTAGATTCGTTCCATTTTGTGCCCAGCAGCCTCGAAAAATTGGCAACGTATTCGAATGATAGTCAGAAAGCAATTACACGTAAATTTTGCACAAACTCTAAAAAATTCAAGTTATTAATCAGGAAAGGTGTTTTTTCGTATGGGTACATGGATGGTTGGGAAAAGCTTGAGGACATAAAGTTAGGACCTAAAGAAAAATTTTATTCAAAATTGAACAACCAGGATATATTGGTTAACGATTACGTACACCCGTGTAATTTTTGGAAAGCTTTTAATCTTAAAACGTTAGGAGAATATTCAGACTTATATTTGCAAAGTGATGTTTTTCTGTTGGCTGACGTTTTTAAAAACTTTCGAAAAAATTGTTATGCAACGTACGACCTGGACCCTTTACATTATTTGACAGCGCCTAGTCCTTCGTTTGACGCAATGTTGGAATGTACCGGTATCGAAGTCGAACTTCTTACTGATATAGATATGCTTATGTTTATAGTAAAAAGTATTCGAGATGGTGTGGCCCAATGCTCTAATCGATATGCAAAGGCTAACACTAGATACATCGGAGATGCTTCCAAGCCAGAGTTCGAAGAGTCGTCCTTCATGTACTTCGACGTCAACAACTTGTACGGTGCGGCTATGAGCTTTGCTCTGCCATTCAGTTCTTTCGAATGGGTATTAGATTTCGGACAATTTGATGTTTTTACCATTACAGACGAAGCGGAGTTTGGTTACATATTAGAGGTAGATTTGGAATATCCTGAGAAACTACATGAAATGTACAAAGATTTACTACTCTGTCCAGAAGACTACATACCTCCCATCTCAGAAAGTAAGCAGCTGAAATTGACGACCACGCTACTTTCCAAGCAATACGATGTTGTTTATTACCGCGTCTTGAAACTATGCTTAGAATTAGGTTTAAAATTAGTTAAAATTCATAGAGTTCTCAAGTTCAAACAAACACCGTGGCACAAAAAATACATCGATTTAAATACCGACTTACGCAAAAAATCAAACAATGAATTTGAAGAAAATTTCTATAAACTGACGAACAACGCAGTTTTCGGTAAGACAATGGAAAATGGAAGGAAGTAAAAAGGTTCAGGCTGATCACGAAATGGACAAGTTTCCACGGCTGCACAATCTTTGATAAAGATATGATAATAGTTGAATTGCGTAGAACGACAGTCAAACTCAACAAACCATTATATGAAGGCTTCTCCATTTTAGATCTTTCGAACACCTTTATTCATGATTTTCACTACAAGTATATTGAAACAAAATTTGGACATCAGGGAAAATTAACGTACACTGACACGGATAGTTTGGTATATCACTTCACCGTCCCCAACATCTACGAATGCATCAAACAGGACTTGGATAAATTTGATACCCGAGATGATCCACCTGTTATTGTCTACGGAATGCCGTCGGTTAACAAAAAAGTTCCGGGTTTGATGAAAGATTAGTGTAATGGAAGAATAGTGGCGGAATTTATAGGCTTGAGAGCGAATTTGTATTCATTCAGAGTGATGGGAAAGGATAAGCATAAAAAACGAGCCAAGGGTGCCAAAGGGTCTCTAGTAAAAACTATAACTTTCGATGATTACTTGAAGTGTGCTTTACAACACGAAAATTTAGTTGAACGTCAGAGTCTGATACAAAGTCAGAAGCATCAGGTCTATACCATTGAACAGAAGAAAGTAGCACCTGAGCTGGAACGACGATAAGCGTATCGTATTTCGAAACACAACCGAAACGCTGCCGTGGGGGTACATTAACTGCTGTTAAACTAAGCATTGGTGTGAATTTTATCTCCAAGATGTAAAAATAAAGATACGTAATGAAAAAATAATTTCATTTATTCAATACGACATATCAGATTCATTTATCCAACTGTTGTGCATATTGTCAAAACCTAGCCACTTAACGTATAACTTTTTCCCCGCTTCTTGAGCACCTTCTCCAGGAGATAGATGTCCGGATGTTCAACCTCAGGGAGCTCCTGTTCGTAGAAACTACCAGCGATGGGTTGACCTTGATAGTCTTTGAGCTTGAACGTTTCAAGATTGGTATTTTCTACTCGGCTTATTGTGAATATTTCAATCGTTGGGAGTGTAACCTTTCTCAAAGACGTTTTTGAATTTGCTGATTCGAACTTTGTCACCGGTTTTGAACTTTGCCAGTTTGGTAGATTTCACTCGAAGCCCTCCGTACGACTGACGTAATACCAGCCTTTCGTTCGCAATGGTTTCATTCTTATGGTTTGGTGTTCCATGTTATTGTTAGCTGAAACTAAACCAGATAAGATTTCGAGCCACTTGTAGCTTCCTTGCATACTGAACCGCTTCCACATCTGACTTTTGAGCGTACGATTAAAGCGTTCACAGATCGAAGCCTTCAAATTACTGTACGTGGAGTAGAGTTTGATTCCATAGCTCGACATAAGAGATTCAAATTCTGAGTTGTAGAATTCCGTTCCTCTATACACGTGTGATTTTTTCGGTACACGTCCTTGAGTTAGGACAGATTCCATCGCCTTTGTGGCGTTATCCCCAGACTTGCTCGTTATCGGTACAGCCCACGCATATTTTGGAATAATTTCAATGACTGTGAGCATATATTTGTAGCCTTTGTTTTGTCCTGCGTATGACATCGTATCAACAAGATCCGCCTGCCAGGTCTCGTCGATGCCACGCACGTCTACACGTCGACGCGGGCGATTCCAGCGTTCAGATTTATGCAGTCCCGTCACCAGCGCTAGCTTTTTCTCGTTCATCTTCCAAAGCTGCTAGTCTAGTGTCCAATTTGGAAATTATCTCAGCGTTTCAAATCGACAGGCCTCTGCCTGTTTTAAAATCTGCGTAGAAGATATCCAAAGCTTTCCCCGTACTGATCTCCAAAGCTTTGATCATTTGATTGAGGCTGTCGATTTGTTTTTGCAGCAAGATGAATTGTCCTCATAAGATTTTCAAAGTTACAGCATTGTTCTGCTCAACAGGTTCTACGACATTGCAGTCTTTTATTCTGTAGATCGTAATGTCCGTCTGCAGTGATTTGAAATCCGATAGCGGGAGGGCCGCGATTACCCGCAGCTGTATTTTTATCCAGGTGCTATCCGAACACATCGACGCTGATCTTGGAAATGAATGCAAAAGCGATAGGAGCTTCTTAATAAATGATTCCTGCTTTGCGCAGTTCTTCGATAATGGACATTATTTCGTTGTTGTGACTCGGATTTCCCGCCGCCTGGGATGCTAGAAGTAGACGAGAACGCTCCACCAACTCGTTTGGATCATCCCAGAAAACGTATTCCGATTGAACACCTTGTCGCGTAGTCATAGCTTGCGGAAGTAGACCTTGACCCTTCCGCTGAGGCGATGGTAAATAATCCAGCAATTCGGCAATGACATTTTTGTGAATTGTAACTGTTATCGCTTCGAACAGCTCCATGAGACGTTGACTGAGGATATGTAGGATACATATCCTCAGTCAACGATCATGAGAAGGATTTGGAGGTAGTCGGGACATAGGGAGAGATATTTAAAACAAACGGGATGAGGAAAATATTCTATACAATTCTAATTCTGCCCTATTGTACGCCATGACTTCTCGTCGCTACCGTTTGATAGCAAAATTTGGGGTGGAGGTGGCGGTCCATAACTTGCGCCGCAAGCGCAATGTTACAATATATACATACATATTAGATATATATATATATATATATATATATATTGTAACATTAAATTCTGTTACCCTCTGACGAGGACTTACCGTTAGCACTTTGGCGCGATCCTCCAATTATTCGATACGATATTTGAAGATACGAAAAGATACTCGTTGGGCGCCAGACGCTTCAGCGTCAATTTTTAGAGAAAAGGGACGATACGATACGATAATAATAATTAGAGAACCCGTTGTATGGCTGGCTAGGCTCAGGTACTCACACGAACTGGTAGAGTGGCGGTATCCAAAGGCAGTTACAGCAGTTACGGAAATAAGGAAAATAAAGAGATCAAAAAATAAGCTCGAATCAAGTAAATTAACAAGTCAATCAGTCGTGTATTATTGATCAGTTCATAAGCGGTAGATTAGTCAAATTTGTTACAAAAAGGTAGCAAAAGATAATTAGTCAACGAGAGCAGTTAACAAGATTTTCGATAAAAAAAGCTAAGCGATAATTCGCACAAAAGTGATAGTTAACAAAAGAAATTAATCGTAGGTCGAGAGAAGCGATATAATACGAAACTCTACTTAAACTAGACGTCACTGGGCGATGTGGTTTTACCCAAATTTCAAAAGCGGCACTACGAGAATTGTTAATTCGTTAAATTAAAGCAAGAGTGAAACTTTAGCGAAAATCGGTAGTTGACGGAATTGACGATAGCTTAGAACGATAGCGACAAGAAAATAATATTTAAATTACGACAAACGGTAATTAGCGAGAAAGATTGACAGTGATATATAATTCACAAATATCTGTAGCTTATACGAGAGAATTATTCACGACATGTAAATCGATAATTTACAATAGTCAAATTTACGATATTATTTTAACAAGGAAATTCGAAATTATAGTAACGAGAGAGAATACAAAAACTATACGAGGTTGAGAGATTCAGAGACGGGAGCGCAGAGTAAAAATAATACACTAAATACACCTGTTACAATAAGCAACTTACGATAACACAGAAATACGATATTCGGGAAGCAAGAAAATATTACAAGGCAATAAGAAATGTAAATCAAATAATAAGCGATAGAACAAAGGTGCGGTAGTATTTAGCGGCTTAATCTACGCTCAGCTGTACTCCAAGTAGCTCGATATACGATACGAAATTCCATGCACAAAGCAAATAATATAAAACAAGCGATACGATACAAAGCGATAGGCAAAATAGTAAAGAAAAGTAAAGATAACGATAGCAATAGACATTAGAAATTACACAAGCAATTCTAGCATAAAGTTACGAGAAGCAAAGAAAATCAGAGGTACAAAAGATAAGCAAAGAAATTCAGAAATACAAAAGATAGTTATTCGGTAGTTACGAGGTCGCTCACGATAGTTTTCGGAAAGTAATTACGAAACGAAATCATGCAGTCGCACGGCGGCTTACAGCACCTCAATGTCCGTGGACCATGATTCACAAAGATACTGGCATCATTCGATGCAACCAAAACGATAATTAAGATACGATAAGAGAACTAGAAAATAGAGCAACTTCGTAACGGTACGATACATAGGCGAAAGCCTTACCTTAGTGGGCGACGATAATAGGTAACACTGGCTTTATATTTAAATAAACTTAAAGAAAAGCTAAAGAAGGAAGGAAGTGATTTTACAGGAAGGAGTGAAGCTAAAAGATCAAAACGATAGTGGGTGCGAAAAAGGTAACGGTAGCGATAGCGATAAAAGGAATAGAAGATAGAGGAAGAATAAGGAAAGTTGAGGGATTTCTAACTGAACGAGAGCGAGGTGGTAGCGAAGCTGTCTCCTGGCGGGTTGAGCGTAGAGTAGGCAGAGTTCGGAGTCCGGATCAGCGATCTCGCCGTTGTCGTCAGGTGATTCTTCTTCCCCTTCGGTGGTCATTCAATCCCCACCATAATTGGGTCATTCCTCTGGCGAATATCGGCTACGCGTTGTCGACGATTACCGCTAGATGAGCGTTGACATCACTCGTACTTTTCTTCGTCTGCTGCGTCGTACTATCCAGGTTGCCTGTCATTGGGGGTTCCCTCCACGAAAGCAGGTACGTAGGCTACCTCCGGAAGGTTACCGGATGGAGTGCAACTCCACATTGTTTGCCTCCACCGGCTTCGTCGTCTAGGCAGTGGCCAACTGCCCACGATATATCACGAAGACCATGCAGTCACACGGCGGCTTACAGCACTTCATCGTCCGTGGACCATGACTCACAATGATTGTAGCCCTTACTGACAGGAAGGCTGCGTCGATCCTCAGAACGAGGGCTTTATCAACTTTGGACGTAGTGTTTTGGGTTCGGTCCGGCTCCTGGCCGGTAAGTCGGTGGACGACAGGCTGCGGTCTGCCCTTAATGTCGAACTTACGGCATCCGAAAAAGTAGGCATTCAAAGTTGTACGGGAGATTCATGTTTACGGAACGGTAGTTGAATTCGTCGGTAGCTGGAACTGTAGTTTTCGGTAGTTGTCGATCCCTCGGTGAATCAAAGAAACGTGTTGATCCCTCGATGATCGTTGTTGCGGTACCTGTTTAGCTTGCACCGAAGCGCGGGATTACAAAATTTATACAGAAAATATTAGTATCTAGTATTTTTCGCCTATATCGTATCGAGCTTGCTTGGAGTACCCCGCCAGGGACGCGTTTTCGGTAGTTTCCTTCAGTTTTTTAGCCTAGTAATGAGCCATTCTGAAATGCCACCTTACAATATATACATTATTAAATGTACATTAATCAATCGATCATAGAAGCAAGCAACCTCAAGGATACCAAAACATTATAAATCATAGAATATAGTACATAATTAAATAATGATATTTTACAAATATCTTGTAGAACTTTAGTAACTCAGGAAAAACTTATAAAATTAGGAAATTTCAATTAATACTCTTAAGTATGATCATTCAATGTTTCAAACCTTATATAATTCATATCTTAATCGTAGAATTATAATTGAAATTTATATCAATATTACTTACCTTAATCATATATACTCATAGAATGATCGTAAATATCAGATATCCAGTACTATTATATTCACTCTAAGCATACTTACTTATATTTAGTTGATCAACATTTTCTTCATTATACTTTACAATTAATCAAAATTCATTGTTAATTTCATAATTTTCAAGGAATTCACAATTTCTATGTAACATGTTATACTAAGCAAGTCGAATTACGGAAACTTCACGTCGCGTCGGTACAACAGCACTCGCATACTTCGAGCGAGGACGCCCGAGTCTTGACGTGGGAGGTGTTACGTCCTTGTCGGTAACTACGGCGGGGCCCTCCCTGCATCCTATCTTTATCGACGCGTAGTTACCACAAGAGAGCCTTAGGCGCTCTTACCATACGCTTAACTCATACCTACATACACAATTGCCATCATAATATGCATTACCCGTAGATCAATAATTCTGATATTCACCATTATTTCAATAATAAGGATCAAACATATATGGTACATATATTTTCACATTTTGACCATTATGTCTTTCAACATTAGCTTTCACATTAAACTATCATTTACGATTCTCAGCTGCAATATCTCAAGTAATAAACACTTGCACTAAAATTTGAAAACTTAACACTCAATAAAGATAATCTAGTAGACTAAACATTGGAAACGTGGGAAGAGAGATCATACATAACTCGGAAATAGATAAAACCTCATTCTCAGAATTAGGGATAGCGCCCTTATTTTAATGATCATGTGGCCAATTAGCGCATCATCGCTTGCTTTCTAAACCAACCACCTCACGCTAATTTCCCGCCAAGATCTTATGTACTAATCAGAAACCTTACCCGCATATTAATTAACATCCTCATCCAATCATCCGAGACCCGCGAGAACCCGCGACTCTTTTCAGCTCCTCCTACTTTTCCACTTCTTTTCTCGACCCTAATTCAAATTAGATCAGAATAAAATCAGACTTCGTAGAGAACAGAATAAAATCAGTCTTCGTAGAGAAGAGAATAAAATCAGACTTCGTAGAGAACAGAAGTAATCCAGACATCATAGAGAAGAGTTTTCGACATCTTAGAAAGCAGAACATCAGAGGGAATAAATTCAGATATCATAGAGAAGTTTAGACTCAGTGAGAATCAATCGAACTTTTGATCAAATAAAAAAAGAACTAAACCAAAAATCGCAGAACCAAGTTATCGAATAACTAATTCAATCGTCAGTAGCTTAAAACAGTTTATTATTATTATAAGTGAATATCATCAGTTAATAAACACTGTAAACTTTACTATTGAAACATGTGAAATTTGTGTAAATAAATTTGTATAAAAACCAAGTGTTGTCGTCAGTAATTAATTATTCCAGTCACGGATAGTGATGGTTGGCACGAGCTGAAAATAACAAACTCTCAGGATTGGTGGGTGAGCTGAGTGTGAAAACCCGAAACGCTGATCAGAAGATTTCCGAGATCATAATCAACAACTACGTAAGTCAAGAGCGCAACTTAAATCACGCAGCGAATCAAACCTCCTCACGACGTCCCTCTCAGGACGCAACAATATGGCAGGGAGTAAACTTAAGAAAATTCAGGTACTAAAAAATCAGACACATTAACAACAACCAGGCCTTAGATATCAGACTGTACCACCTACGACAAATGGAGAGGAACACATAGACATCAGTGGAAAAAGAGTAAGGCCCGCCCTCTTACACAACCGATTACATCGCCTTGTTCCTAGCCAACCATATAGACTTATTGTTAGAGCTGGAAAAGCTTCTGCATCCCAGAGACGGAAGCCGCCCAGACATACACGATCTTATACAGGCGAAATACCCTAACAATGAGCTAGCCTTCACAGATGAATCCAAGCGACCAGCCAACAAGGGTTCAAGCATCTGAGTATTTATCATAAATTTCTCTGACCAGATTTCTCTATAGCCTGCTCATCGAACACAAACAGAGGTATTACCAACCTTGAATGTTTGGCCATACTTAAGCACACTACATCTCACCAAGTAGGCACGAATTTTCCGATCTGTTTCGACTCGAGGGAAGCACTGTCAAACATCCAAAAGGAAGGGCTAGACTCCAACATGACAAAGACAACATGACACCGCCCTTATATGGATTCCAGCTCGCTGCGGCATCGCAGAAAACGTATGTGCTGACTCACTAGCCAAAGAGATCAGTGAGAAATGGTGGAAGACATACCTGTGTGAATCTCGCATATCAAATGTTAGCATCTCACAAATAAACTTCAGTTCTTACAGCATCCCGAGTAGTTCTACAGTTCTAGATAGGTTTCAATAATAGTTCCGTTGAATTTGCCCCGAAAAATGCATTTTGAGAAAATGAGATGCTAACTTCACGTAGCATCTCACATCATCTCAACGGAATTCGATCGCTAGACCTGCAAATTATAGATATCACAAGAGTTCTGTGGTTTCGAACGAGATTGACAAGAGTTCTCGGCGTTTTCATCTGAAAAAAAATTTCAATAACACGAGATGCTAACTTCTCGACCTCTATCAAGCTGGCACCGCCACAAAAGAAAAACGAAGTTTACTATATAAAATAATTAAGTGCTAATTAGATGCTAATTAAATGCCGTAAAGTCGAATTTGTCGCTCTGCGATTTTTGAAAAAAACCTGTGGCGGTGCCAGGTTGGACTCAAGCTAGCAGCGCCACAACGAGAAAACTACTAAGGAAGAGTGATTTCGAAAAAATGATTACACAGGAATTAAATGCTGATTAGATGCTCCAAGAATATCCAAAGCTCGAATTTTTTACGCCGCGTTTAAAACAGAAAACCGGTGGCGCTGCCAGGTTGGACTCAAGCTAGCATCGCCACAACGAAAAAACTACTAAGGAAGAGTGATTTCGAAAAAATGATTACACAGGAATTAAATGCTAATTAGATGCTCGAAGAATATCCAAAACTCGAATTTGTCACTCGTCGTTTTTCATTTATTTTTCAATTCTTTATACCATTTGTGGGGTTGCTAGCGCCACTAGGGAGCGAATCGACACAAGGGGTGAAAAATTTAAAAATGTAACGACTCAGAAATGAAATGCTAATTAGATGCTCCAGGAATATCCAAAACTCGAATTTGTCGCTCGTCGTTTTTCATTTATTTTTCAATTCTTTATACCATTTCTGGGGCTGCTAGCGCCACTAGGGAGCGAATCGATACAAGGGGTGAAAAATTTGAAAATGTACCGACTCAGAAATGAAATGCTAATTAGATGCTCCAAGAACATCCAAAACTCGAATTTGTCGCTCGTCGTTTTTTATTTATTTTTCAATTTTTTATACCATTTCTGGGGCTGCTAGCGCCACTAGGGAGCGAATCGACACAAGGGGTGAAAAATTTGAAAATGTAACGACTCAAAAATGAATTGCTAATTAGATGCTCCAAGAATATCCAAAACTCGAATTTGTCGCTCCGCGTTTTTTGAAAAAAACTTGTGGCTGTGCCAGCTTGAGTTCAAGCCAGCAGCGCTACAGCGAAAAAACTACCAAGGGAGAGTGATGTCAAAAAAGTGATTATACAGGAATTAAATGCTAATTAGATGCTCCAAGAATATCTAAAACTCGAATTTGTCGCTCGTCGTTTTTCATTTATTTTCCAATTCTTTATGCCATTTGTGGGGCTGCTGACGCCATTAGGGGGCGAATCAACACAAAGGGGGAAAAATTTGAAAATCTACCTGCACAGAAATTAAATGCTCATTAGATGCTCCAGGAATATCCAAAACTCGAATTTGTCGCTCCGCGTATTCAAAAAAAAATTTGTGGCGGTGCCAGCTTGGGTTCAAGCCAGCACCTCCGTTAAGCTGGCACCGCCATAACGGAAAATCAAAAAACTAACTATACCACAATTTTAGGCTAACTTTAGGCTATTTAAATGCCACAACGCCGAATTTTCTGCTCTTCAAAAAACCGCAAAAAACGGTGGTGGTGCTAAGTTAACGTTAAGCCAGCACCGCCACGCCGAAAACTGATGAAGGGTGAACAGTAATCGACTAGTTCTATTATTCTATGCTAACACGAGTAATAGTCCCAGTTGTTCGTAATCGAAAGAAAGAGAATTAAACAAATTACGTCCCATATTTGCAGTATCACTATTTGCTCACAGATCGTGAACAATTCGAACGAGTTCTAGAGTTCATGATGTGGGACTCATTTCTATTCCATTCCATTGTCGAGATATTGATTTTTTTTTTTTTTTGAACATTCTCGTCCCAAAAATTTCAAAATTTCATGAGCTGATAGCGGCTAATCAGCGGCAAATTTAAGTACCTTATAAAACTTTTTAGGATCATCCCTTCATGCAGAATCAGTACGTGGTTGTGCTGTTTTCGAGAGAAGTCAGCACTGCATCGGTTTTTTTTTTAAATTCGGGTTCCGAAAAATTTCAAACCTTCATTAGCCAGTAGCGGCTAATTAGCGGCAAATTCGAGTGCCTTCGAAAATTTTTTACGATCATCCCTTCATGCAGAATTACCACGTGGTTGTGCTATCTTTTTGTGAAGTTTGCAGAGCCATCGATTTTTTCAAAAATTTGAAACACGACAAAATAATTGCTTTCACCGCTAATTAGCGGCTAATTAACGGCAAATTATCCAAAAGATATTATTTCGATATTTGTAAATGGTTGTGCCAACTTAACGAATGTAAAAAAAATCCGTATCCGATGTAAAAAAAAATTTCAAGGCATTTCCATTTTGAGTCATGCCGAAAAATCGTCGGTTCATATTTGAAAAACCTATAATTCGCCCAACAATTTGAGCCCCTGAACGTCCCGAAATTCCAATTCGTTCACCTACTTTACTCGTGTGGTCAATGTCTGTAAGGAATTTTGTGTATTTTTTTTTTTTTCAAAAGCACGAAATTCGGGACTAGTGCGCATGAAGAGCCTAAAATGAGCCTAAAATTCCTACGTCATCCTTTTTTCAAAATTATTCACCCTTCATTGGTTTTCGGTGTGGCGGTGCTGGCTTAACGTTCACTTAGCATCACCACCGTTTTTTGTGGTTTTTTGAAGAGCAGAAAATTCGGCGTTGTGGCATTTAAATAGCCTGAAATGAGCCTAAAATTGTGGTATAGTTAGTTTTTTGATTTTCCGTTATGGCGGTGCCAGCTTAACGGAGGTGCTGGCTTGAACCCAAGCTGGCACCGCCACAAGTTTTTTTCAAAAAACGTTGAGCGACAAATTCGAGTTTTGAATATTCTTGGAGCATCTAATTATCATTTAATTTCTGAGTAGTTACATTTTCAAATTTTCCACCCCTTGTGTTGATTCTCCCCCTAATGGCGTCAGCAGCCCCACAAATGGTATAGAGAATTGAAAAATAAATGAAAAACGCGGAGCGACAAATTCGAGTTTTGGATATTCTTCGAGCATCTAATTAGCATTTAATTCCTGTGTAATCATTTTTTCGAAATCACTCTTCCTTAGTAGTTTTTTCGTTGTGGCGATGCTAGCTTGAGTCCAACCTGGCACCGCCACCGGTTTTCTGTTTTAAACGCGGCGTAAAAAATTCGAGCTTTGGATATTCTTGGAGCATCTAATTAGCATTTAATTCCTGTGTAATCATTTTTTCGAAATCACTCTTCCTTAGTAGTTTTCTCGTTGTGGCGCTGCTAGCTTGAGTCCAACCTGGCACCGCCACAGGTTTCTTTTTCAAAAATCGCAGAGCGACAAATTCGACTTTACGGCATTTAATTAGCATCTAATTAGCACTCAATTATTTTATATAGTAAACTTCGTTTTTCTTTTGTGGCGGTGCCAGCTTGATAGAGGTAACTTCTCATGGCATGTCGTAGCATCTCAACAGACTATGACAATTTGATCATTATAAAACGTGAATATAGAGAGTTCTACACCCGAAAAGCTTTGTATCGAGAGTTCTGCAGGCCGAGAGGTGAAACAAGAAATAGTCGTTTGCACTTCGCTAACGTTGTGCAATTGAATACCAGGTTTGAAACGATGTCCAAATCATCGGAAACTATCATGTCAAGTACCTGCAAAGCTCGCAAATTCCGTTGGTACGCCGGTAGCTCACTCCGAAACGGCAACATCGCAAGTATGAGAGACACGAATTTTGGACAAGTAAATCAATTGATTATTTAGAAATGATTCCGACAAGAACTATGTTCGACAACACAGCAACTATGAAGAAAAAGGTCGAAGTGACTCGACACTCGATCTCAAAAGTCGGCATCACACGTTTCGGAGCAGGAGATTCGTGATGGGCGTATCGAATAATTGTTTGAATATATTTCTGACCGGAACTATTTTCGAATCGATCGGAACTATCGAGTGACAGGTCAAAGTGCCCCGGAACTCACTCCGAAACATCAGCATCTCACATCTTGGAGTCAAAACTTCGAAGTGAGTGCATAAAATAATTATTTACACATATTTCTGACCAGAACTATGTTTTGAGTCGTCCGGAACTATCGGGAAAAAGGTCGAAGCTAATCGGAACTTACTCTGAAAAGTGACCATTTCACTCCAAATCGTCAGCAGAGTGGAAACATTTACCCGTCGGGAATTTAAGTTATTCTTGAAATATTTTTTCATATTTATTTCCTTGAATTAGTCACTCTGAGCATTACCCAGAGCCAACGACGAGGATGTAGTGAACTATATGGCTCCTTTTTTTTATCAATTTTTTCAATTTCACTTTCTTCAATTTTCTCTCGATATGTTTTTTTTTTACGTCAAATTTCCAATTGAACACTTTCTGAACCAGGAAGATATTTTGCATTTTTCGAAGAGATGTAAAGGGGTATTCCAGAATTTTTCACAGAATTTTTTCAAAATTATAAAGTTTCAAATAGTTGCATTCATGTTTTATCATAGACTGCATTTCTATTGTTATCATTTTTGCAATTGCGAATCGTATATTAGTAAGAATTGGTTACGAAACACTATTTTTTTCATTTTCATGAATTTTCTAGACCATAAAACCGTATACGGGTCTTGAGCATAAAATATTTAGAAGTACATGTTGTAATGTGGATTTTTTTTTTTATTTTGAGAGAGAGGAACGGTGATAAATTCGTCATTTATCTGCTAAAACAGGTAATTGTTGAGGGAGGAAAATCACGTTACCTTACGGCGCGGTCACTGACCTGATCAAGTAGATATGAACGATAATTAGAGGAAAGATATTAATGTTGGGTGCCAGACGCGGTAGCGTCAGATATAAGAAAATAGGGAATAGAAAATAGACAAGATAGATCAGATTCTACGACGGTTTTTCACAGCTTACTCAGTAGATAAAGATAATGGAAGAGAAGAGGGGTCGTATCCAATTAGATAATACTCAAAAATTAAATTAAAATTAAATTAAATTAAAATTAAAAACGATAGCGCGTGCTGTCGCGATATATATGTACGATTGGTTCCAAGTTGTAAGTGTGTATTTGTATATGTATGTGTGGGTGTGTTCGTATATGTACGTGAGTTGACCGGAGCAAAGTCCGAAAAGGGACAATGAAAAGATTTGCGCGAAGGATAAGGAGTTAGTAGATCGGGACAATCGAGCGAGTAGAGTTGAGCGTGTGCAACCCAAAACGAAGGCAGCATTAGTTTAAATTCAGTTTATTAAATTTATTCAAAACGGGTCGAAGTAAACTTCCCCATAAGTGTGCATTTCTTTCTGTTGTGTCGTCCCGTGTTGAAAATAAATAAAATTGCCGGCATAAAGTTGTCTCGATTTAGTTTTCCGTTACCGCAATAACCGACCTTACAAAAAAAATCCCGACACCTTCTCCCAATATAGATTGTAACACGGCGATTTGCACCGCGTTAGTTGACCTCCGATATCCCCGTTATTGAAAAAAGGCAGCAAGGAATACAGGCAATCGATATGGTCACCTATGTAATTTTAAGTTTTATTACTAATTTCTCTCGATTTTGTTTCCCTTCTTCCCACCTATCCCGAGCTATCCTGAGCATTAAAGGCGGAGAGAGGAGGGAAATAGAGCAGCTACCGACATTCCGACACCGAGGGTACATCTACGACGATGAAACCACCCTTGCAGGTAGCTCAACGCCTCGGATAAAAACTGCCGAAAACCTTGTCCGAGTGTGCCCGGACCAGAGTCCAAGCTACCGACCAACAACTCGGCGCCTGAACGCCGTGACCGGTCTTACATGTATTATCTGCAAGCTGCCGTTCAGAGTCTCATTGTCAGGCCAGGGACCTGAACCCGAGTCCTCCCGCTCCGTAGACTCGAGTGCTAGCACTGCTGAGCTACTAGTATGGCTATAGGCAGTAAAACAAAATGTCAGCCTCCTGCGATGAAAAGGTAGACGCAAGAAATTTTAGGCAGCGGTTGGCAAAATAGTAGCAGTAGTATGTTGTTCTGGCTTACCGCGTGTGCGTGTGTCCGTGTGAGGTGTGCGTGCGTCGTGTGACCGGCCTAAGCTGACTTAACGTGGATATGTTTGACTGGCTCACCGCATGTGTGTCGTGTGAGAGGTGTGTGTGTCGTGTGAGAGGTGTGTGTGTGGTGTGTGTGTGTGTGTGTGTGTGTGTGTGTGTGTGTGTGTGTGTGTGTGTGTGTCCGTGGTTCTCAACCCGTGGTTCTCAACTTCTCGGCGTTTTCGTGTGTGTTATCATCAGTGGGTGATTACCATCAGAGTGCAATGGTAAGTAGAACTCCCGTTCACGTCTGGCCACCTGCTCGTTCACGTCTGGCCAGCTGCCCAATTATGACACCGGGGGGATTTAACTTCCGCATAAACCTGTCCTCCAAAATTACCTTGTTTTCGCGTTGCACATGCAAAAAACTTACAATGTCACCCAATTAATACGCCCCGGGGATTTACCCCTTCGCATAAACCTGTCTTTTTTGCGATTCAGCTCATTCAAAAATAACGAGTGCATACAATGTCGCCTGGCCAGCCGCCCAATTTCGACGCATACACCCCCACCCACCATAGCATTAACACCGTATAAAAGCAGTTCTCCAGCAAAAATCCGCAGTCAAAAAAATCTTTCATCATGTCAGACTTTCAACTGAACACCAACGTCGGGGTACTTGCGGCCCAACTCGACTGGACCGACGTTAGGCGGCTAACCTGCGAGCCCCTGCGACAACACTTTGCCCAACAGTGGGCTCGAGTTCGTTGCGGCACCGTTAGTGCCATTTGTGAAAAAAATGTACCAGGCTACATTTGCCTGCGATGTTTCGTCATCCAGTGAGTATAAACAACACCTTAAAATCATCTACCATCAAAATCGCTAACAAAATATCACTTTTTCCAGCGCCAACATCTCACACTTCGACAACAACGTACTATTCCACATCTCGTACGTGAAACCGGACTCGTCACGTGTCGAGTTTGTTGTGATAGTCTATTTGAAACAAACCGGCCAACAGAGGGTTGTACCAAGTGTGATGAAGTCATGGTTAATCTGAAGCATGTTGTCGAAAGTATTAATTTTCACTTTTGATCTAACGTCGGAACACGCCTCCAACACCGCACTCACACATTCCCCTGAAAATATAAATTCCGCAATACCATTTCCGCCGTAAGCTCAAAGGTAATCAACTTCCGCCTCCTAATAGTCGATTACCCCGACATTAATTTCCAGCAAAAATACAGGCTTATAATCAGTCATTTATATGCTCAGTTTTCTTATCCAAAAGAATTTCATTGTATGCAGAACGTCCCCACGTGAGTTATTGCCCACAGCCATCATTGTTTCATACTCCCACCACCATTTTCCCGGTATATAAAAACTTTATCACACACCACCCAAAGTCACAATCACTCTGCAAGCTGAACGATCTACACGCAATGGCTGAACTGCAAGAATTGGTAAATATACACAGCGCCGTCGACGTTGATCGCATCCTAACCAATGAATTATTTTTTTCACAGACAAACTTACTCGATGAGCCACCCACCGCATCGAACAATTCATTTTTCGGAGACTTTGGTTTGAGTCAGCTGCTACCCGAATGGGATGTATTACCGGAGAACGAGCCGAAGACTGGTATTCCCGAATCCATCAAACTACTCACCGACACACATTCCTGTTCTCTCAACAACGACGTCGGCAACGGCGAGGTAACCGTCCAAATTAAAATCTACAACACCAAGGATATTCTACGAACTGATAAGACTGACTGGTGGCGAACCGCTCTGTCCAACATGCAGTTCACAACTAACCGAAGCTCTCCCGAATATCAGCTTTTGGGTGACCTGACTGCGAAAGTCATCTCCCGAATCCGCAAACTCCCCGGCAGCAAACCTGAACGCAAACGCCGAACCACTAAAAAAAACAAATTTAAACCTTATTGATAATAATGTATTGATTGAATAAAAAACTTTATTAAAATATGATCAATTTTTTATTTTTAACAATCAGTATACATTTATTTCATTCATCGAAATTACTCTTGTCCTGATTTTCATTATACCACAGTCTCATGAGTTGCACGTTTTCAAACGCACAAATCCCTGCATGAAAGCTGCAATCAACAATCTTCTTATCGTAGGATTTCCTCAACATTCCAATCGCCGGACAGCCCAGTTCCATCATATCCACTGCATTCAAATTTTCCGCATATTCCTCCAACCAACGAATTTTTTCCAATCACTTGACAAGCACCAACGGTGTTCTACCCAGGTGATCACGCATAATCCTCCTCAAGTTGCCGTAAGTTGTAAAACCATCAGTCCATCGGAATCCATGATGATTGTGTGTAACATACTTGGCTTAATGTCGCAGCTCATTCGACAACATGTTCCAGGCGTATGGATCTCGAAATATGTAATGACTCATGGTCTTTGCTACGTTCTCATAAAATGCGACTTCTTTCACCACGAATTTATTCCCAACGCCGCGCCGATAAATCCCTGCACGTCCACGAACATACAATCCATTACAACAATTTTCGAACGACGTTGGTTAGAGGTGTGTACTCGACGATTCGATCGTGCAGTACGAGGCAATATGCAGCCGTGCCATCCTCTATATCCGTTTCGCTCTCAAATTCTGTTCGTATGTCAACTGTAGTACTTTTTATAGATTCATTTTGTCGCGAACAATCTATCACTATTATTGGCGCATCCTTAATGTATGTTTGCATATCGAGAATCGGTCTATTCTCAGTTCCATAATACGAACTCTGGAACTTAGCATACATATCGTACAGTAGAGCAAATTGTTCATTTTTACAGCTTACATTTAGATTCTCATATGGATGTAATCGCTGTTCAGAAACAGCTTAACGTTGCGTAAATTGCAATGGTCGAAATAACTCGCGTGATTCTTCACGTTTTCCTTCCTATTTCTTTGCAACGCTAATATCACATATCTTGATTTTTCCAGTTGCGTTGCTATTTTGATGGGCCAAACTTGCATTTTAGATTTCGGTAAATTGGGATATTCATGCAACGACCAAGATCTGAAGCACATCTGTATCGGTTGATTTTTCTCTAATATTCTGAATAGCGACAGCTTTTCAACATCCGACGGCATCACATGTGGTATTCTCCAAAGAGTATAGGATAGAGTGGAAGGTCCCATAAGAGCCAATGTATAAAAGCGTACCTCGATTTTCAGCACGCTCTGGTGGCTCTGAGGAAAAATAAAGTACCCCCACTACGATTTTGGCGCTCCCTTTAAACCAGGGAATACAGTGAAGAATTCTTAAAACTTCTGATAATAAATTTTTTGCAATGAATTCTTCAGTCAACGCTGTTATTACAGAACGATCTCATATTTTTCTCCATATCTGGCAGCCTATAAATATGTTTGCATGGATACAGAACATAACGTAAGTATCGCACATACACATTTCTTCTATGAATGTGATGTGAATTTAGTATAAGACAAAATTAATGAAATAAATGGCAACAAATCAAACACATTGGATCAAAATTATGTATTTAAATAGGTAATCTTCAATATATAACATCAAAAAAAGTACTTATATTTAAAAAACGTAAACAGTAATTTCAAATCTTAATAAAAATATATATCCGTACATAATACTGTATCATAAAGAATGTTTACATAAAATATTATATCAACTCAAAAACCTCTTGTATTTTTTATTAGTTTCTACCAAAACAACCATACACGAAAATCATTACATTTATTTTCACAATATATGAAGATACGTGAGCCACAACATTCCCGCGAAAGTGAGGTTATATATTCATATTTACTTACAGTTGCTGTTTATTTGGTAACGAGAAAAACGTCATTTGTTTCCCGTTATTTATGCTTTGATTTTTTACATATTTGTTATTGTCACATAATTTGATGTCACAAGAATTTGGCATCTTTGGGAAAAGTTTGTTTGTTACTCAATTCTTACCATGTATTCTTACCACTGATTCTTCCTCAAAGAATATGGCGACCGCGTCATCACACCAACAAACAATACTACATCGCATGTTCACTGACGCTACACACAGGGCCTGGAATCTAAGATAGGCCGACCGATACCGTGTTGAGTACTGCACACAACCACGGCACACTCCTTGGCGCTGCAGTCGCAGGCCAAATCCCAGTGCGACGCCTCCCTCTTACTTCCTGGATGCCCTCAAGGTCAGCCACCGCCATTTTGTCAGCCATTCTGCTTTCGACAATCACCTTGGAATCACCTGTTGCTTGTCGCATTGCCGTATTATTTGAAATGTTTGTTGACGAAGAGTGTTAGATCAAAAATATCTCGAGTTGCAAAGTGCTGTGTGCTAAACTGTTGTGATAAAACATCTATCCGGCACAGATTTCCGAAAAACGAAAAAAATGTGTTTCAAATTTGGAAACAACGAGCACAACATCCGAGATTCAACGAAATCAGCGATGACCATATTTACAAAGTATATACGATGTGCGGGGCACATTTCAAACCCGAAGACAAAATCCCCAACAGTAAGAAACTGAAGAAACGAGTGCACAACTTGTACTTGGAAACTAAGAAAAGAAAATAACAACTAAGATACCTGTTAATAGTAATGCAATTAAGTAATGATAGATTATATATAATCCATATGTATGAATTCAAGCCATCTAATTACATAATCATAGCTACACTTTAGTATCCGTCAAATTATACAAGCACCTCAGGCTACCTATTCCTTGCAATGTAATATGTTTACTACGCTTTAGTTTAGTTTAGTCTAACTGGTTAGGTACTTGGTTCGTCATTCAATGTATAGATTAGGTCAAAAATATTTGTATTTCTGTTACTGTATTTCATATTTTACAAACATCTAGTTGATTACGTAGTTCATAATGTAGATATCAGTAATTGTATTGTAGATTATAGAGAATATAAATAACTCTATTGATGATTAATCAGTCTCTTGAAGTTTTTCATATTTGACGTTTATTACGTAGTTTATAATGTAGAAATCAGTGATTGTATTGTTGATTATAAAGAATATAAATAACTACGTAATGATAATTAATCAGCCTGTTGAAGTTTTTAATATTTTACCTATACCCATCCGTCGGAAATAACTGAACCAATACCTTTATTCTGAATTCGAATCTCCCGCCATTGAATCCTCGTTGATCTTTTAATACTGCACACAACCACGGCAAGGCAAATGGCGCTGACTGCAACCGAACTCCATCCCACCTCAAACCACGGCAGATACGCTTCTATAAATTTCTATTCTAGGGCTACACATACACGTTATACTTTTCCTCAGAGCTGCTAGGGGCGCTGTAATAGGGCGATACGGGTACCTTCCACTCTATCCTATACTCTTTGCCCTGTGCAACGAGCGTGAGTGTCGGGGCGCTGACGTTAGTTAACCAATCGCGAGCGATCGAGACAGAGAAAGGTACTCGTTTTAATATTCCTCTCTCTGTGCCGTATTCCACTTACACGAACGGGTATACAAGGCTTCCTCCATACTGTATATGCTCTATGTTTATACCTATATTTTCAAAAAACAATCTTGTCTACTCTAAAGTATATGAGAAGGCGGCGGAAGCGATGCCACGAGCGGGGCCTATATCCCCACTCTGTTTTTTGTTTTTTACTCTATACGTTGTGGCCATCTGGTGGACTCGAGAGTCACTACATATTTGTAATCTCTTCGAACGAGGCTGTACATATAATTTCGATCGAACTTCGCCCGTCTTCGGCAGGCTCGTTTGATCGATTAATTATATATCAATTTCATGTTCATCATTATCATGATGGATAAATGGTTATTATATGATATTGGTTGAGGTAAATAGTCGAGTAATATATGCATGTGATACGTTTATACACAGGAGATGCATCATGTCCGCGAATCGTGTAGTGAAAAGGCACTTTTGACCGGGCTATCTGGCTGTGCAATGACGCACCAATCGTAAAAATCTTAAAAAATTACAAAAAATCACATAAATGCAGATGTTTATACTGTAATAAGAACAAGGTGGTACCTTTTCAAAATCCACCGGAAACCAGCGATCTAAATGTTCAAAAATTTTTGTAAGATCCAGGTTGATACTGAATAATCTAAACAATATCCTCGATATGTGTACAAACTGCCTGCTGGATTTGTGATTTTTGAAGTTTTCGGGTAGAAATAGTAGAGTTATCGCGAAACAACTGAAATCACGTTTTTTGCGATAACTTCGAACAAAATGGAGGTAGAAGGCTAAAATTTGGTATGGGTCAGTCATTTACCAAGAGGAAACAGTTAGTCATCGAAAAAATCCATTTGGTGAAAGGACACTTTTGGCATGCTTATTCGGCTATGCCCTTTCCGGACAACTGTTGTAATCTAACTTTTTCTAAAATTAGCTAATCTAATTTTTTCTAATATTGCAGGCTACTTGAATTATTAGTCCATCCCCCACGTGACGGATACAACAGAAAGTTAGTTCTATGTAGTCTTGTGAACACTTATAAGGAAGACAAAATTTCAATGGTCTCTATACCAACTTAAGCAGATCTTCCGCAAGATTGATAAAGCTATGTATATTTATTACATAACTCAATGCAAACGTATTTCTTGGATATTGTATCGCAGGAGCACCTTTGATTTCAAGATTTGATATATAAGAACAGCTTTTAGCATAAACATCTTTCAAGTATTGCAAATTGTTAGGCCTCATAGGAGACTTGAACCTCTTGCCCCGAACATTCCTTGAATTCATCATGTCAAATAATCTATCAATATAGCTAATGAATTCAATGGTCCGCACACTCTTTTCAAAACCCGGTACATTACATGCCCTCAGATAATCTATACCGTCAGCTACACCAGAACTAATTGTTTAGTCTGCGAGATTTACTTTCATTTTTTTTTTTTGTAAAGCAAATGAGTTGGTGATAATTTATTTGCCAAAGTGAGATCTTCTTTCTCCGAAGGACATGCAATGCCCTTATAAATTTAAAAGACATCGTGCCTAAAACTGACTCGATATCATCTTTATCTCCTATTGTATTTCTACATAACTCAAGTCATGTGACAGGAATCAAAAATACAGTGGATTTTTGTTTGATGACATGGATGACGGAAGCTTGTTTTTAGTTTATCTAAGTTATCTGAATAAAATGTACATCCAAATACTTGAGGTTGAAAAATTTACTTTTATACCATCGCAAGTTATAGATCTCACTGTTACTCCTACATCGTATAATTGATGATAATTTTGTTCACGAGTTCCGTTTCTACCTGGGTAGATGCTCTAGTGGTCAAAGTGTTAGCTATAGGGCATTTAAATTTTTCAGTGAATGACACAATCTAGAAGACAAAGACTTGTGTTGCAAATATGTCAAATTCTCTATCAATAAGGTCACCATAATTGACAAAACCAGAATACTTGTCTTTATCTACATCATAGGCCGTTTCTGCATGTATTGACATTGCATCAAATACCAAACATACATTCCTTACAAAAAGTGATTTCTTAGTTTCTATCTCCAAGTAATAGAAAACTTTAGTTAATAAACCTACCTCACAGCCATATGACGATATTCATTTCCTGATGGTAGCAGAATGATGCAAATATGAATATTGATGTAGGACCGTGAAAGCCAACTGCCAACAAAATTAATTTTTTCAGGGTACTGCCAATGATTCGGTGTAAACTTATTATTGTTAATCTCATTCAGCAGCAGCTGCAATTTGGCATCTGAGAAATGCCTTCTTAAATAGTTTCCATATCTTTGGAATAGGTTGAGGTTTTTTTGAAGACTTCGATAGCGGCTTCAATGATTGAGCAAACGCTTCTGCAGCATATCGACTTTTGACATCAAAGTCTCTTCTCTTGGTTCGAGTGACATAGTTTCCTGTAATTAGAAATGTAATAATACATTTATTAATTATAAATCTCTTATAATTATATCTGACGCATGTACTTGAGATAAATGTAGTAAAGTACACGACACATTATGCTGTATTTTTTATATATACCTTATTTTCAGAACTAATACTCTCCACATAATTTAGATTTCCTTTCGCTAATTGCTTTATTTTTGATAACAGTTTGAAGCAGGTCAGAACAGCATCTCTTCTCAAACAATTTGTCCCTGTCGGAGTATTGTGATAGTCTTCTGTCCTAAAGTGCAGACTACATACAAACGTCCTTGCTGTCACTTCATTAATAAGATTACCTGGAATTGAATAGAGTCACTTCGTCTGCTGTGTATCTTCTGCTGGAAAGATATAAAAATAAATGTATGTACTTCAAAAGAATTTTACTAACCCAATTAAGTCGTCAAGAAATTTCACTTGTCTTGAAACACTAAATCTTAGAGAATTCAGCAAACTGCATTGTATATTCGAATCAACTTTACTTACGAATGATAAGTGATGCCACAGCTAGGAGTACACTGGCTTTCACGAGAAATAATGCTACATAAGAATTTAGCCATGGATCCTGCACACAACACAGTCACGATTGAAGATACCGGATTTTCTAAGGATGAAAATTGTGTGGAAGCCAAATATTCAATCATTTCGTAACAACTATCTCTCTCACTCTCTCATCGCTTCTCGCGATGTAGCGATCCTACGTTTACCGACCGAGTGAACTCATCAGTTATATTCCTATATTATATAAACAAACGAACGGAATGAAATTTCAACTGTGCATAGCTCTTTTGTAGCGGAATCGAGGAAACTTACTCATATCCCGAAAATCGTTAAAAATTGGCTGGTTTTTTGACACGTGTCACTATTCCCAAATTTCCCGCCTTTCAGGGGTAAAAGAGCGCATATTTGAACAACTTTCCATCAGAGCGAAAAGAATGAGGAGTAAAATGAGCCATCGTGAAACTGTTTTCATACAATATTGAGATCGCTAGATGAAAACTAGTGATTACAAAAATTTCGTAAATAAAAAATGCTCTCGCGATCAGCTGGGCGCACGGCCGAACGTTCCAACCAATTCGAAAATAACAAGAATGAAAGTAACTTAAACGCTGTCTGTTTATTTTGCTATCTATCTTGACGATTATTATTTGAAAACACAAAAAGAGCTATACAAACGAGAAACATTAATTCCAAGAATATCGACAGAAGTACATTTTTCTGGCACTGTATAGTGCAGTCTCCTATGGAAGGTATATAGGTATAGTTTTTCGGAACGTAAGTTCATGATCCTAGTGCAAATAGAATAGTTTAACCAATACACGTACTAAATATACGAATTTATTGCAATAAAGGCTAAGTAGGAGCTGAAGAATAAGTAAGATAATAATATATTTAATTTGAATGTCTCGAATTGTGTTGAAGTTTAACAGGATTAATATTTTTTTATTAGTGTAATAATGTGATGTATCAAATACACACAGCTATAAGAGTTATGGCAACAAAACGAAAATAATGTCTGTCGTCATCAATGATGAAGGTGATAAACGTCATATATGCTTAATGCCTATATATAACATATAAAATGTTTAACGTATATGTATACGGCCTTAAAAGTAGATATAATACTTGTACCTAAAAAATCAAATAACTTGAAAACAAACTTCAGTGTCAAAAAATGTTGATTAATAAAAGTATTAAAATGAAATCCAAATGTTAAAATATGAAGTATTGGTGGTATTCACGGAAGTATAGTACACTACATTCAAAATCCTTGAACTTAAAGAACAAAATGATATAACCGATACATAAGTATTATTACTTACAAAATGCATTATTGCTATTGATAAAAAGAAAAAACAGGTATATTGTCTATATTCGTCAGAACTTCAAGTAGCAGTTAAAAAGAATTCGAAATTTATTAGCATCCTGACATATCCTATTATATTTTAAGATTATACTAAAAAATTGAAAGACTAAGTAATTAGTGTATTGCGAAGCAATAGTACAAATTTTATGCATGTAGAATATTGACTAAGAAATCAGCATTAAAAGATGACCAAATTTATACATTTTCCAATGGAATGTTATTATATTGGCTCCGCATTTTATAATGGAATTTATATTAATAAACAATATACACACTGATTAATTTGTTTTGTGGATGGCTGTCTGTTTTTTTTTTTTTTTTTTTTTTATGGAGTACTTCATATTACAGATGAAGCTACTTTTTGACGATGTGGTTATCAATTTTTGTAATAACTAACCACATGTAGAATATGTAACCGATGGCGTGCTTCACTACAAGACATCTTGCCCAGCTTCAAAGTATTTTTTCGGCAACCTCTACTTCTGTTCAAAATTGGAAATATGGTTTCACGTTAAATTTAGTTGTGTTAAATATTTTTAAATTCCTTCCCATATCTTATCAGTTTATAAATTAACTGTGCCGTAGTTTGAGTTGAACTGTTCAAATACTTTGAACAGTCCCAAGAAGAAAAACAGAAAATTTGATGCATACAAAAATCAGTACGGTTACTATATCATAAAATTGACAATTTCTAATTAAGAAAATGTGCCAGACATAATATTATAAATTTCTCTTTTTTAATGGTACTTAATATGAGAATCTTCCGACTAATGTTAATTTTCTATAAACGATATACCTACTTATTCAACAATGAATACTGTTGCAATCCTCCAGGGATTTTTTAATCACATACAGTCAGTGATTTATATTCTTTCAGTTGAAAAAGATTATTCACCATTCATTAAACACTAGAAAAGCTTAGCCAAGGAAATTTCAGCCTTTTTGAGAAAGGTATTAATCACAGAACTTTTCAGAACTTGTAAAAAAAATACCCAAAGCTGTAGATTTGACACTCAGTTTAAATACCTCAAAGTGTCCAAGACTCTCCACCTTTTTCGTCAACAAGTTCTGGTAATACATTGTGATTATAGGTGAACATTTTTTTTAACAAACTGTAATCTTATCAAATCTAACAAACGTTTTATACCAATTAAGTTTCTTAATAACGAGAAATTTCGTAATAATATATTTGACCATTGAGCCTTGGGTTTCAATACTGGGCAGTAACACAACTTATGAAATCTATCTGATATCAAATTAAAAATTATTCGTCTCAAGAACAAAAACAATGATTTTCTATAGGATATGAGAAACATGCTTGCATGTTTCTGTTATTTGTACAATCAGAAAAACATCTTCTTGTGCTCGATTTGTACTTTAGGTTACACGTTCTTTGCTCTTTGGATTTCAATATCACATTGACCTTTCGAAGGTACTTATGACAAGACGATGTCTAAGCCCATTTTAAAATATAACAATTTATGCTGTGGAATCTGACATACATAAGAACTACAGAGGACAATTAAAGTACAGTTGTAAACCTAAGTTAACGATGATTGGGATCCACCACTAACCTTTCCGGTCGTGTGTGAGGTATTAGACGTGAACGTTTAGGAAGAAGAATCTTCACAACCTGTAAAATACACAGGAAAATTGGTTTCGATAATTTTTTCATCTATTCAACTGTTCATAACAAATTCAGATTTTATGTAACAAAAGACCTGTTCGAAACTACTGAGATTTATGAAACAAAAGGGCATCACTCTGAAGCTTCGAAAAAGTGAATTTTCAACAAATAAATTGCCATAAGAGTGAATATTCCCGTCAATCGTAACTTTCAGGACTTTTTGTTGATTACCTGTCGCGAATTTTACACAAAAAAGCCAGGTTAGTAGCATTCATTGTAACCTCGACTAGCCTAAATTGTAAAAGGTTTTTGAATACCATAATTTACATCATCCAAATTCATAAGGTCAAACTAGAAAAATAGACAATCGTCAAACTTCCCTTAATGAGTTATGATATTGAAAGTATACAAAAAAGTGATTTTTATAGCCTTTAAAACTAAAACTAGTTGTGACGAGTAGGCATAACTTTTGATGCGTAACAAGAATCTTACTATTCAATAATTACGGTTACGTAGACCTGTAATACAATAATTCTGTACCTTCGCATTCGTTCAAGTGTTGTGTGTACTCTTTTCTCCTAGTAAATTTCCGGTTACAAGAGCTACAGTGGAATTCTTGAATCAAATGGTATTTATTTATGTGGCGCATCAGAAATTTTTTCTCAGAGAAATGTTCTTGGCATTGCCTGCAGGTCAAACTAATTTGAAGTATGATTAGTACAATTTTTTTTTAGATATATAATGAAGGTGAAGTTTATAAGGTTATTGTAAGGAAACATTCGGAAAAATTCACTATTTTCTTATTTTTACATTGACTTTAAAGGAACCAAGATTTCAGAATATGTCTTGTTTTATTACGGTTTACTGAATTTCGAACAATTTCAAAGTCGCAACATAAACGTTTTTCACCAGCATAATTCGTTACAATAACTTTACTAACTTCGACATGATGATATCTATCTAACAACATTATAATGACATGGTAGATACAAATTCCAAAACATCAACATCAAACGCATAATATGAGAGGTTTAATTATTTTTGGTGTATGTATGTACCTATAATCCTCGTGCAGTTTGAAGTGTTTCTCTATGGCTGTAGACATGACATATTCCTTTGAGCACTTGTTGCAAATGTATTTTTTGTCCTTGTAAATAAACTGGGATGGTCGATAACGATGAATATCCTTCACATGGTTATCCAAGGTCACATCTGATCTGTAAGTTACAGGATTTACAAAATCAATATAGGTCTTCCAACTGCTGTAGATGGAGGAAATTTGCTTGTTTTGGTTCAGTGTTCTTCACTTACTTGTATGTTTTATCGCAGTAGGGGCAAGGCATTCGTGCAGTGTTACGTATCTGCTTATTACTTTTCCTTTTAGAACTATTCTTCACAGCTAGTAAACAATTGATTAGTATAAAAATTTGAAACTCTCATCTCTTATTTCTCTCTCTACTCTAGTCTCTTTCTCCTAACAAGTTGAGACACGATTGCTGGATTCAAATTTTATGGTAAAGTAATAAAAGTAAGAGCAATAACCGTGTAGGTTGGAAAATTTGTAAATTTCTAAGGACTTCTACAAATGGTAATGATAAGTTAAAGTTATAATTGTAAAGTATTGTTGCACAAAGGTAGCATTAGTTCTTTAGTAATTAACTTATGAGCTAAGGTTAATGATAATTCTTTGATGTTAGGGAATGCATATCGCACCCCGACGACGGGGGTGTCATTTTTCGAAAATTGGGATTTTTCAGTAGAAGTAAATAACTATGACTAGAAGCCTTGCATGGTTATGGAAATTACCTGTTGTTCTCTGCTTTACGACGGCCAATTTTCAACTACAACGTCACTTTTCAAGTTTATACATTCAAACTTTGCAAATCCAAATATGGTCCCAACTCAAAAATGCCAATTTTTGAGTTGTGTCACCATCGTTGCCAGGGTGCGATATATATAATAAGTATGCAGGATGTCGTACGATTTTTCCAAATTTTTCAACATCATCCAAAAATCAGAAAAACAAATAATGAGTTGTAACGATGCTAAATGAATCATACTTCAGAACCAATAAATAAACCATTTACGATAGGATGATAAAAACACTGATTTCTTATGGCGAACGAAAAGATAAATGTAATATTCAGTTGCAATTACATCATTTTATACTTTCAAACAACTATCCAGATTTCATTTACTCTAAACAAACTTACTAAGGAATCTTATTATGACTGGCAAGCTAAGTTTACGATGACCTGAATAAACCTAATCGACTGGAACTTTGGGTACACACAGAATGCGTAAATACTTATAACGTGAATTGTAGTTAATAAAAATATACCTCCCATAATTTTGATGTGAGTATCAAGCATATCTTACAAGAATCCGGAACAAATTTAGTTTAATTATACGTGTGAAGTTGTACGATGTTATTGAATCACATTTTAATTTTAAACCAACAATTAATGATCGAGTACTACATTTAGAAAAATCACATCTGCCCACATAACATGCAATTCTAGTTTTTAAGGTTGTTCGGACAGTAGAATAACAAATTTGAACAAGTAAGATAATAAGTTAAATTTGGATTTTACTTACGATCACCTCTAATCGGATCGATTCAATTATTTATTTACTAAGAATAATAAATAAAGGGCTTTTGGCTCATGCATTTTTCCACATAAAATAGATCTGGCAACAATGCGTGTAGCAGCTGTATGTATTGTTGCCAGTGTTGAGTTAAATTTCATTTCTAAATTTACAAAACAAGTAAGGAAACAACTTAATTTCGAAACAGCGAATGATGTGCAAAAAAAAAAAATTCTAGAATGAAAAAAACACACTTTTACAAGTCAGGTATGTAATTTAAATATGAAATTTCGACCCTTCAGATTAGAATATTTACAAAGCTACACATCAGAATACATTTTCCATCATTTATGCGTAATCTGTAAGAATTGATTAATATAAATTACAGTTACTCATATTTTTGTCTTTAGTAGTTGTGGTTAAATTATATTAAGAATGTGCGTTTTACACAAAATTCTTTATTGACTACATGTTGAATATCCAATTTTTAATTATTAATTACACAAAAACTACATGTCAGATCTTTCTCAAAATATTATTTGATATGTATTTATTAGCAATTAATAACATATAAAAAATTTAGGTTTTTATCTTAACATTGCTTTAATGTCCGAACAACCATAATCAAATTACATAGTTCTTTTGTTGCCCTCTTTACTAAATCTAAAATTGAAATTGGTGTCAGCAAGAATAAAATTGGAATACTTTGGACATTCCATTATGATCCGCAAATAGTGTGGTCGAAGAGTATTGTTAAAGATGCATAATACAATTCAAATCAACCAAGTATACATAAAATCGTGCATTACTTAAAGCGGAAAAATAGCATCACATTACAGTACAGACAAAAAAGTACTACTAAGTGAATGATTTTACATGAAAGCAAACATCAAGTAATAACTTTAAAAATTTACAAGCAATCGGAAGAATTGTTAGCCAGTTACCTTGTAAGTATTGCAAAAACCGACCCCTGCACTATAACGGTACCTACCCTTTCCCACTATACCAACATAAAATTTGATTAAAAAATGACAATTTGTGAATTGTTCCATACCGGAAGGGGAATTTATTGTAAGACACTAATTATAAATACAACATTTACCTTCACTTGGTTTTTCCAAATTAGTAATAAGCTCGTGCGTTGATCCAAGTTTCTCTAAAGAAGATAGTTTACACGTCATTCTGAAATACATAGCGACGGTTAATTCAAATTCTCAAACCAGTATTAAACTTCAACCAGGAATCGTGTATGCCTGAAGTTCCAATCAATCAAGCTTGAATACTCAAGTTGTCACTACTCTAGTGTTCTGTTAGTAAATTCTGAAGGGTAGAATGAATCTCGGTGTTTCGGCTTGAAGGTGTATCTTCTATTGACCAATACTCACTTCTTATTGGAACTTCGTATTAGGTTTTCTATTAAGCTGATTGATTGAAACTCTCAGTATACATAGCTCCCAATTCTTTCAGAATTAATTATATAAATTGACAGTCAAATAAAAAGGTTTAACAGTATGGCACGATCTCATGTGAAACATAATAAGGGCTTCCATAAAAGTAGAATTTAGAAAAAATCTATTTTTACTTTTTTTTTTGCATATCTTGAAAGTATTTAGTCTTAAGAATATTGTGTATAAATCTTATTAAGGAATTCTAAGAACTATAGAAGTTATGGAGGTTACACCGAAGTGAGGCAGAGTAGCCTGAAAAATGTTCGTTATTCATAATTTCTCGTGAAGATAAAAAATTTTTGTCTCTTGCATTTTTCTGGTGACACAATCCATTTTGGAGTTATCTGTATCTAAATATATCATTAAACAATCAATAATACTCTACACCTTTTCCCCAATTTTAAACGCGCTTTTCTCGAAACACAGTTCTGAAAACCGTTACACCTGATGTCTCGAGAATTGATGGATATATCTTCTTCAAATTTAGATAGGATATTCTTAGATGTTTTGTTCAGTTAGTTACGATCAGACTTTGAGAAAAAAATTCGTACAAATGTATAAAAAATAAATTTTAAACTTCAAAAAACATGTGAAAAATTGACCTGAGACTTTAAACAACTGCCATTCAGCGATTTTTTTTTTTTTATTTGCTTGTAACTACTGTGTTTTATATTACTAGTTTAGAGTGAAGCAATTGTTTCCTGAGAAAAGAAATCTCAAAATATGCTCTTTTTTGCTCATCTACTTGTATGTAAGCTCTTAAGGGGATTAGGAAGCGAAAAATTTCGACATTTTTCATCTATTATTTGCTTTTTATTCTGTTACTGTAATCTCTTCCAAACATTTTGGTGCAAGAAAAACTGAAAAATTCGCATAATTGAGCTCAGGAGAGCAATAAAACTGCAGTAATCCGCAGTATCCGATTGCTGCGACAGAAACAACTGAGCTCGAGATGCCCTTCTACAGCGCCGGCAATTTTTAACGCACCTGAGTCGCAATGTTTCTGCCGTAGTACTACGTGAAAAATTAAAATGCGTTTTTCTCGAAATAGCATTTCGTACTAATTTTGAGACAATAACTCAAGAACGCGGTAAGATATTTCGTTTTTTTTTATTTTTTTGAAATGAAAATATCAACTTTCTCTACATAGTGAACCTACGTCTATGTGAAAAAAAAAAATTGGATTTTTGGATTTTTTCAAATTTTAGGTGCCATTATTTCAATTGTTATGTTTTTTCAATAATCTTAGGATCAGTCTGTAGAGGAACTTTCCTTGCAGAGAATATTGCTTCAAAATTTTCAAAAACTTTCATTGTTAACTCGGAATCGTGGCAATGAGGGAGCAGCGCATTAGACGCGTGGTCCTCTTTCTCCACTCACATCTCCCTTAAATATTAATATTTTTCAAACGATAACTGCTGAATTTTATAATCAAAACTCTAATAAAAACGTTGCAAAAAAGAAAATGTATGTATGTTGTTTCAGTTCATAACAAATGTCATTTGAGTTTTATCCCATTTTCTCCCTATTTTCGTTTCTTAATCCCCTCAACATTAGTAAGTATAAATCAAATTGATATCGTGTTAGAAAACATATGGATTTTGATACACGAAAATTATACCTACGATTGACCTTGATCTTTTTGGTGGAGAGACTCGTTTAAATTGGGTACAAAGTGTCGATAAGTCACATTTGATTCCTGAGTGAAGTTGAAGTGTGATGCATTTGTGCAGGTTTGAGTGCCAGACATTTTGCTGTAGAACCTTTTTGCGGAATCGAAGATGCTAACGTCTGAGTTATTTTCCAGTGGTAATCGATGGATGTCTTTATAATTTTTCCCACTTTTAAAAGACTGTGTATCTTTACAAGAGATTTCCGAAACACTTCTAAGTGATATCAATGGCAGAAAATCCAAACAATTGTCTGCACCATGTGCTAAGCTTTCCAATTTCGACGTACTTAATTTGTTCAGATTTCTTTTCCTAATCATCCATAGTGGTGAGCATCGACTACACGATTGCATAGTATCAGTATCAATGACTTTGGCATCGCAGGTTGAGGGACGCGCCCTCTTTCTTCTCGACAATATATTTCCTAATACCGAATCAGTACAATCCAGATGCTCGGTTTCAAGGCAACGTGTAAGCATTTCAGTTTGAACGACATTTTGGAACGCAGAGTGTTCATTTTCTGAGGCCTTCAAGCATGACGACTCGATATCGTAATCAGTTGTCTCAGTATTTTTTGCTTTTATCTGAACAAGTTTCTCAAACTCAGTGTCATTATTCCAAGAATTGTGATAGTTAGATATTAAAATACTATTAGCATGAAACTCTTTTTCGAGGTCCAAACTCAGACCGTTGTGAAGATCATTAAATGTACAGGACTGTGGTGGAACATCCGAAACAGACCGCAAAGAATTTAGAAATGTATCGCCTAGTTTCATAGATTGTGAAACTTCAATGTTACCATTTTGAATATCCAATCCATTCATGTCACACTTCTCATCATCAAGAAACTGGTCGTTAAAATCAAATAATGCATTAAAATCGTTGTAGATTCCTTCCTCCAGTAAATCAGTGTTCAGTTTCTTGTCTACCAAGTAATTCCCACTTTTGAACAGTTCACAATTTGTATCGAAATCCAGAGAAACGCAATTATTATATTCACTGTTACGACTAGCATTTAGGTGGTATTTCCCAACGTTACAATTGGAATCCAAGAGTTTCTTCAACCTGTCGTCATCAGATTGCAAACTGTCTAAAGACGGTTCATTAAATTCGTCGCTGAAAACGTTATCGGGAACCTCGTTACTAACAACCAGTGAAATTGCAGAGCTATTGAACTCATCAGTTATTGGTAAAGTAACATTCGAACTCTTGGTGTAATTGAGTTCACCACTTTCAGGCTCATTGTCAGAACCAATGTACGTAGAGAATGTCGACTTGTCAAGAGTCTGTTGAAATCCTTGAAAATCATCGCTGGTATAACGATCCTCCAACTCATTCCACCATAAATCTATCTGAGGAAATTCAATATCCCAATCACGGTCAAAAGTGTTAGAACAACTATCATCCAAGTTATCAGAATGTATCATTCTTGTGAATGTATTAATTGGCATCTCAAACTTATTGTTATAACACTGTGTAATTTTACGACTGCTGTCCTGTGCCTGCGCTGTTTTATTATATCCATTTTCAAATTCTCTGCAGTGTCTAACAATATCATTACCATTTACATCGTATTCCACTATATTTGTACTTGGTTGTACAATGGCTGCCGATTCTAATAGCAAGCTATTTATGTCAGAACTCAGCAATTTATCCATTTCATCAATATCGAAATGAAGATCTTCGGAAGCAATGTAATTTTTATAATCTGGTTCTTTGAATTCTTCAAAGATCTTCTCAACCGATTGATCAAAATGGGTACTCGCACCATCACTGTCATCAGACAAATTTTCAGTCTTACATAGAACTTCCAGATCAGCTGTATGAAGCTCTTCACAGTCGATAGAGTCCGGCATTAGTTCTTCTGAAATCCCTGAATGTCCTTTTTTTGGTTCTTCTCCATCTTGCTCTGATATGCTTGTTGGATTTACATCAGAATTTGCGGAGTTACTATCTTCAGTTAAATTGTGATTATTACAAAAATCTGGCACACATCGCTTGATTTTTTTTTTTCTTGATAAGGTTTGGTTTATTTTTGAATGGTGACGTTTTAAATTTAGCGGCCTCAGCACCTGCTTCCTCTTTCTTTTTTTTAATAGTTTATCTACACCATGTTCACTAGCTTCATTACATTTCGTAACGCTTGCATTATCAGACTCGGTTGGATCGGTAATACTGCTGAAAGTACCATCAATAATTTTTGTACTCTTCAAAATATTAGGAATGAATCTACTATGTTTGTTCAGAGATAATTCTAGAGTCCTACTCTTTGAGTCGTTCGTATTTATCTTCACTGATTTATTGAAAAAAATGTCCAATCTTCGCTGCTCGTGTAACATATTCGTACATTTGTGGAGGAATTGTGATTCGGTAAACAGACCCTTGTCAACTGCAAAACTTTGCTCCATGTTTGGCAATGTCTTGTTACTTCGAAAAATTTGAGTTATTTTCGGTAACGATAGGTCGGCTATGTTTGATTTATCCAAATTGCCCACATCCTTGAGTACAATACTGCGGACATTTTTGCTAACTGACTCACAAATGTTCTTTTTCATTTTGCGTAATTTTCCAACAGATACTTTCGCATCTTGGTTTTTATCAATAGGACTAATAACTGCGCACATGTGGGAATGTCCGGGATTTTTTTTTAAGGTCAATAAAATATGCTTGGGACTGAAAGTTTTCTTAGCTTTCTCATTTACCGCTAAGGTATTCATTATTGGATCTAATCGTTCTTCCCACAGAGTTGAAATTAATTCAAACAAGTAAAAACGACGATAACAAATGGTTCTCAATTTCTTCTTCTTTGTTTACTGCTTTTGAATTCTGATGACTGCTCTTGTTCAATTTCTTTCCATCCCATTGCCTTCAGATAGTCGAAATTGCATTTCTTCCAAGGCAATAAATTACTACGCACGATATTCTCCATACTCAAGAATTATGGATCATCTGCCTGTGAATTCATAATTTATATAACTATTGAATCTGAGGTGTACAAACATATCGGTGACTTCAGCAGGCAAATGCACTAAAGTTATCATTATAAAAAGCATTCTCTGTCACTTCAGCCATTTTTTTCACGTTCTCTCAGACATGGCTCATAATTGGTAATATTTTAGTACTATCTGAAAGTAGTATCTGGCAATTGGTTTCGATTTTTAAATCCTTTGAGAATATGAATTTCTTTCTATCACGCACCTAACTCGGATCGGGTAAACGTGTGAAAAAAGTTTTTGATATGTTTTCCACTGATCTATGTAACACAACATATTTCATATTTTTATTATTATTGAAAAAGGCTGTTTTGAGCGAATACCTTGAATTAAATTGTTTCTACTCAACTCAACAGTTCTACTATTATCCTGAATTTTACGTAATCTCCGATCAATTGTGTCACTGCGTGTGTCGGCTACCTTTCCCAAATCACTTTGGTAATAATATGCAATTATAATTCCAAATAATCTATGGTTCTATATAAAAATAGCGATCTCATATGGAGACTTTAGAGAAAAAATTTATATTTATTAAATACCACACTACTATCGTACTATACCGATTTTTCTATCATTTTTGAAACATCCCTGTAGATTTTACAAAATCGATAATAATATCAAAGGTAAACCATTGAATCAAGACAAATTATTTAAACTTCTTGGCTCGAATAGCTTTTACAATCAGAATAAAAATATGAGTTTAGCGGATCCACGATACGATAGTTCAGTGAAAAATAGCATTTTTGTAATCAACTTTTTTGCCACATCTACTTCGTCCGAGTTGTATGATTTATATAAAACAATTCATCTCCCAGGATCGCTTTAAAAATCTAAAATAATTGAAAGAGACTACTTTCAAGTATTACTGAAACATAGCAAATTATTAACAATATCTGAAATGGTCCGTGAAAAAAAGTGGATGAACTGATTCTGATTTAATCAAAATAGTAAGTTTGGTTGCTAGCCCTGGCTGTCAACTTCAGCTTTGTCTTTGGAATGACTTTGAAGTGGTTGAACATGCCAAATGTCTTTTTGTTTTGTAAGATTGCTTAATTTTCAGCAGAGTTCATTGTTTCCCTGATATTTTGAAAATGTTTGTCAATTATTTGGATATCAATTGGTCCATTGACACCCTGGTAACCAATCATGGTGAAGTTAGTAATGTTATTGCAACAATTTATGCTGAAGAAAAATCTTTATTTCACGACTTTGGAAAGTATTGAATTTTTTCCCAATGTTTCGCTTCGATAATGTTAAAAACTTCAACCTCACAGTAACCAGCATATACAGCATAAGCATGGAATGTTAAAAAACAGTACATTGTGAATTCAAATTGAAGATAACTCAATAAAATACGAACATAGAATTCAGTTACTCTAATTATATTCGAGGTTGAGGGAATAGCAAAATAAAGGTAAATAATATCTTCTCAGATACAACTAAATTTTGAGCTCATTTTTTGCGATCCCGTAAAATTTTAATGGTGCAGTGACTAATTTTTTCATCTATACGTATATATTATATACGCGAACGTTAAAACTTCAACCCTGTTAAAGAAATGATTTCGAGATAAGCAGACTTGCCAGTATTGAAGAATATCAAGAGTTAGGTTTTGTCTCGTACAACATTTTGATAACGCGGTTATGACACGTGCTTCCGAAATTGCCAAAGCAATTCCATTGCATATCACCTAATTATAAAAACCGATTCAATTGACAGTACAATAGGTTATAGGTATAATGTGTGGTGAAATATATGAGACATGCACAGAGTGTAAAATACGCGTGCCCAAGAAGTTCGATATGTTATATTCAATGATAATGATATTCAATCATAACGTAAATTGTAGCTTATGACAATGAGATACTAAAAAGGTAGGTAGATACTCACAAAAATTGCCAATCGAATGTTCGAATGAACGGGCAGCGATTGGTAAAAATGACATGAATTATTTGAGGTCTGCATTGTTCTTAAAGCAACGAGCCAAGTAATATTCTTAGGGATGAAGCACTACATCGTGAAACAAACGATGGTTATTTTGCCTTCGAATAAATATTCATTTGACTTGCGCGAAATTATGAGCCGAATCGGCTGGCGTAAATTAACCGATTACGAGACGCCGACGTCGAACGACGACTGCGGACTCGCCAGAGTCGCCAGGACTTGCTGACGAACTTGCCAGGTTGAGACTGTTCAGTGTGCTCTTGTCTTTACAGATCTTAGCGTATACAGTATACATAGGATGTATGTGTGTATGCAACTCAAGTACACGGACGGGGTGTCAAGTAACAAAACAACTGACAGTGGGGTATGTGCGGTACGTGTAACGTGGGCCTTTTATTTGGCTGACACCTCGAGTGGACCGACCTTTTTTCTATCAGACACTTGATCGAAAATAGTTCCTCTCTAGCGACTTCTCTGTTTACTGCACGTTTGGTTAGCGTCGAATGATACATGTGCCGTATAATTTACGTATATACCACGCAATTTGACATATTTTTATAGGAAGATCGCGATGTAATGCGTCGAAAAATAACTGATTTTTCCGATTTTTCTTTCAATGGTTAATATACACCAATCAGTCTAATTTTTTTTTTATGTCAAATCAAGGCACTCGTGAATAACAGAAATTTTTTTTTCTATCAAAATTGACAAAATGGTAACGGTTTGAAAGAAAAAGGATCGAATTTGGCCTATTTTTCCTTAGTTTTTCGTTAAAAAGATATGAAAATTTCAAAACAAAAGCAAATGGCGTGAAAAATGTGTCCAAATTCGGACATGAGTGCTTTCATTATATATTAAAAAAATCGGATTAGCGTATTTTAACCATCGACAAAAAAAATCGCGAAAATCAGCCATTTTTCGACCTGTTACACTAGCATGATGCCTTAAAGAACGTGACGTTTAATTTTTTTAACTTTCATATGATTTAATATATTTATACTTCTATATAATCACTTGGAAAATGAAAAGTTGAGCTTTCACAAAATCTCTACGTTTAGAGATCTACAAAATTAGTTCCGACCATTTTCAGATGCACGTGGAGCGTGGGATGTGTGACTATATTTTTGTTCGACGATATTTCGCGGACGGATTACCAGATTTAAATAATTTGAGTCTCGAATAACGCGGCTCTCCTTGCCTAATTAGAAAGTGATTAAATTTTCAAATAGACAGGCCTAGTGTTTTTGCGTTATTTAAATAAAAAAATTTGAGAAGAAATATATTGTTTTTATCAATATTTTCTGTATCGAAGTGCATCTGAACGGGAATTTTGTACGCTCGCGCGTTCAATCGTAAGTCAAGCAAATCAGACACTTGTTTATAACTCTGACACTGCTTTTAAGGCTTCATACGCTTATTGGAACAAATCCCGAGTACGAAAAATCCGAAATTACACAAGTAAAAGAAAAAAAAAATTATTTTTATATAACGCGAGCATATTTTACGCGGTTTTCCATATACTAAGTCCCGTTTCTAGGACGGTCGAGTGAGTCTGCACACGCGCATGCGCAGGGTACTGAAAATACCACTTTTCACTCCTAGGACTGACGCACATATTGCAAAATTACGCTCGGCCTGAAAAGACCGAGTTTGCCTCCTTATTGCACAATATACTATTTTACCACGTTTTTATTAGCTCGCTTTCTTGTCGCTCTGTTTGTTTGTTTGTTTCTATGTTTGGTACAAATCTGGCAATCGATTTGAAACTATGGTTTCCCAATGAGCTAGAGACTTGAAACTTTAAACATAACTTAGTATTGAATGTTTGATTGTTTGTTCGGTATGGACTTGCTTGAATTGTTTGATTGTTCGGTACAAATTTTGCAATCTTAATTTATTGAACTATAAAAATATGAGTGGACATGGCAATAGCCGACAGAGACCAAAGGTAGTCGAAGAGGTTGGATGAAGATGACCAACCACAGACAGAGACGACAGGCGTGGTCTGCAGTGATGTACACCAACGCACTGACAAACTCATTCACTGTGAAGCGTTCGAAGCAGCGACCTGAAATTTGCCACGTGTCTCTGTCAAAATCTCATCGGGATGTTCAAAATCAATTGCAAAATTTCACATCGCAAGGCTAAAAAGCAGAAAATAATTATTTGAATCAAAATTTTTAATTTAACACATTTTTAAAATGGACTAAAAAGCATAAAATAATTTGTCCTAGCACCATCCAGATTTAAAACGAAGAACGCCCCTCGTTTTGCATTTTACATCTGTATGGGGCTAGGAGAAATTATTTTATACTTTTTTTCCTCATTTTAAAGACGTGGTAAATTGAAAATTTTATTCTTATTTAACCCTTAGCGGCATAGTGGCATTCCAGAATGCCACCTGTTTTAAAACACGTTTGTACGATTTTAGAGTAGTTTTATTCGATTTAACCCGTTTTTTTTTGTAATGTTATGATCTTGATATGTTAGAGGATCAAAGCTTATATTCAAATTGTTTTTATGTTTCGTTCATTCATTTATATAAATTAACAAATTCTGAAAAATAGCACTTTTTAAAAAAAAAAATATTTTATTGAAAATAGTTTTGAGAGTATCCTTACGATTTTTGGTAGGCGGGGGTTTTTGGGTCGCTGATTACAAATCCGTTTTCAGATTTGCAAAATTCAAAATGGCGGACACAATATGGCGGCTGTGCACTTCAAATGATCGATTTTATGACCGCAAAACGATTGCAATTGATTTAAAAGTATGGAAAAGATCTTGGGTTTTATGATTTGCGAAGGTCAAACGACTTTTTGCGTTTTGGTCCGCTATATTGGATCCGCCATCTTGAATCCCTCATCTTGAATTTCTAACTTTTGAGTGCGGATTCGTAATCAGCGACCCTGAAAACCCCCGAGTACCAACTTTCGCTCTCGTGAAACGAGTTTTTGCACGTTTGGTCCGCCATATTGAATCCGCCATCTTAAATTTTTAAATTTTGAGTGCAGATTCGTAATCAGCGACCCCAAAAACCCTCGTGTACAAAATTTCAAGTCGATAGTAAGTAAGGAAAAATGTGTGCCGCTAAGGGTTAAATCTCGGGTTAAATAATTTTTGACTTTATGAGAATGAATAAATTTTGATTTTATATATCAAATAACAATCAAAATCTTCATTTATTCCTTATAAAGTTTATCAACCTAAAAAAGGCAAAAGCAAACTCTTTAAGTAATCAATGAATATTTTGTTTACTGTTCCATGTATAGAATGAAAGCTTATTTATTTAAATACACTGAAAAAAAATTTCCTGTTAACCTGTGATTAATTATTATTTTTGTATAAAAGTGATTTGAATACAAAGCTAAAGTTTGTTTACATGTTATTTTCAATAAATGCTTGAGAAAATAGGCGATTTTTCTCAAAATCCGAAATATCGTTCTGGTTTCTACAAAAGCAAACTTTATCTAATGAAACTATTTCTTCTTTTATTAGTTACGTGAAAGAAATGAAAATTTGACATCTAGAACCCAGATTCAAAATTCGTGTTGATCGGTGTTATTGATCATATATAGATGACATTCAATTTTGATTTATGTATAAACAAAAAACGGCAATCAACCATATCACTTGCACTTCTATTTTTTCAAATTCATATATATTACAATGATGTAAACCGTGTCATAAACCACTCTCAATTCCTGCTCTTTGCGGACGACCTTTCCTTATACAGGCTTATTCGTGATAGAGGGGACGTGCTTTTGCTCCAGAAGGATCTGAACAGTGTGGATGCCTGATGTACGGCAAATGGCTTATGCCTGAATATAAATAAATGTTTTAGTATCTCTTACCATAGAGGGAAAGAGGGTTCCTCTTTTAAATATTCTGTTTATAGTGCTACCGTGAGTCATTCTGACTCTGTAAAAGATCTTGGGGTTATATTTGACTCGAAACTTACGTTTAATAAACACCATAATAATATCATTTGTATAGCATCCACGACCCTTGGATGTTTGTTACGCTCCACCAAAGAGTTTAAGCGCCTCTGCATCCTAAAAACCCTTTACGTCCCCTTTGTCTGACCTATCCTATGTTATGCGTTTCAGATATGATACCCTTCTACTAAAGAGAATTAATATGTACATCGTTGAGAAAGTTCAGCACAGATTTTCAAAGTTTGCTTTCCATCTAACAAACCATCCTATGAGTTTATTTGATCATGATTTCTCTGCGGTTGACAGGATAACGAATATTCCTAGCCTCAGGTCCTATAGGGATTATGAGGACCTCTATTTTTTCACCGTCGCATTGTCACTAATAATCTGGAAGCTCAATCTATTATAAGTGCTTTAGCTTATAGAAACGGCAGATGGATTGACCTCTGTAAATCTTCCATATCCCTATGTAAGAGAAAAACTGCTGCGAACATCTTTGCATACTGTTAATTGGTCTTTTGTGATATAGCCACCGTGATTTCTCTATTTTATGTTAACAATGTTATTTTAAATTCTTTTTGTATACTTATGAAAATAGCGTATAATTTTTCACTTAATCTTTTATTCAAGACAAAATTACTTTTGACATATAATACTACATACTTTATCATATGATAAAAATTAAAAAAAAAATCAACCACAATAAAGATGACAAAAAAATTAAATTTGAATAGTAATAATGCCCCAAAGTTATCAATAAATTGTTTAAACACAATATTGTTTGACATATTTTCAGGGAATGTTTTTTTTTTTATGGGGATGTGAAATGAATTGGTTGATTTTTCTGAATACACATGAATTTTTTAAAGAATATTCTCCTATTTGTTAGTTTTCATTTTCGAACATTTTAAATCTTGAAAAATGGAAGATAAATCATGATTTTTGGATACGTTTTTGTAGATAGGTTTTACATAACAATTAGAAAAGTTTCCGGAGAACTAAACGAATAGTTTCGTAAATAAAGCCTTACAAATTTTCAAAAACGGAAAATTCAAAAATATAAGAACATTCTTTCAAATTTCATGTGTATTCAGAAAAATCAACGAATTCATTTCACATGACAAAAAAAAAACATTTCCTGACAATATGTTAAAAAAAGCAATGTTTTGATTAAACAATTTGCTGATAACTTTCGGGCATTATTATTATTCCAATTTAATTTTCTTATCGTCTTTATTACGGTTTATTTTTTTCAGATTTTTATCTCATCATAAAGTATTCAATGTTGTCAACAAAACTCACTTTTGGTTGAGAATGTATAGCCAATACATCCTTAATTGCATCTCACTTCAAAATGTGATATTTTATTTATTTCGATGAGTGTCACAACCCACTACAATCTTTTTTTGTCCAAGCAGTCAGGTGCGAATAGGTCCACCATAAATCTCAGATTTGCATGAGAAAGCCAACCTTATTTCATCGCGTCATTAAAGAGCCCTATAAGCATACTTTCCCAAAAACTACTAATATAAATGGCCTAAAAATTGGCAAAGTGATTATTTTACTCCTTTGCCATCGCATCAAAATCGGATTTCCTATAAATCAGTCTATTTCAATATCATGCAGTATGTGAGCGCAAAACACACAAGCAATTGGATGATAAATACATAGTTTCAACTTGCCTTAAATAATTCTAGATGTTTCGAAAGCATGACGAATATTATGAAAGATCTGTTTCTTGTATTAATACGAATAGGAAAGACCATGCGGCAGCAGTACGGAAAATATGTCTGAAGATTCCACTGAAAATATTTCAGATTGGGACAAACCAGAATATGTCGAAGTTCTATCCAATGAATAGATAAATTTATAAGCCTAACGATTTATAAGTTTTCAATGCACAGAAGGTGAGAAACAGCTCTTCCTTAATATTAATCACGTTCTCTAAGCATCTGGAATTCTCTATCAAATTTGAACCATGTAATTATGGGCTGATTCCTTACTTACTTGATAAATCAAATCGACAGGTTAATAAAAATTTCGATTCAAATATGATAATTGCTTTGACAGCAAATAATTCTAGTAGGTTGTGACTCTGATCAAAGTAAATAAAATACCACGGTTTTAAGTAAGTCTGATGTAATTCTAAAACGCCCTTACCGACACCCCTCTTTTTGGCTCACTGCGCATAATTAATACATTAGTATAGTTTCGCTAACATCATATAGTTTGATATGGTATCCTGAGTACCATTACAGAGGCCTAAATAACCTGTATTTTTTCACCATTATGTCACACATCGCATGATGCTTGTGTGGGGCGAAGGGGGGCATCTCGTGTACCCTTCTGTGATGAAAGTTGAACTATCCCTTACATTCCTTTTTGATACTGAAACACTTTCTCCAATACATTTTAATGGAACAACTAAGGAGTGAGCAAAATACCACAATGTAACTGCTGTAGAAAAATCGTTACGACCAAAGTGTTTCAATTATTTTTGTATATATTTCTTTATTTCTTTATTATTTTTATAATATAAATTCCGTTAAATAAAATCTATTCTTTCGTTATTTGTGTGAAGTTAAAATCGAAATCAAGTAATTATGTCACCAATCGTTGTCATCGGCAAGATCATCGTTTTGATTCTTCAAAGTTGAAAATAGTACGTCACGTACCTTAGGTCTCGGATCTTCAGTTATCTTTGTGGGCACGGCTTTTGCTTGGCCAAGTAACCATTCTAGCTCTGAAAATTGAGGAAAAATGATTCCATAAGATGAAACTGTGGCATTGGAATTATAGATTAATAATTCATAGAATAGTCTCATATTGTGCACATACAAGTCAACCCTGTATCCAAGTCGATTTCTAATTCTGAGATTGCATTTTAGTTATCATTTTTTAAATACACATATAAAGCCAATCCCGGTATTAAAAATCGAGTAAGAATGTTTTTAGACATACCGCCACCAAGAACCTTGACTTGTTTACAAAATAATAGAATATTTTTATATCAGTTGGCATATAACATATTCAGTAGGCTACAAATATTACACGTACATCTATAAGGGGCTGTCCATATATTATATAAGTAGATTTTTCGTGTTTGTGAACCCTCCTTCCCTTCAAATAATGAATCAAAGAACTTTGTTGAGCTTCCCTTCCCTGCTCTCCTCAAAATCTTGCGTTGGAAATTTAAAAAATTATCCAAACATTGAAAATTTGTACAAAATATTTGAAATCCACCAGATTAACCTTAGAGTAAATCATATAACTGCTTGAAAATTTTACAAGCATTGTTTACTTCAGTTCACGGGGTTAACCCTTTATAAATATCGAAATTCATACTCATCGGGCACATGCAGATGTAAGATAACTTTTATTTAGCATTAGCATGGTTTGCGCATCTTTTTTTGCTTGCCTTCTGTATATAAAGTAATCGTTTTTGCCAGAGTACAAAAAAAGAGCATTGGAATACTTAAAAATGCTCTTTTTGTACTCCGCTGTAAAAAAAAAAAAACCACAGGTAAGTAAACCACACCTTTGTTACATGAAGTATCATATGCACCATGGAGGCAGTTTTTTCCTCCTCGCGTATTTGCAATTTACACTCGGCGCAAAAAGACCTATTTTATCTCTTTTGTGCGCAATCTATTGTTATGTGTGATTTGGAGCCTGACGCCATCTGTGTACTTGGGAGGCACCCAGATCCCTATTGATCACAAATTGTAGTTTTGACAATATTTGCAAAAGTTTGCAAGTTTTTTCGTGTTTCCATAATTTATTTCCGCATAAAACTTTATATCTCCCAATGAATCCAGAAAATAAATCAAGCCAATCAGATTTTTTATCTCTGGGACTTCTGACTTTCAATTAAATTTGCTAACAATTCATTCACAAGTGACTTTGTTGTGGAAAATTTTCAGTAGGAGATAAGATTTTAGGGCCCAAAGATTAACAGATGGCGATATCTCCTATGTATTCATGCTCAAATCTAGCTATAAGCCTCCCCATTTAATAAGCTACCTCACGCAGGAACTTATGCTCGTGTAAGCTTCGTAATGAGGAAACTAGATGGTGAACACAGAAATCAGTATTGGATGGACTAGCGTAATATGTAGTGCTACTACTGTTTCAGTAATTTTAAGGTCATTCGAAACTCTTAATACAAAATACAGTGTCTTCAGAGTCATGTTTTTTATGAAGATAATGTATGGTATAAAACTTACTCTCTCGTTAAATATCACTCGTGAGATTTTGGGTTTGACTTGAATAGACTAATGGAAACAAGTAGAGTTCATAGCTAACGATATACACCTTCAATGATCTTGCAAAACTGATAACATTAAATTCGTCTACATGGAATCTTGATTCATTTCACACCATTTTGATACGCTATCAATATCACTTTTGAAGAGGCTAACTGAAGACACCATCTTTTCGGGATTTGTTCAAGATTACCATAAACAGAAATACAAGGGATTCAGAACAAGTTTTGAGGAATAAAGGATGCAGACCTTCACGGTCAAGCCTGGAGTTAGTATTTAGAGAATTGAAAGCAAAGTTTATATCACTGCAGCTCAACTGAATGGTTTACAGGGTTTCAATAATGTCACAATTAAAATTTGGTAATGGCAAGATTTGATTTTCGTAACACTAATGAAATTTTTAGTAAATAAATTAAGTTTATCAGGACCATCTTCTGCCTCCAGATTGTTAAATTACAAACAGCTCGAAATGTCATCGTTACTTCTTCGCTTATTTACAAATTCATAATATTTTTCATAAAGTTTCTATGTCGGAGTCCTCTATCATTGCTGTGTCCTCTAATGATTTAGTATAGTCCATTTCCACTAGGATTTTACATTTGCTTCTAAATACAGTAGAACGTCGATGATCCGAACTAAGTGTTCGGGACATAGGTGTTCGGAAAATCGGTCTACTTGGATTATCGAACTATATACTTTTATTCATCAATTTACAAATAAAAACCATACTTATAATAATTTCAATCACTTTTATCGCAACTCATTTCCAAAAGTAAACAGCCTGGTAATAAGATATGCATGTACATAATAGGTACAATCAACGCTTGAAAAAATTCATGCTGGTAAGAGCGGGATGCGTGGTTTACAGCCAGTTCGGTTAAGCGGTCTTCCGATTGACCGACGTTCTACTGTAGTGTAAAGGGGCCCCGTAATTAATGGTGTTATATTCTTCATAAACTTTATGGTATATTTTTGTTACCCATAGTGGCTACCCTGAGACAGTTACTGAACCATCTGAGGAACTTGGATGAATGTGGCGATTGGGGTACTACAGATGATTATCTGAATAGATACGAGCCAAGATCGTCTACAAATTGTTCAATCGAATCTCTGATTAGTATACTCAGTTGATGTGTGTTCTGTTTTGAACCTTCTTTCGTTCTGTTACATGTTGTTCAAGGAGAGGGTATGGAGCAAGAGAATGTTTGTACTTGGTTGTTATTGGGAGTAGGCTGCTGACTTTATTCGGTCTTTATAGTGAATTCGAAATCACTAACGAAACTTTTTCGCAAATATCATAACTCAACATCCTCGAACTGATTGGAAGAAAGAACATTATAGTCACAACTATATATAAGGTAGTCATTTAACACTGTATCATAGTTTTTGTAATCTTTATCTAACCAGGTCCCAGTTAGCACTATTATGTTACAGCTTACTAATGAGATCGCAACATTGGGGGTGAAGTCAAGTCTTCATTGTGATGTTTTACACGTTCTGATAGTAAATTTTAATTCCACTAACATAATGCATTATTTTTGTGTCACTTGATTACCATGTTGAAATGACATCATTTTCGGTATCCCATGTATAAATCGTATCATCAAATCAGTCTCCCCTTTACCCTTACTGTCATCCAATTCAGAAACAACATTGTTCAACAACTCCCTTTGCTTAGAAGTTCTGTCTCATGAAACTTTACTATTGTCCTTGGTGATCGCTTTAGCATTTTATAGTACCCAGATTACGCGTGCAGTTTCTTCAAATGTCACCATTACTGACATATACTTTGTACTTGGCGTCTTTTCTAATCTAACAATTTTGATGTTACTGCCATAAAATAATTTATTCCTCAACCTCGGTTTCGTCTATGTTGTGAAACAGGATATTCCTGTCACCACCTTTTCTTCCGCTTGATTCATATAAGACTATCTAGTCAATTTGTATATTATTTTCCATACTTGAAGTGTGATCATGCTTCTGTAGGGCATAAATCTTCTCAACGGCATTATCTAATCTACTTTCAACATCATTGATACAAACAACAGTATCCTGGATTATATGAAGGTTTGTATTTAAAAGAATTTTAATATTATCCCTCCAAATATTATCAAGTAAGTAATTATTCTACCCTCTTCTTACCAGAAATATTTTCCATAATATGCGGACAACCCCTAAGTATCGAGTTACACTAAAACCTTATGATTTTATTATGATTTGATTAAAATTATGTAAATTTGTTGAGCGGACGCTGTAGTCAGTCTTTACGGACCGTGTATTATATCACTTATTATGACTAATATCAAAGCACAAAACTGCATGCAATGCAAAATACAAATACCCAATGAACTTTGTGATTCATGCAACAATAATGGAGATGGTTTTTCTGTAATTAGTGGTAATTTAATTACATTTATACATACTATGATGCTTTGTCTAGCAACTATTTTTCTCCTTCACCCGAAAAAGTTATACATCGAGAAAAGAATCCATGCAGAAGGATATCTCTTGAAACCTAACAATCAGCATACAGCCGAAATAAAATTACGAATATGACTAACAGAGATTATGATGATTTTGTATCAAGATTTGAATTTACCCAACATATATCATAAAAGGAAGGTGTTTTTTTCAGTGTAACAATCCTAAAGCAGTCAAACGTTATTTTGCGGTAAATAGTTTTTTCAAAGCACCAATTCTAGCAAATGATAGCAAATGATTGATAAAAACTTTTATATCAAACAATTTAATGTGCAAAACTGATTTTTAGGTGTGGAAACATATCGCATAACAAAACGGGTATGGTTGGCTCAGCAAGTTCGTCTTGTAAAATTTTTTTTTTTCAATTCTCAACATGCATTTTTTTACCTGCTTCAGTGATCTTCATTCCACGCAATTCAATTGGGCCGATGAACTGCTTAACCATGTTTCCGTTGTTATAGATGAAAATCGTTGGCAAATTTCTGTCTGGCCAATTTGGAATACAAGTTGTAGAAATACTTTTCAGAAACTTCGTTGCTGGGAACTTTCTAGACAAAGATGTCAAGTGTTGATTCAGTAGGGAACACAGGGGGATCCTGAAAGAACATTAAATAATTGATTAGTGATTGTTAATTGAAGGCAGGACTTCAATGATTTTGTGAAAAAACGAAAAATGTAATGAATGTTTTCTAAATAGGCCTAACAAAACCATTACTATTATTAATACTTAAACCCGGCACATGAGTTATTCGTGTGACCCCAAAATTTTTCACGTGAAATAACTAAAGAACCGACATAGTTGCAAGTATGGTGAGGTGACACGATGAAAAAACATTCCATAAAAAGTATCGCTCGTTACACAAAGCAGTGTACTTACAGTACTTCAGAATTTTTACAGATTTTTGATTATATGATTATAAAATTTTTGACATCTACAAATTTATCTGACATAGGCCAAAATTCAATTGTTTGGGCCAAATCGAATGTATTTAGTTTCAGAGAGATTTATAGTTAATCTATTTCTCGTGAAGCAAAAATTTTGACTTTGCAAGTACTCCTTTATTTCAAATAAAAATTATTACACTGCAAATATTATACACTATATACCATTACTATGGACAGAAATCTGTTTTCCTCTATCTTTTGAATGAAGAATATGCTACCTTAATAAAAGGCTCAGATCAGTAAGATCATTTGCCTATTACAGCTGAATTATCACATAATTTTGAAATTTTATTTCGCAAAAATTACGTTTTTCTCTGACTTTTTCAGTCGCTAAGAATTACTTGAAATTTTCGTATTTCTGATATGATGACCATAACATCATGATAATCCAATGTAAATAAACAAATTTACTTCTAGTTTGATGTACATAAGTTCATTCTGCATTACCCTTGCTTGTAGAGATGTAAAACAACCCAAATGTCTTCTCCGGCACAATTGACTTCTTGAACATAATCTTGAGCCGATATTTCTCTAACTTCGCCAAATTTTGCATTCTCAGTAAGTTCTTTAATTTCAGCTATCCTTTTTCTCCGGTATTCCAACAGCACTTTTTCATCTTCTTCATCTTCAAGTTCATCTAGCTCGTCGAGTGTTAGACTGTCCGCATTATGGCTGGCTGGAGCAAGTACAATAAAGAATAATCAGGACTCATGCAGGTCAAGATAGGTAAACTTGCTTTCACTCATCGTTAATCACGGTCACCCTTATTTTTCGGACACAATATTCCCTGACTTTTCCCTGACTAAAGGTCAGTCTTATTGTCTTTATTAGTGCTACGAATTTCCAATTAAAATACCTTGAATTCTTCATTTCATTTCAAAGTAAATTCATCAGGAAATTCAACTCAATGGAATATGGATTTCAATAAGACCTCTTTAGCCGATCTTGTTAGAGGTCAAAAAGTGGTATGTCGTACTTTAAATTTGAAAAAATCGTTTTTTTGTCTGGTTTCTGATTTCTCGGGCTTTGCTGCAGAAACAGTGGTATTTTTACCCTAAATTTATAATCCAAAAGTCTAAAAACCATATGCACATGTATTTTTCAGCTAATATAAATGGGTCATGCTACAAAATTATGAGGCTGAAGTTAGTAACATCAACATATTGGAACATTGAAACAAAAATTACCATTATGCACCTTTAGAACACATAAAGAAGTTTAATTTACAAAATCTGAGTTTGTTGATTCTGTTTTAACAGTTTACCAAATTTCAAGTAATCCCTAAGTTGCAAAATAACAATGTTTTTCAAAGATGCATCATTACATCGACGTTACAAACTTCAGTTTGATAGAAAATCGAAGTTACAAATTTCTTTTACAACGTTCGGCTATTCTTGAAACTTGCTAGAATTTCACAATCTTGACTCCAATTTCGGTCTCAGAGATTCTAAAAATATTGTCATTATGTACCTTCAAGCTACATATTCCAAATCCCATAAAATTTCGGCACTGGCGTACTCAATGATTTGATTAATTTTTGTGACCTCAAATGAGCGAATCTGGTGATCGCCACATATTGCATGACCACGAACTTCAGTATGTGTGGATCACAAGACCGCCATGCCCTGAAGACAGACTTGCACACTTGCGAGAACTATCAATTATGATACGCCATTGCTATAAAATTTTAGATTGCAATTCTGACAAGAACAGATAAAGTGATATATATATTGAAATGTGTGAGCACCAAAGATATTCATAAACAAGTTACGTTAAAAAAAAAAAAAATCAATATTATACACACGGAGAGAAAAATCAAGCTTTGAAACGATGGAAACATCTCAAGCTTTGAAGGCTTGGAAAGACCATCCTTTTAAAGGATGAATTCAACCTTCTAAAGCTTGGAAGGTGTTCTGCTCGAAACGCATGAAACTCATGCTTTTGCAGCAAGAACCTCGTCATTTAGGACCATGAATACCACCGAGCAGAAGCTTGCAGTAGCTCGCGGTCCGAAAGCAAGACTTTCACGGTTCTAAACTGTGAATCTCTCGGTCTCGAGTGTTAAAATTAATAAGCCGCTAGAGCAAGGAGGGGGAACGCTCGAGATTCACAGTTTCAAGCGGTGGAGTTCATGGTTTGGAGGCTTGAATCATTCCGAGCGTTCAAACGATAGACTCCATGCTTTCGGACCACGAAGTCCATGCGGCTAAAGCATGGATCTCCTCCTTCTAGCCCGTGAATAGAGTCTTGCTTTTAAACGATGAATTCACCGGTTAAACTCGTGAAATTCATGCTTTGAAAGCATGTAAAAATTACAAGGTCCAAAAGCATGAAGGTTCATCGTTTCAAAGCTTGATTTTTCTCTCCGTGCATGAACAGTTTTCTGTTTCTTTAAAGGAGATGGATCATCTTAGTTTCCAACTCTATGAAGTAGTGATTTCGAAGAGGTCCCACTTTTTTCCATCTTGAATCGTTTTCGGCATAGAATTCAACGGAATAAGAATTGCAAACTGAATAATTATTGTAAGGTGTTTTTTAAACGCAAAAGTCTACTTTACAAGATCCTGAAAATATATAAACTCGAGATATAAATAAATCGAAACATAGAAAAGTAAAGTACGTAAAACCAAAACATAGAATTGTCAGAATTCTTCAATATTCCTATTTATTCTTCTGATTCTATATCACTGTTTTCTATATTTTGACGATACTAGTTCAAATTTTCTATATTTCAACTTTCTACATTTAGAAAATGATAGGGGATTTTCGCATCTTTGATAATTCAGTATTTCGTCTCGTCTACTTTCTGAACTTTCTACATTTTAAGCCCCACTTTTATGCGATTATTAGAGAGATTACAGAAAAGTGAAATTTTACTAATTGGCTATGATTTTTACTCAATGAAGGAAAAAAATAATTAGCACTTACTTGAGTACGCCAGTATCGAAATTTTATGGGATTTGAAATACATCAGTTTGAACCGAGGTTTGAACATACATAAATTCAATATTTTGAGAGACTCTGATATTGAAATTGAAGTCTGGATTTAAAAAATCCGACCAGCTCCAAAATCTTGTGTAAAACAAGTATTCTCCGATTTTCTAACACGATTCGTCTATATTAGTTGAAAGAAGGAACACTCTTATTGCAGCAACATCCAAGAAACCAGAAAAAGTGACAAAAAAGTTTTTTTTGAATTTCAAGTATGACGCACCACTGTTTTTGACTACTACCAAGATCAGGTTAATGGATCTCATCGAATCCTATACCTCATGACATGTGTAATTTGAAGAGTCACTTCTCAATCCCATTGAGCAAGAGCACTTTGAAAATTTTGAGAATCTTAAAAGAAATTGAAAATACTTCATAAAAATGGTAGGAAATTTAAATAGTTTCAGTTGTCACGGATAGGCTCAATTTTTTTTTATATCAATTAGTATTAGTATTTATTAAAGTCCATGACAATGTTGGACAACTTAAATTCATCTATCTTAAACAAGTTAAACAATCACAAAGACAAAAATCTCAAATTATAGAAAAAATCCCAAAATACTACTCTAGAAAATAAAATATAATTAAAGACCATAAACTAACCGAAACAAACCAAAATGCTGAAGGTAAAAGAGACACAGAGAAACAATAAACTTAACAACACCGATACAGAATAAAAGTACAAAAAAGCAAAGTAAAAGTATAGAGATGATGGTCAGGTTTTGTGAAATAAAATTGAAAATAAAAAAAATAACTACACAACTTAAAATTCAAATTAATGTAATAAATAATTAAAAGGAAAGCAACCATTCAGGTCAGATAGCACCCAGTGGCGCATCCTCAGCGGTTAGCAGGTAATTAAAACAGCCTGTTTGAAAAGAACGCATGAATTGAAAAAGTGCTACAAGTATGCGTTCTGTACTCTGAAGCGATTGTTATGGAAGTTACGCAATTGTCAAGAAGATACTGTGAAACAAATATTTTCAATTCTTTCCATGTCTAAAAAAGTGAAAGTACTGCGTGTCCAAAAAGTTGGTGTTGATCGTTTCTCAAGATCACTATTAAAATGCCATGAATGTGCATTGATAAATAGAGGAAAATTTACCTATCTTAATCTGCATGAGCTTCTATACAGGTGTACGTACATCGTTATTACATACTTGTTCCGGTAATTTATATTAACATATAAAATGTACCTCGTGATACATACCTCGGCCCAATTTTTTATCGATTGTACTTTCTAAGAGATTGACAATTTGATCCTCTGTGATTTCTTTTTCCTTTTGTTTTTCAGGAATAATTCCTTGCTTTCTTAGCGCATCATTCCACTCGGTATCTTCGTTTGGGTCTTGCTGAAATGTCAATTAATGGCAACTGTACGTCTCCTTCCAAATCAAAATTATTTGAACAGCGGACGCATAAATTGAACAAATCAGAAATGAATAGAATAAATAATACCATGTATGTACATATCAACCTTTTTTGTTTGGTAATACGATCCCAAATTAATTTCACGTATGAAGTGTGGCAGTGTTTTTAGAAAGGATTATTAAAACATACACGTCACACACACAACATCCACATATGAATATGTGACGAATTTTCAACGGACAGTGATTTGTTAGGATAATTTTTGGGCAACACTGAATGCTCCAAAAACTGCCTTGTATCAATGCGACGTTGCCGCGCTTGAGTAGATTAGATGCAATCGTGTGAAATGGTCACGTGTGAAATGTCTATTGTAATATCACGTATACACCTATGAATGACATCTACAATTCTTGTTTCGAGTACGGTACCTAATAAGGTAACACCCATTGATCAGATAGAAATAACCTTGCTTACGGAGATATTGCTAGTATTACGAATCTTGAACTTGTATATTTACCATTTTGTGTTGGAGGTAAAGATATTAACAATTGATTATACGAAAAAACGATTGTCTACAGAATTCTCTTAGGAGTAGGCAAAAAAAGCTTAGATTTCCACGCGGAGGCACTGCTTCCCATCCCACTGCTCGCAAACACATACCTATGTATACCTGATACGGGATACCATGCAACGGTTATGTAGGTATGCCATGCCTGTGGAGCAGGATGGAGCAGGAAACCACTGAAATAGAACTGGAACGCAAGCCGACCGCTCCGACCCGAATAGAGAGAGATAGCTCCGAGCGGCGATTGGTATCCCCATCCTCTGTCGATACAGTCCCGACCAATATGTTAGTTCAACAATAAGTGATCGAATTCACGGAATGCAGTGACTGAGGAAGGAAAAATACCGCACCCAATATGTTAAAATAATAAGTGATTGAATTCACGGAATGCAGCGATAGAGGAAGCATTGACTGGGCGTAAACGTAACGAGACGTACGTAGCACGACTTAACATTTTGGTGATGCTGTACGGTACTTGATGTACGCATGCGTGACTCAGTAAGAAAAGGACAAGGATACTACAAGCGAGCTACCTCTTTGCACACGGTTTGTCTAATGCAAGAGAATGGTCGGGCGCGTTCCAGTTCTATCATATTTCAGTGCACGAGACAAATCTCCCACATATTGGTATTTCCCGCGGAGTTAGGAATAGGAAGTCCGTGGTATTCCCCTAACAGAAAGTGGTCCGATTTTTTCGGGAAAATAGGTGGCGCTGTGAACAGTGTGAAACTGCTGTTTTCCGGCTAACGGGAACATTCCAATGGACTTAACAATACAGAACGATAAAAAGGCAGAGCCCGATGAACATGCTGAATCTGCCCCCCGCGGCGTTATCTATCGACACTCTGGAGATCATTTTGTTACCAAATAAAAACAGTACAACGCAAATTTCAACCTTTGTTCTTAAACAGTTTTCGAGTTATTTAAAAAAAAACATCTTTTTCGTTTTTTTCCCATTTTAAAAATAAAAATTAGCAAATTGTGATTTTTTTCCCAAATACTTGGTAACAAAAGACATGAAAAAATATTTTCTTCATCATTCTCAAATATAAAGCCGATCAAAAAAAAAAATAACAATAAATTACTTTTTTAATTTGTGTTTTTTAAAACACGCAATCACCCAATTTTAACAGAAAAATTCTATTATACCTCTTTATATTCAGGAATGAATTCAATTTTTTTAGATTTCAATTATTCAAAAGCACAACTATACTGCCGGATTACTTTTCTAAACAACAAGTTCAGGAAACGTTTCAGTTCAGATAAAAATGTTTTAGATGTAGTACTATCTGTTATGAATTTAAAAAAAAATCAGGATAAACTTTAGCACATGATGTAGAAAACGAGCATTGGCTCAACGAAAAGTATCATTTGCAAATATTGTGTCAGATGATTTACTCGATTTTTCAGAGTTGACTGAAAAAGATTTGCAAAATCATTTACTGGATTATATCAGCTTTTGCAAGCAGTATCATACTTGACTGAAACAATGGATGAAGATCATAATATAAGCCTCCAGGATTTGAAAACAGCTGAATACATTCTTAAAGTTCGATTAAAATCTCGACATATCAATGCACAGACATATAGTTGCCTTATTGAATATTATAAAGATCATAATACCGGTCGACACGATTTTTGGGTCTGATTAAGGTATTCATTGTAAAATCATAAAAAATCAAGTTTAAAAATGAATATTTTTAGTAATTTTCTTATGTTTGTATGGACCTTCTCGTATTAAACCCCAAACGTAATCTCCCATCATATTCTCGTATCAGAATTGAGATCAATTGGGGTTAAGCCTGATGATTTTTCCGTATGATAATAACAGCTACTTAGTATTCAAGTCATAAAAATATAAGTATGTTCGAAACTTTTTTAGATTTTAATTTTAGATATAATTTTAAATTAACATAGGCAAAGTAAGGTATTCATTGTTTATCTTGCTTCCGTATTCAAGGTTCAAGTAGCTTCATAAGCTTCACAAAGCTTCAAATTTGTTGCCAAAAAAATTTTTTGCTTCTTACTTTAATAAATTCACCGCAAATAAAACACAATGAATCAACATTTTGTTTACACTGTCTTAACGCCATTTTCTAACTCAGTAATACACAATTAAGAACAGTTGTTACACCTTTGATAGACAAGTATAACACTCACTTCTGTGCCTTACGCGAGTAATATGCAATTTACTACCGTTTTGATCAAAGTACTACCACCTGCTGCTCTTAAAATCAATTAAAATCTTCAAAACTTACTTATTGACGTAAAACAGACAAAAGCAAACTTTAAAAGCTAAGAATGGATATTTTGGTGGTTTTCGATGCCTAGCATCAGAATTTATGCATTAAAACAGAAACCCAAAAAAAATAGTTTCTTTGTCGACCTTGTGATGCTTCAGCCACGTGTACTTTATAAAATACGTTAATGTTGGGCGCCAATTGCTTTTTGTTTTTGCAATATTTTTCTAGAGAACGAAGCATAAATGTAAAAGCGGAGAGCAGTAGGATCCTTCTCAGGACGTTTGGTTTTTACCATGGGGTGTGAATAATCTTCGTATAGATAAATGGTGGACAATTATATACACATTGGGTGGTCCTTATTTAGGGTATGTTCGAATTTTTTTGATGAACTCTAGTTTTAAATTTAAAGTTAAATTTAAATTTGCTACAAAAATTATTGTGTGTCGATATGATACGTTCATTTGTGCATAACTTAGAAAATTCCAAAGTAACAATATAATTTTTTCCATGTTAATTCCACTTAAAACTTTGGCTGTCGTGGGGGCCGGGTTAATTTCAAAATTAAGAACTGCAGTTTGGTACGAATTTTTTTTGATATATTTGGAACCTATTCAGAACTATCGTGGAAAAAAATTCGAACATACCCTAAATAAGGACCACCCTAATACATGTATATATCAATATTTATATTATTCAGAAAATGACCAAGGAGTATGTACTGTGGGATTATAGGTGTCGGGTGTCTAGGAATTATAACAATTATAAATGTATTTGGGTTAGATAAGTACTTAGGTTAAGTTAACTTTCGTAATCGGATGGTTCGATAGGAGGACAGTTAATCCGCATACACTATCATATGAGCCTATACGATAAAGCAAAAGGTACGATTAATAATGATCTTTCAATACATGATAATATAACGATAATTAATAACAAAACATTCACTATCGGATGGCTGCAAGTTAAATAATAGTTTCGCGTTCGGCTTGTTCCTACTCAATTTTATATGGGCCTGCCTACTGACGAGGTGATTTACTGAACAAGAAAATGAAATTACATCGCTAATATAATATTTTAATTCGCGATAGAGCTTTATACGGAAAATTATATATTTGACTCTACTGGGCAAATTTGCACGAAGCTAAAAATATGAATTTAAATACTAAGATCTGCTCTTTTACAAAAATCAAGACAGTTTAGCAAGCAAGAAAGACCAAAGTCAATCCGCGGACACCACTGTTGATTTAACTCGTAATATCAAAGGATCTGACAGGCAGAAAGACCAAAGTACGATCCACGATGCTTTCCCAGTGAGAAGAGTTATTTAATTCAATTCCAAAACGTTATAAGTAAATTCAAACGATTTTGACAGGCAGAAGGATCGAAGTACAATTCGCGATGCGCCACCGTTGAATAATCTCGTATCTTAAATCTCGTAATATCGACGGGTAGGACAGGCAGATGGACCAAAGTACAATCCGCGATGCGTCGCCAACCAGAAAAGTTGAAAGAAAATAAATTCAGTAAGCAAGGACTCTACGTTAACGTTATATGTATGAGCAGATCTGATTCGCCCAATTGATTGATTAATCAAGCCCTAGTTATTCATAATTACATGTGAATTTGTTTATGCGACAAATAGCGAGGGAGTCGGCACAGCACGGCAGCTCGAGTGAAGCTCGTTGCTGACATCCGCGGTCTGCTAGAGATTGCGGGGCTCTGCTTTGCCCTGCCATTTATTCATTTTCCGATTGGCAAAATCAATCAAATTATTGGAATGATGAAATGGACGAATTCTGACACGTTACAACCTGTGTAATATAAGCTTACAGGATGTAGAAATAGCTGAAAACATTTTTAAAGTTCCATTCAAATCTAGACATATCAATGCCAGACATATCGTCACCTTATTGAATCCCATTCTAACAAGAATGGGATAAATGGGATATAGATATTGTCGTGATTGTGCAAATGGTAGACGTACGGTTGATTGCTGATCTCACGTAAATCTGAAAACCAGTTCGGAACGACTGAATTTTCAAAATTTTTTGTTAAAAAAATTTTCCGAATTATAGTTCAAATATTGTTCTCTCATATACCTTAAGTTTGATTAAATTAATTTTTTTGTTATATTAAAAAAAAATCATAGACAAAATGGAATTTTTCAAAGTTTAAGGCCTACGTAACCCCGTAAGGGGAAACTTGAGTGAAACTTTGGACGGAAATCGGATTTTTAACTCTTGTACGATTTAAAAGAGTTGTATAAAAAAATCCTCCCGCCAATTGTTAGGTCACGTTATTATATGCATTGAGAAAAAGTTTGAACTTTTTGGGTTGAAGATGCATACGCAAGGAACTTTTTAAAGAAGATTCTGCCCATCGCTGTGAAAAATTCCTTGCGCATAAGCTTTTATCGCAGAAAGTTGAAACTTTATTTCAAGGTTTATGCTACCATAACCTACAAACCGGTGGAAGGATTTTTTGATACGACTTTTAGTAACGATTTTCAAAATTTCACCAAAGTCTCCCCTTAAACACGAAGTTTCCAGAAAAAAATCAGTTGCTCATTTTTTTAACAATGTTCCACCAAATCGAAAGAACTGAAAAAATTCCTGAGTATAAAGAAGTAGTTTTCAGTTCGAATATACAGAACAGTTTTCCGTGAAGATTTGGTGACTGCATGTTTTGCATGACTGCAAAGACCCGTTGTACACCTCGAAACGCGGGGATGCAAAACTCCTATACCGCTAAAGCGATCAGAGTGAAACTTGGGCAGTTAATGCCTTATTTTGGCAAAAAGTGGAGCGTCTTTTTACTTTTTCAAAATTTTGAAAAAAATTTACAGATTAGTTATCACCCACAGAAATTGGCCAAATCTTCACAGTTACACTGAATTGATCGAACTGTCCGGTATGATGCTACTCGGCGGTGATGAAACACACATTTTGAGCCCAGTCCCATGAGATTTGATGGTGAATTGACGAAATGGCAGCTAATCTGGTTTTCGATTACGAAGAACACCGAAATCTCATTTTGGCGACATTTGTTACCGACCTTTCATGCATGCCGGTAATTTCTTACCGACATTACACGCATACATTACCGGCATGCGCGTAATATCGGTAACAAATGTCTGTAAAATTTCTTTTAAAATTTTGAAAAAGTGAAAAGACGCTCCACTTTTTGCAAAAATAAGGCATTAACTGCCCAAGTTTCACTCTGATCGCTTGAGCGGTATAGGAGTTTTGCATCCCCGCGTTTTCGAGGTGTATAACGGGTCTTTGTATGCACCTTAAGAAGCCATTTGTTTGAAGGCAAAGTGACACTTTCTGGCGGTAAATTTAAACGGGTCTACTAAACGTTACACGAAACGTTGACTGAAGGTCAACGATCTTGGTTATAAAATTTATCACATGATTGTTAGTTTCATAGAACGATTTATAGAATTGGTATAATAATATATTGATTGTATAATAGAAATGTGTGAGTGAATAATTTATTGTTTAATTTATAGATGTTTCTGTTGATTTTATGATGTAAACATGTTTTTCATGAATTCATTTATTATATGATGTAAAATTTGATGTATGGATTAATTGTTTGAATTTGTAAAATTCTTGTAAAGCATAATGAAATGCTTATATTACAAATTAATTTGAAATATTGATTGTATGATTGTATATTATTAATTCTTGTTATATTCGGCTAATATCGATATCCCTGATTAACTCTACTCGACGTCGTCCTCGTTGTCTTACAAAGATGTCAGATGGCAATGTAGCCCAAATTTTATGATCTGTAAAAGAACAAGTTGGAATGCATAACAGAATTACTATATCCCGAGCTCGGTAGAGGGCAGAACATTATAAAATGTTATTGAAAATGAATAGTAAAACGCAATGCAATTTAACAATAATATCTACGGTTTATATTTAGGATTGACAATATAAACTACAGATATTGATGTCTAATTGCATTACGTTTTACTATTTATTTTGAATGACATTTCATAATGTTTTGCCCTCTGCCGAGTCATTTTAGAAAACCTGTTTGCAGTTTTTTATTAGTATCACAAGTATGATTATCATTAGATTGACTAATATCAGACGGCTTCTTAAATCTACTTGTTACTAAGTATTTCTCGTAAAAGTACGTAATCGTTATTTGTCTTTAAAATTATAAGATATTGCATAGTTGTATATAAATTAATGCACAGTCGTAATACACTAGTAAATTTTTTCCCATACCTTCCAACCATTTTTGTAAAAGTACAGGACTGCGTAGAGGAAATCTGAAAGCAAACAAAATTTGAAATAATATGTTCTTATTCGATTAGAACTATTACAATATATATCTAGAGTACTGATGACAATAAATCCATATCGTCTGATCTGTATAGTACTTAATGGAATTAATGTAAAATGAGAATTACTTGTGAAAAGAACGATGATCTCCGTGTCTTCTTTTGACGGAACAATAGGCACATGCTGTTTTGTAACTTCCAAAGAGAGTTGGAACACTTCCGTCAACTAATGTTACATTAACTCCCGCTTTTCGTAAGCATTCGTTCGAAAAATGATCAGAGCACAGTTTCATGCTTTTTGTGGGTCTGAAGTTGTAGCCCATATCCATATTTTGCAACCAAGATTGCAGCAATTCTGGTTGATTTATTGGAAATCTATAGTGAAAACTTTATATAAGCAACTATCATAATTTTGTCACGAAGAAGGTGGGCTCTTAACCTGCACATTTAATTTCTGCATCATGTTATACCATAATATGAAAAGATTGAATGCATATATCTTGGTATTTTTAAACAAATCTCGAGCAGTATAATTCGATACAAGCTAGTTTGACATAATCTATTTTTACCAAAAATGACAGAAGCAAGATAATTACACGAATAATATATTATTTCAGTTAAATACTTACACATGAAATGTTCTGTCGGTTGCATCTTCGTTTGCCTGTTTTCCAAAATAGCAACATTTGTTCACCATTTTATTGAAAGATAATCATTATATTCTTCAGTGAACGGTTAAGTCTACTATATGCTCTAAGCTGTTTACGTACCCGTTTAAATTTTGCGCCAGAAGGTGTCACTCAAACCTCAAACAAATGGCTTCTAATGCTCACACGAAATTCGGCCGGGCTACGGCATAGACTTATAAGATAGACCGAGCGCTTCTATAAGAGGCACTGACGCTTACATATGAAGGACAGAGATATCCGGGAGTACTGCTCTCTCTTTTCAATCGGCTTCATGGTGGGAGACAACGGAGCAGTGGAAGTGGAACAGCTTTGCGCCTGTCATATGCGTATTTCTCCTCGTTACTGTATATGCTCCAAGGTCCCCGCCACTAATATCGCCAGACAGAGAGAGAAATCTCCGGACATATCTCTGTCCTTCATATCCTTGCTTCAAGCGACTCATAAGAGCGCTCAGTCTATCTATGGTCTACGGTAGAGAGTGCCGAAGGGGATGTGCCAAAAAGAGATAGCTCGCTGATAGTATCCTTATATTTTTCTTACTGAGTCGCGCATGCGCACTTTAAATACCGTACAGCATCACCAAAAAGTTAAGTCGTGCTACGTATGTATGTACAACGTAACGCCCAGTCAATTCTACCTCTATCACTGCATTCCGTGAATGCAATCACTTATTGTTGAATTAACATATTGGGTGCGGTATTTTTTCTTCCTCAGTCACTGCATTCCGTGAATTCGATCACTTATTGTTGAACTAACATATTGGTCGGGACTGTATCGACAGAGGACGGAGAGTATAGGATAGAGTGGAAGGTCCCATAAGAGCCAATGTATAAAAGCGTACCTCGATTTTCAGCACGCTCTGGTAGCTCTGAGGAAAAGTAAAGTACCCCCACTACGATTTTGGCGCTCCCTTTAAACCGGGGAATACAGTGAAGAATTCTTAAAACTTCTGATAATAAATTTTTTGCAATGAATTCTTCAGTCAACGCTGTTATTACAGAACGATCTCATATTTTTCTCCATATCTGGCAGCCTATAAATATGTTTGCATGGATACAGAACATAACGTAAGCATCGTACATACACATTTCTTCTATGAATGTGATGTGAATTTAGTATAAGACAAAATTAATGAAATAAATGGCAACAAATCAAACACATTGTATCGAAATTATATATTTAAATAGGTAATCTTCAATATATAACATCAAAAAAGTACTTATATTTAAAAAACGTAAACAGTAATGTCAAATTTTAATAAAAAGATATATCCGTACATAATATTGTATCATAAAGAATGGTTACATAAAATATTATATCAACTCAAAAACCTCTTGTATTTTTTATTAGTTTCTACCAAAACAACCACACACGAAAATCATTACATTTATTTTCACAGTATATGAAGATACGTGAGGAGCCACAGCATTCCCGCGAAAGTGAGGTTACATATTCATATTTACTTACAGTTGCTGTTTATTTGGTAACGAGAAAAACGTCACTTGTTTCCCGTTATTTATGCTTTGATTTTTTACATATTTGTTATTGTCACATAATTTGATGTCACAAGAAATTGGCATCTTTGGAAAAAGTTCGTTTGTTACTCAATTCTTACCATGTATTCTTACCACTGATTCTTACTCAAAGAATATGGTGACCGCGTCATCACACCAACAAATAACACGACATCGCATGTTCACTGACGCTACGCATACACGTTATACTTTTCTTCAGAGCTGCTAGGGGCGCTGTAATAGGGCTATACGGGTACCTTCCACTCTATCCCATACTCTTTGGCGAAGTCTAGCTAAACATCAGCGATAATCTCTAGCGGCAGCTTTGGGGAATTTTTGTGGAGTGCCGCTCTGACGTCACAGCCTTGCGATTGAATCTGGTGACTTTCGATATGAAGAGGTGTCTTTTTGAACCTGTGTCTGGTGACCGTTGCTGATCCCTGAGCTGACACACTGGTGCGGCGTAAACCATGCAAACATACACTTTGGTTTTAATAAATGTAGTACGAATCACAAGTTTTGAGAAGGTCAATTCTTTATTCAGTCATACTACAATTAACTGACCTGTCGCATGATTCATATCCACTAAATCTAACACTTCACACTGGATTATAAAATGCTAAATCAGAACAATCAACCTGTTTGGAATTCTGTAGATAAACACATTGAACCATTGTTGAAACGCGTTTTACAAACGCAAAGAATTGGTAAGAATTCGGTTACAACTCAGTTAAAACGTGAAACTATATTCTCATTTGTGCCCGTTAATATTTCAGTTTAAACTTGCAGGTGTATCGTGTGGTAAAGTTGAAGTAAACAATATCACATCTAGTTGTGGAAAGGACCGAGGTGATCGTTTCTACCTTTCTATACCTTATGCTGGAAAGACAATCAGTTGGAATGTGTTGTTCAATTCACTGTGCCCAGAGCTGAGCCCAGATTTTTTATTTGATGATGACAGTTTCCTTGCTGACCCAGACCTGAATTCTATTGTAACCCATGTCCCAAGCCTAGCCAGTTGGGATGTGACAAATGACGATGCCTTGCTCATGGTTATCGTTGAACTTCTCTTATATTACAAGGAACATCAGGTTAATAATTCTTATACATGATATGATAGCAAAGCTCAAGCTACTGGCCAAAGTTAGCTACAAAATGTGGTGACAATAGTTAAAATAAGCCAGGGAAGCCTATCAATCTGAATTCTTGCTATTATCAAGAAAAAGTTATATTTATTACATTTGAGGTGTAAGTCTGTAATGCAGTGTCGTATGTGAAAAAAGTTTTGAACATTCGATAGACAGTTTTGGTTTCTAGCTCACTTTCATGATGCAGATGTAAAGGCCTTTTATCAAAGCATCATATTTTTTGAATTCTAATATATGTACCACAATTTTTTGCGATACATTCTACATTTCGTATAGGAATGTCGGAAACTTTAAACAATTCAAAAACTCCATACTGTACTCCAGCTGAAATCAATGTTTTTTAACCAGTAATTCTCATAATTAGGAGACATCAAAACAAAAATTACTATCATAAATGCAAACTACATGTGTATGAAAATGTTTTAAAAATTGTCTGGAATATTTCACAATAATATTCTTGTTCTGGCAAATATGCTCAGTACCTTCCATTTTGAGTATAATAGTTAGAAACAGCTTCTTATTTTTACACATTTTTTAACCAATATTCCATATATCAAGAAAGCTGATGCGGTCACTACCTTACAAATACCTAACTTCAATCTCAGTTTACTTAGAGAGCAAAATCGCATGAACTCTAACTTGATATCAATAAAGGCCGTTAGAGTCTATTTCCTGTTTTTCATTTGTACTTCTTTGCGCAAAGATATTAATCAACTTATTACTCGACTTTTCTAATGTGAGGATTCATACCTAAAAATTTGCGAAGTATTTAAAAATTATTAGACAATTTTGTTTTATATGCAATTGCTTAAAGTCATAAACCTAAAGAAATACGCTTTTAAAATTTGAAATTTTCCCGAATGTAATAAATATAAATTACAAAACTTATTATGAGATATCTCAGTCTTTGCACAAAAATCTTTGTTATTGAAAAATGTTATTCTATCGACAGATTAACCTTCTTGAAAAACAAGGAGAACGGTTGAAATTTGAGTACAGCACTTTAGTCGGCGAGACCGAAATATGTGCCGAAGACCTAGAAGTAATATCATTGCCAATAGGTGCGAGGCACGTTGAAACTCGATTCCTAATACGTATGGCAATGGATTTTTCAAAATTACCAGAACGCATTTCTCATCCTCAAGACGATGAAGCTATGCTGCTTGTAACCTTCAATGGACCAGATTGTAATCGTATAACACCAGAACTATATCTTTCTAAGAGTTTAGAAGATGCTTTTGGAGGCCCAGCAGCTCTTCATATACCGCCGTTCCAGTCATCAAAATACCTGATGGATTATGTACCAGAAGTGAAAGGATATATAAATGAAAAAGTAAGTTTACATCCTATATAGACATTATCATAAATACGAACACTTCAGCATCTCGTAGTTAACTATCTGGGACTACATCTTGCAAATCTGATAAGTTTCAGAAATTTGAAATTAAGTGGTCTTCAGTTGTACTGTTAAGCTTATCCCACATTGCCTCAGTTTTCAGGCAAATACATGAATATTGATGCATTCAACAAACAGTGCACTTATTATTCGTCTGACCTTTTATACGGATATTTATATTTGCATATATTTTTTAGAATCTTCTCCTGGTTGTGCTTCACGGCTTCTGAATAGAAATATTTATCAAATGTATACGACTGGTGTGAGACCAGCTTTATATTGAATTAAGTTTTGCATCCAAAGAACTAGAAATGTACAAAATTTGCAATTTCCCATTCGGAGTGTTCATCTTTTGATATGACCATTTGAGATAGTCACATTAATTATATACGTCATACATAAATCGCTTCAAAATGGGTATAATTTAACACCAAAACTGTCAAATTTGTAGGGTCAGATAAAAATAATCTACCATTTAATCTTCACCAGATAATAGATTAATGCATTATATAAACACAGATCCCAGTATACCGCATCTGCTGAAATTCGAATGTAAATTTGAGAAACCAAGAGTGATACAGGTCTTAGATGTACAGATTTTCAGTTTTTAGTATGTATCACACAGATAAGGAATACGATCTGATGCTCAATATTTACCAAAGATCGTTGGAAATATCGACATTAATTATATTCCCTACATTTCAGAATAAAGGTGTGTGAATAGCATTTGAATCATCGAATAATTTGGTTATTCATAGAATTATTTCAGTAATTCAAATAATTCAAATGATTTCGGTAATTTAGATAGTTTGACTTACTCAAATTATTCACTTCAAATCTCAAATTCTCCATGTTTTATTTCTTAATTTAAAAATACCTACTTGGTTCAATGAAACTTGTGCCACTGAAATTATTTCTGACAAGAAATAAAATTGAAGATTCTCAGTTCCGCTTGAATAATTCTAGAAATTGGAATTATCCGAACTTGAATCAAGTTATTCCATTTGAATCGCATTACTCGTGATTTCGAATTATTCATATACTCCCATTTTAAAGTTTATAATATAACTATTCACCACTGATAAATAATTTGGTTTCTTCCTACAGATCAATTTACTAGCAATGTGCTTCGAGAAGAGGAAGAGTTTCATAGCAGCACTACTTCTGTTAAAGCGTGGTAGCATCATAGAATACGATGCTGTGGAAGCCAGTAATGCGACGTTGCTGGTTGAACACCGAGACTTTTATTGCATGATTCATTTCAAATTGCCAACAACATTTCCAAAGGAACCTCCACAAGTCACTTTGCGGTCTATATATCACATGACTTCACTAGGGACACTCTTCAGTCAAAATGTAGAAGATCTTCCATACAGCCCCCGATGGGCGCCATTTGAGATGGTTACGAAAGCACTGAATCATATTGCAGAAAAGGAAATTCAAAAATTTCAGACCAACTCTGTAAAGAATAGTCACTTCTGAATTAGTAAATACAAAAGTCTGATACACGAAAACAGTTATTTGGTAACAGCCCAACATCATTGCATACCGTTTACCGAATAGTAACATATTTTTCATGTACTGTAATTAATAAGTCTATTAACAAAAAGTTTATATAAATTGTATAATAACTGCTTTGAAATATTACCTAAATTAGAAAAACATTTCATTAGTCTTACTTTATCATCTGTGATGCGTCGATTGAATCTCTGTGATTCGACAGTAAATGAGGCCAAGTGCCATGTTTATTAAGTTAGGATTGGGAAATCAAAACTAGGATTAAAACTACGGCGAATTCTACGAAAGAATGCATACTGACTTCGAATTTACATATTCGCAAATTACATTAGTTTCATTTCAATTTTCAGTGCTTGTAAAAAGTTGGTTTAGACTAAGAGGTAAACTCGGCGGTGACTTCCAGGAGCAGATTTTAGAGACGAAATCTTTTAGAATTGGTTTTCAAATTTTTTGTTCAATGTATGGAAAAATCTACATCATTTTGTCAAACGGATCAGATGTTTCCACTAGCAGCAATATTTTTTTTTTCAGCTTCCACCTGAAAAACTTGAATTTGCAAAAAAAAAATTGAGAATCCGTTTGGAAAGGTAGCTTTTATATTCAAATTTCAGACAATAATAATATTACAGAATTTACCCACCTACGAATTTGTCAGGCGCTAAAGACTCCTAAGGGTAAATTATTAGACACAATTGACTTTCAAATGAGAGCTCATGCATACGTCTTGAATTGTTTGGGCTACGAGATTTGCTCGCCAACTCTTTTGCTAATGCCCTAAAAAATAATTGCGGCATCAATCCTGTATCATTAAATGCGGCTGAGTGGTGGTAATTTCACAGAAAATAATACTTTCCCCATATCGTTTAAAAAGTAAGCTTTTTTTTACCATCTACAGCAAGTCTTTGTAGCTTGGAGTAAGAAAAAATTTTGAGTCGCACGACTTAATTTTTTGGTGATGCTGTACGGTATTTGATGTGCGCATGCGCATGCGACTCGGTTAGAAAAGGACAAGGATACTACTAGCGAGCTATCTCACTCTATACGGTCTGTCTAGTGCAAGAGAATGGTTGGTGCGCGTTCTAGTTCTATTATACTTCAGCGGCATGGACATGGCCATGATACGGCGTGCCTAGAACCTTAGAAACCCTAAAACTCCTACGACACGCGTTGACTGAGGATATGTAAAGACTGATAGCCTTATGGGACTTTTCGTAACCGAATATGAACGAGAAAAATTCATCGTCAAGCGGCGCCCTCTGCGTCTACCCTGCACCCGCAACTCAAGTCGGCAGGCGGTCGGTACGCAGAGGCGACAAGAACTGATGTTACCATCGCTCACCGCGTGTACCCGGATAATGCAGAGTCGAATATTAATATGCTTATGGAATGACGAACGAGAACGGACTGAAATTTTAATATAACCCCGTATGGACGCCCCATGCTTTTCATCTATGCAAATTCATTTGAGCCAAATTCAGCAATGATAATCCAACTCCATCGGAACGATAAAAATAATATTATCCAAGTAGATGCACAATAAACATACACCTGGTTTAATAGGAATAGAGTTAGAAACCTTTTCTTCATGCAAATAATGGGAGAATTAGTCGATGAAGTTAATCAAAGGATAAATATATATATGGTTGTTCCTTATGTCCCTTATGTAATTTGTGTACATATGTTTATTACGTAATCCATACCGTTGACTGAATATATAGTCTTCAGTCAAGGCTAATAACTTCATTGCGAACGAAGATGCAGCTGACGTATAAAAGTAATTTTTTAACTTACGCTAGATTTACATGGTTTTTCAAAAATATAGATTATTTGCAGCGGAAAACGCAGACCTTTCTACACAAAAAAACTACTGGTAAATATTTTTTCGAATCAGTGAAATTGATAAATTATTATGAATAAAAGTTAATGAAAATCATTCATTGACCAATTCGGTAGACAATTGCTAGTTGCATGTTGAAAGTTTGATTGTGAGAGAAAGAAATTACAGCATCAATCCAATTGCTGGAACATACAATCCAAGTATGCACAGACAAAAGGTGATAATGATAAATAGTATTCAAATATATAAGGTTTTGCCGAAGTAGAGTCAAGCAATTGAACGTAATTTAATGTTCGTCAATCCCTCTTTTCACTCATAAAACTTTTTTGAAACGTCATATAAATTAATTACAATTTTAAATTGGACATGAAAAACTAAAGGACTGATATTACCTAGAGATGGTTTTTCCTGATTATTTATAATCGAATTCTCATCAATTATCGCCAATTACATACGGATGGTTTCATGCTCAACAGTTTATCGCTCGAATGAATGCGTCAAAAGTCGATGCAAAAAGTTTGGACACGTGCAGTCTTTGAATTACGATATCTCTGTCAAAAAAGGATACAGAAAATGTCGTAAGACCTTTTGGAAGCTTCAGGAGTCTTTTACTTTCAACAAATCATTGACCTTGTCTAAGATAGGATTCCGACGTAAGCATATCACCAGCAATAGGTTGAAAATTGTGGTTCTCAATTTTTTCATTTTATTCTGTAGACCGTTACCGTAGGTAGAAATTGTTTCGTCGCCACTCGTTGGAGTATACATGGAAACCCAAATAAGAATCAGAGACTTGACCTTGAAAATACTCATTTTTAAAATGATATTGATACTGAAAGGGTACGATCTTAGGATCGAATGAAGCCATCAGACGAAGCTCAATATTTAAAAGAATAAAACAAAAATCAACACCATTTAGTTCATACCGATTTCACAGAAAAACACTGCGCATGTAAAATACTTATCTCCTTCGGATAATATGTTCATATCGAATAACCGGGGAGCGCTCGAGTGCAAGTATGACGAAAATCTATTCAAAAATAAGGCATTTGGTCTCCGTTCAAAAGAAATTGAATCGGGCTGGTATAATATACCGTATAACTGTTACTTTGTGCACACTCGGCCGCTCTCCCCAATCTGATACGCGTTCGCTCGAGATGCACCTCACAGAAAAGGCGAAGAGACGCGTAGCACCCATCGCTGTGCCGCTCACCCCTTCACTCATAATCAGTCTGGCCCCTGCCGTGTAGTATTTTCGCCCAGTCGCTGCCTCAAACCACTCACTATACTTGGGCCGATAAATGCATCGACTTGCTGCTCGTTACCCACTACCTGTACGTTTTTGACATAACTACATAATAAGACGTAACAGGGACGGGTTATTCTTTAGTTTCAAACTAGAAGTTACGGTCAACACCGTTCATTTTTAATTACTCTAATAAAATCAAAATCTTCGAAAAAAAATTCCTACTTAGAGTTTTTGAAAAAAAATAAGTAGTATCAACGGACAAAACTACTTTAAATTGATATCAAGCACTGTTGAGTGTGGAATTCTCATTCGTAGAAAGTTGATTCGGACGATTGATAAATGTTGGAATCGATACTTCCAGAGTAATTAGAACTTAGAGAATAAAAGGACTAGAACCCGATGAAGAGGAAGTTATAAACTGGATTGTCGGAGTATGGAATAAAAGCATATTTTTGACAGGTGGAATAGATTTACATACTTGTCGAGAACGTTGATGAAGATATATGTATATCTTCATTCAGGAATTTATGCCCATTGTGTAAATACATACATTGTATGTAACGATACCGTGGTGACAGCTGATGCGCCCGCCGGCACGACTTTACTGGGTGCAGGAGCTAATTACATAGTTTCAATTTCATTGCAAATTTTGGGCTATAGTTTTTGTCTTGCTTAACCCGTTTCCAAAATCATGTATTTGCACATCTAAACTCCTGAAAGTTAAGTCTTTCGAGATTTATCAAAATTTTAAACTGCATTAGTTTGAGTTGAGGTTTGAGTAATATCTAGGGTACAGGTTTCTGATGTTTCTCAGATTTTTCGGATAGTTCTACGAACAAAAATACGTCTCCGACATAGCGATGGTAATAGCTAGCATTGATAATTTTTCTCAAAGATGCAGAGCAAGGAATCATTGGACGCAGAAGACTTAAAGCTTTCGGAAGATTTTGCAACCAATCATCAACTTTTTTTGACATGTAAATCAAATTCCAAAGCCACGTATCTGTACTTTTTGGGCTGACACGCTTTTCACTTAACAATAATAAAAACTTATCACGCGCACTTGTAACTCTTAATATTCCAGAAAAAATATTTTCATATGAGAAGGAAGATTATGGTCTGCGACGAAGTGATCTTTATGTTCAATTATGAATACGTACAAACAAATTCTTGGGTTATGCTCTTGCTATACTACTTTTGATTACCGTTTTCGGTATTCTTCTTATTCTAGGCACCTACAAACCTGGTATTTCCTTTTGAACAGCCTCTTCAACTTTTTCAACTTCACCTATCAAACAGGTAACAATATAGTTAGATTTCACTTCTTGAAATCAAATAAATTTGCAACAGTGCAAGGTGTAACTATACTCGCTTCAACTTCCTTTGATGCGGAATAGCAGATCTCAACTATGAGTAACTTTTGGTAACGGTAGTACGTACAGCCGACAGGATAAAATTGACTTTACGGATAATGTTGCGTTGGAAATAGAATTTGATGATTTGAGAGCCATCGGATTACCCCCTTGAAAATCAGTTAATGAAAAACAACCGTTGATATTTCAGTAATGTTATATATGTAATTCTGAACATTTCAAAATTTTCCCTTTGAGGAAAAGATTTTTTCGCGTCTCTTTTTAGTACTTTACGAATTAATCAATATTTAGCATCTCAACAATTGAGAGGAAAAAGATGGTTTGATACGTACTTGAATACTATGCAGAAGGTAAAATAATTTTTTTTAGCTATTCTCCATATTATTCCCAAAAGTTGTATAACTGAAAGACAGTGTTAACATTTTTTTTAAATTTTCAATAAATACACAAGACTTTTGTTCTAGATTTCCGTTAGTTTGCAACGAACCTCATGGTAGATCCATTTTCATTATTGATTTTCATATTTGTTGAAGAACTTGCGTAATTTTTCTCAATTGAAACCTAATGAGCGCTTCTAAATTTTGGGAAAAAACCCACAAACTAGGTTCAGCCTTCGAGATATCTTCGTAAAGCTTCTGGCAAAGAGAGAGAGAGTCTTTCAGAATTTTTTGGATGTTTTCAAATCTTGAAACATTGAATTTGTTCAATTCACAATTTTAGAAGTGCACAACAAAGCCAAAAAATTCTTCGTAAGGACATTCTTGAAACGATTGGAATTAAAAATAACGTAGTGTCAAATATTTCCAAAATGTTTGTATCTCAAAGTTGACTTCCTAAAAAAACTTAGAAAAAGTAAATTGAACATCTTAGAGATGCCACTGTCGCCTATAAAATATTTGATATATTCAGGTACATACATATGAACGATACTCGTTCATGCAAGATTGACTTTTATTTCTCCGTTGCATAATTCCGCCGTACATATTTCTCGTACAGGACTTTCTCAACTTAACAATTTCACGATGACGACGGTATGTTACCAACGTTTTGCACGTGATAGTTGTTGATTATGAAGAACTTCTTTTACCGGCCTGGTCAGTTACTTGGTCGATAATACGTGAAACTGCTAAGATCCCCGGGCCCACCCAGGCCCGCTGAACTGTTACGAAAATTAACCCAGGGTTATAAGTCTTTATATATCCTCAGTCAACGAAATAAGCATGTAAAGCGAGACCGTCAGGTCCGTCAGGTCAACACAACCTCGGGCGTACAGAACAGCTAGCGCCGCAGTGCGGCAAGCACATTTCGCGTGCCACTTTTATCTACCAGTGTCATCCCCCTGGCCCTACAGAATCATCCCGTGAGTTAGTTTACCCAAAGTTTACCTTTCGTGGTTTTGTTATTATGTTACTGATACTCTCCTCAGGTGACGTTCTGTACGGTTCTGCAATAGAGGTCTACGTTACCTCCAAAGTTTGGGCGCGTTGCCTACAATATGGCGTTTCGGAAAGGATTCTATAATTCATGTTGGATAATTTGTATTTACGTTTTTGGAGGTATCGCAGTCCTTGGCCTTTTCAGGTTATTTCTGTAATGTTATGAATTTTATATTATGTTGATTATTATCTTTTGCGTAATAGTCTTATCTATCTCCCGAACTGCAGGGTGTAGCGTAGGTTGCCTATAATGTGGCTCTAAACTCCGTGTTTGCAACTAGGTATTGTATAGTATTTGAATATAGTAGTATTAGTAAACTGTGATAATAAAATAATAATATCATAGTCTCCTGTAATGTGAGGATCGTGTAATACGGTTTCTGGACTCTTGATTAATGATAATTGTTGTTATACTTCATCTAGGGGCATTCGGATGGTTAGGCAGTTTCCTTGAATGATTTTCTTACAGAGTTCTCAAATTTAGAGTTTTGTTTAGTTGGTACTAATGTTAGGGAATAGTCATAAGCAATAAAACACCAATAAAACATATGTCTGGCCCTGCGCAAGGGAGAGAAGCTTTTTTAGAGAAGGAAGCTGCATTCCTAGGCACACCATGTGATGCGCCGGCGTATTTTTACCGCATTATTTAGAAATAAGGTACTTTACTCAAGCTCAACAGACTACGGAAATGTAAATTTCCGAACATGGGCTGGAATAAATTAAATTCGTGAAATCGTTGACAAATGGGCGTTTGCATGTTTGTTTTGCGGAAGCACACAAAAAGTCGCGGAGTCGATTCCATGTCCGTTTTGCTGACACATTTATCACATTATTTTTCAGAGTATGCTTTCATATCAGCGTAATTCATCAAGTAATAAGGGGGATCACATGCGTCCGTAATTATTGGTGAATAGAGTAACAATTGCAAATTTATCGTAAAGGGCCTAGCCGGGGTTGCACATGAAATATGCCCCTGAACCGATGTGGATTTGCTATACGCCACATTTTAGAGCTACCTGAAAAACCTGGTTCGCCCAAGTTTGAAACCTCTATCTATATTATTACGCTGGAAACTTCGAATAACGCGGATTTCCGTTTTTTTAGCGATTTCTAAGCCATTTTTACTTTATACCAAAAATGAATTTGTTCATTCATTCAGTAAATAATGCAGTATTTTTAACTACGTCAAAGAATCATTAGATCACGGAAATGTGTCCCCCCGATGATTGAGTTGACATTGAGTTACTTTGCGCAAAAAAAAAAAAATATTGAAAAATTAGTTTTTGATTTTTTTAACAATGGCGCACCTTTCCGAAAAATTTGAAAAAATTACAGAAAATCAAGAATGACGCAATGAACATACTGTGAAAAAAATAAGCTAGTCACTCTTCAAACTCAATAAGAGATCGACAATTTAAACCTCAAAAGATTTTTCACAGCTCGAATTTGGTCCGAAAAAATTCGAAAAAATTCTCGATCATGTACATCAACATCCGCAATATATCTGATTTTTTCATATTTTTCAAAGTAAAAATGGCTCAGGAATCGCGAAAAAACGGAAATCCGCGTTATTCGAAGTTTCCAGTGTAATACTATAGATAGAGGTTTCAAACATGGGCGAACCAGGTTTTTGAGGTAGCTCTAAAATGTGGCGTATAGCAAATCCACATCGGTTCAGGGGCATATTTCATATGCAACCCCGGCTAGGCCCTTTGAGTGAAAAATTGCAATTACAGCGGCTTCCGGAATATAGATGATTCTGTTATATCCTGTATGCTAATCTCCCTCTAAAAATGGCGCGGCTAAATTTGAATGGCCGAGGACGAGAAAAGCGTTTATTTCACCCCTGCTGTCTATGAGATAAAGCGGCACATTCACGCGGCTGGATTATTTGAATAAGAATTTCTTTAAACGAATTGACAGGTTTTGTGAATACAGTACATTACCTCATCTGGATACTGTGTAGGAGTGCCTTCATGTTCGTTACATTTTTGAAATTTTCCTTGATATGTAAGTGTATTTAAAAATGTGTAGGCATCAAACTGAAAGGTGTATAAACTATGTACGATTCTTGTCAAATTGAATAAGTAGATCAAATTTTGTACTTATGATTGACAGTGTTAAATAACTTGATAACCCGTAGTAGTCTATTGTATGTTACAGCAAAAAGGTTTTTTTCCCAACCATAACTAATCTTACGAATGGATATAAAATGGAATGAGACTTAATTACATAAATAATTTTCAGTACGGTGAAAACTTTTATTACTTACCTACTGTCTTTGAAATAATTGTGAGTAAAATTAAGTTTCTGGGATAAATATTATTCTCTGTTCCACATAAATGGGAGTAAAAAAAGTTGGTATAAACGGGTACGTTTCTAGATTGGGCCAAAATAACTGATTCTAATATGTAAATGTAAGATACTATTATAATTTATAAATTTACATTTACAAGGCTTATAACAGTATAATTTTAATAATAAAATAAACTTACTCGGCATAACACTATTGAATATTTAATCACTCATATCCAACTCTTGCAGTGTAAGTAAAGTTTCGAACGAATGTCGTCTAATTGTTGAACATCTTTTTATAGTTACCATATAGGCATACAATATTATTATTAAGATCATCTCTTGAGCCCGTCTCTCGTAATGGAGAAATGAAAGTACAGCAACAAGAAAAATGTCGAAAAATTAACTCGTCAAATATCAACAAGCCAAAATTCTTTCTCTTAAAAGTCGAAAAAAGAAACGGCAAATAACTATGTTGGATGCAAATGTTGAATATACCTGCTATTTAGGTTGGCTCTGTCAATCGACAACCCATCAGTGCAATTATAACATGGCTCGGACAGTTATTTCTGATTGATTCCCGCCCGGACCCAAACACCAAATGTTTGCTTCTGTGGCCATACATACATTGTGTTATACTGCTATACTGAAGTAATTACTAACTCCAATTATATAGGTATAATAATAACCATTCTGGTGCAATTCAGAACAGAAATAAATTCAGTAATGATGTAAAATACGGTAATAAATATGTCGATGAATAAATATACATATATCAAAATATATGGTCAATATGAAGCAGGTTCGCCTACAGAGTTATAATGATCAACATATTAATGTCTCATTATCAGATAATCGAAGCTTTGGTTCGGTTTCTGCACCTGTGGAACGTGAATGGCTCTTAAGAAGAGGATGTTAGGCTAGTAGATCAAGAAGGGGTCAAATCTAGAAGAATGCTTGAATCTTCCAATGCTGGTAATGGTAATTCGTTTTTCTCTTCCTCCACCCTGGCATCAGACATTTTTAGGAACTTGATCACCTTCTCTGTAGCCGCTATGCCACAGCTACTTACTTCGTTCTGAAATAATTACAAATTCGATATAACATTTCATATCCGACATGAGCATCGGTTCTACCAAACTCAGTGAATCTTGTCTTGTTAATCCCAATGTATGCTGTTATAGAAGTATATTTATGTAAACTTAAGAGCATAATCAAGGTGTTGAGTACCTTTCAAACCTAGCATACACCACTCAAAAATTTGGTGAACTTGTTCGAACTTACTAAAATTTCGTAATGATACTGAAATTTTATTGAATTGAAATACTATTAAATGCTGTGAAATTTCATAAGACCTGAATCTCTGAAATTTCTGAGATTATATGAAATTGCACTATGCTGAAATCTGGTGTGTATACAAACTTAAGATTGGTTAACCCATTAGGTGTAATTAGGTATTTGATAATCATATTATAAATGCGTAATTACCGATGCGGTCAAATTCATGAAATTGAAAAATTTCTGAAGTACTGTCACCATTGTTGAAAAATTGCAGTCTGGAAGCCTGCTGCGTACCAACATTTCATAATCCTGAAAAAAAACTTGTATTATGGACTTGTATCTCTTTTTCGGCCAGATATATATAAATATAATTGAACAAATACAGTAACCAATTGGCGTGGACAAAATCTTTACATATTATTATGTTATCTCTTGACTGTTCTCATAGCTTGAAGCTGTACAGTTTAGTAACCACGGTTGACATTTTTTACTCGAGAAGCAAGGAACGGCATTGAGCACAAAATAATAAAAAATAGAAAAGTTCTCGAACTTGAACCGGTATTTTGCAGCAATATAATCAAGTTTACAGTTACCAAGTTTTTGGGCTTTCATACTTTTTTTTCTGATGTATAAATATCCAATCAATAATGTTCATCAATACTACAAGAGAAAATTGCTTTGACTGACATACCATTAATTGAGAACTTCTTTGAAAAAGCAGAAAAAAAACAAAACAAAATGATTGGTTGTAATGTTACTATTTCTATTTGAAAAAGGTTAATTGGCTGAAAATCGACATTTTTGGTGATTGTATTACATTTCGACAAGAATGAAACATTCGTATGTCAAGGACAAGGGGTATTCCATGAAAGCGATTGAGGTGTCGGTACATTTGAAATCATTTCCCTATCTCTGAAATCACACTGCAATCAATAATACTAAAATAAAATTCTGCATAAATAATAATTCGTAATCATCAGAAATCATTTAGGATTACAAAAATCTGGAAATCATGATGTTATGCCCGATGAAATAAAAAACTACTTTCATGATACTTAGGGTGCGTTCGGAAACTAAATGGTAGTGCTGAAAACTCCCTAGGATAGAGGCAGAACTAGTGACGAACTTGGCAGCGCAAGACAAAAGATTAGTCAGTACTGAAAGCAAGAGTAATATACACTCTGAAAAAAGTTCTACGTTTTACGTTCACTATACAAATATTTAGGCTTAATTGATTTGGTATTTTTTGTTTTTTCTCTCTTGCCAATAACTGGCCTGCTTAAGGATTTATGAGTAAGTAGATTAATTATAGTTTTTTTTCGATTATATCAGAGTTTCATAAACAAAAAGTTGAAATTACTTGTGAACACTACAATAAATTGTGGTCGTAGGGAATCATACAAAATTACGTAATCAAAGTAAAAATTTTTTTGTCAAGTAATCTTTCATAATCTCTCGTAATCTCAAATAACCTACCGTAATCTTTTGCAATCATTCTATAAAAAGTAAATAATCACGAAATTCGTAATCATGGTGTCAATTTTTGCCCCCGTAAAGCACCCCTTGGTTGAGGACTTATTAAATTGTTATATTCTTAAGCTATGGAAATCTGTTTCAAGATACAAAAATAGAAAACATTGGAATTGTAAAAAAAAACAAATAACTTCAATATTGTTGAAAATCTTGGAAATTGTTTGATTTCACTCGAAGATGACTAATTTTTTTCAGTAATCTATTTTTTACAAAGTGTCTCATTTTTTTTTTAGTAGTTGACTCAATATTGCCAATTGTGGAACCTAATGCATATCGCGGCGATGTTGTAAAATGAAATATTCAACGGTACAAACATGATAAAAAAAAAGGTGTTGCAATTAATTTGTAAAAAATAGTCTTCTAGATAAAATCACCTATCGTCAAGTGAAATCAAATGAATATAGTACATTTGAAACCATTTTGAAGCGATTTGATATAAGCAGTAATATTTAAGTTTCTTCTTTTTGCAATTAGGATATTTTCTATTTTATTATTTTTTGAAGGATCTTCATAGCATATGAACATAATTTGATACATTCTCAATATGCAACTACCTCGGTCTAAAATGACTAAGTAAAAATCTATTTTTGGCTAACAAACCTTTTTAGGCAACCAGTTGCTTTGAAATCCTTGCATCCTGATTGTTTGATAAAGAAAACTACGTAATGCTTCTCTAGGATTTATTTGAAAAGCTGGATTGTAATGTTATGTTTAATTATAGAATATGATGGTGAGGATCTTTATCACGTACCTTGTTGTCCATTATCAAATAACCCAGCAAGAGTACTACGTATGCACCTATTAGAGTGTGTTCCATGTGTCGACCTGCCTTTTGTAACACTGAAAAAGAGAGGCAGGAATTAGATTTTTCAGAGCTCTCAGGGTGCAAAATGATGATTTCCATCTTTTTACTAATGATTGCATTCACGTACTTTCATTTCATTATGAAAGTATGAATAATAAATTACTAACACTTTGTAACTGTTTCTTCAATAAATTCTTCCTGTGATTTAGTAGTAGTGGAGACAGTTTCCGTTTGTTCAGAATCTTTCTTCCCGTCAAGAATAGCGTCCGTTTTTTGTTCCTCGGCTCGTGCGAGTTCTTCTTGTTTGTAGAAAAGCTCAATCAGTGCTTCGACCCCACTTTCAATGGCTTCAAGAATAAAAGTATTGAGATGATTAGACAAGGAACAAAAGAAATATTTACAAAATCAACCAATTAATGTGATAACTTCCTATTTTGCACAAGACACATTATATACATACGGTCAAGAATTTCGGCTAATGATGGAGGTGCTTGAGCTTCAATGAGCAACTGCTTGTTGTCATCGCATTGCTCGACCAAATTAATCAACAAAATTAATGCCAACATCATCATGTCAAATCGTTTCTCTTCTGGTAGAGATTCTGGCACACGTAATAAGAGGTATAAACTACAGTTAACGACACCTGGCTGAGATCCAACCACTTTACTCCCAAATGCTGAAAGATGAAAAATATAACTCGTTAGTAAAGTGCTTATAATAAGTTTTTCATAGTTTCATAGTATGAATTACCATGATACAAGTAATTTACTTACATTGCTTGTTGAAACGATGTGTGAGATTAATCAAAACTTTAATAATAGCAAATAGGCACTCTCTAACAACTGCAGCGGTAGAGCTTTTGTCACTAGGATCCATGCTGGGATACACTGGAATTTGGAGTGCGCAGAAGTGGTACAGATTTGCTAATGTATGGACTAAAATACCATCGTCATACTTCAACAAATATACTTGATTCTCCTCGTTCATGTGTGTTACCTGCAACAACGAAATTCATTAGATATTGATCGCTCAGTTGTGTTTTGCTAATTATCAATAGTGTATCACCATTGGACAGATCAAATAATTGAAGGAGAACGTTTTTTATGATATGTTTCGATATTTTTTCAAACATCGAATATTTGTAAAATGTTAGCGGTTTTGTGAATTTTATTTATGCATAAAAAGCTTTTTCCCCCTTCCCTTAAAAATAACTTCGGCTATTTTTTGTTCTGCACAGGTGAAAATACGATTCCCTGGATTTGTATACGAAAAAATGGTTAACAAACATTTTTCAGGTTCCCTTTTCTCTTCATTCCGAGGAAGAAGAAAGTTCTTGTAATTACACCGAAAATAAAAATTTGAATTTTCACAAGATCTCGACGTTTGAAGGTCTAGAGAATCACCTCTGACCATTTTTAGATGGCCGTTGTATGTGTGTGTGTGTGTGTGTGTATTTACGTATGAATTAGGGTGTCCGTTATTTTGATTATTTTCAAGATTTTCCAGTGTACCTCAAAAATACGTTCATATTATAGAAAAAAAATCTGCTGTGAATATAAAAATTTTCAGACAATACCTATTAACACGTGCCAGAGAGCAACTGAAATTTTATATGTAAAACGCATTGAAATTTGACTCGAAAACCTTCATAAAAACGCTCAATAGCATTTAAATGATTCAAGAGTTGGAACTTTATAATCAATAAATGGTTCATAAAAAGTTCCTACACAATTCGGCTTCCCAAAATTATAATGTAAAATTGAAAAATTCTTTGTGTACATTATTCAATGGAGAAAATAAGATGAATTACAAATTTTCAATATTTCACAAAATTATCTTCGCGTTTCAAAATTATTTTCCCAGAAATATACTATCAGAACTATGAAAAAATTATACAACCGTGAATTTAACATGACATATGAAAGTTCGATTTTATTTTCAAGTATTTTGAGATGCCGATTACAAAACTTCAGTTCTAAAGATGAGACTAGAGGTTTGATTCTACTTTTCTTTTTACCTTTTTGACGGAAAAAATTTCGTCTGGTTATTCTGACCAATTTACTTACATTTTCTAATACTCGTAAGCACCTATCAACTTTGCGTAGCTTGTCCAAGAGAGGATCGGACCAGCCTGTTTCTTTGATATTGCTATTACTAATATGGCGATAACAGTCTCGGATTGTTTTGACAATATGCTCCAAGCCCCCCAGCTCTCGAAGTTCTTCCTTGAACCATTCACCGGCACGTCTTGAAGTTAAACTCAGTAACGTCTCCATAGCTAATTGCCCAACCTAGGGTAACCACAAAAAATTTAACTAGATATTTTCATTTTATTTTCAAAATTACACTTGCCAGTAAAATTTGAAAGTATGTTATCAATAGCTTAGTGAAGATTACTCACAGTAATGTTGTCTAAATTCAGATGTTTTGCATGTCCCTGTGCTTGAATGTCGGCACAAAGTTGGCGCACTTTTTCTTTATTTTTCAATAATTCAGCCCTGCTCAAGCCGCAATCGTCAAGTGCGTCTTTGTGGCTTGCATCAGACTCTAACAGACTCAACATTAACTCTAAGCAATCACGATCGAGGTCCATGGCCAACCTATCCTGACTTAATACAAACATTACCGTCGCCGTACACAGACCAAGGCTCTGAAATTCATGTTGACAATTCACAAATTAGTCGAAATAGTAATGCAAGTTGAGAAATTTGATTTCATTCATATTTGCCGTTGCATTTGAGCTTCAAAATTGATTTTTTATTATGGTACCTGATCTTTAGTAGCGTCGTGAAGAGCTTTGAAGAACTTAGCGACAGTACCATGCGCTCTGACATGCATCCTGAATGCTGGGGCCATACATTTACTGGCTAAACGTATTGCTGACAGACACCGTGTGGCATTAGGATTATTTTCTCTCAACGTATCCAAGATATATTCAACGTCATCATTAAATTCCTGGAATTCTCCGCTTTCCTGTATCTGGTGAGCTTTTTTCACATTCTTTACAACTGTATAAAACTGCAAGGCAAAGAAGAAAGTTACCATCAGTGTTTGTTTGGCAGAAAATAATCAACTGCAGCTTATTATTTTACTCAGTCACAGCTTTGATTATTCAATATAATTGTCAATAATATAAGTTGAATTAATATAAATAAGGATTCATTGAAGTTGGCAATACGAATTTGGATGTATCATGCGCCACATGACTCACAATTGAAAGAAACTTCAAATGTACGAGCAAATTGGATCCTGAAAGAATATCACCAGAATGAGAAGAAAGCCAAACTTACTCCTTTTACTTTTTTGCCACATCGAATGCTTGTAATTGCTTCAGTTTCATCGGTAAAGTCCATGTCCGTTTCTGGATATGAGACAACTCTGGTCAATTTCGAAGGTTCAAATTCTTCCTCCTCGTAAGCCACTGGAGCTGAACTGGCATGTGATCCAGAAGCTTCGTTCGGCGCTGTTCCTGTGCTAGTTGGGTCCGTCGCAGAGGATTCCTTCTCATTATCGGACCACTTGTGTTTGTACAATGCCAGTCTTTTATTTCCACTCGCTGCTCCAGTCGAACGACTTTTAAATATACTTCCTTTTTTCATGACAGGTTTTGTCGTAATACTGGCCAACGGAGCGACAGGCTGTGACTCAGAATCCAAACTAATCATAGTCACAGGATCATTTTCAGGATTTCCGACGACACCCTCGCTGTCGTCACTTCCAGAGAACCAATCCTGGTCCACCATAGCTTTGGCAGCTCGCGGCTCATTCTCAACAACCGGGGCGGGAATGTCGGATTCCCCTTCCGGTTCAAAAGTGTTATCTTCCATCTGTAAATCTATCGAGCAGTGCTGCACATCGTCCGATACATTCTCTGGACTCTCCTCTATCTCTACAGTCGTTGACATAGGTTCTGGTCTGGAAAGCAGCGGATCCGCATCGCTTGAGAGTATATCAATCAGCTCCTGAGTTGTCGTTGGTAAAGGTTGGTCGTGCCCAATCAGAGGCTCGATTGTGCTCTTGACGGGGTAGGTTGGGTTACAATCAGTCTTAACGATGTCGTAATGTGATATGAGTGTGTTGTTAGAATCTGTCACTGATTTCCTAAGGGTTAACGAAAGCCCGGAGCTGTGAGAGTTCGGGGTTGTCGGTATTGGAGTTGGAATAGCCGTGGAAGCGCTTGATAAATCCAACTGCAGGTTCTTAGCACGACTTCGAGTTGTTCGACGCATTTCAGAATTTTCCAAAGGTATGGAGACGGTAGTGACGATGGGCTGATGGGTCAACCTCGTCTCCCTTGGTCGGAGATCCAGTGATTTGTCAGAGATCTCAAGATTGGAATCTCTGAGATTTTCTTCTTCATTGACTGGGCTCGGAACAGGCGTTGAAATTCTATAGGTATCGAGTTCGGGAGGTGACGTCGTCTCTTGTGCATCCCCACAAACTAGTCTTGCCGTGCCTTTGCATATTCTCAGGACAATCGGAGGTTTGCTTTCCTCTCTAGTGGTTGCCTCGCCAATGCTGCTACACTCCGAACTTTCGCTGAGCTTTTTCTGTGCTGCGTGGGACGATTTGGACAAAGGCGACTTGGGCATGGATTGTTTCGGTGTCCGAACGCGCCCGTATTGAGAATCAGGTACTTGTCGATACACAGCTGCGTCTGGCCTGATATCATCTGTTATCGGCTGGACGTTACGGCTTTTGAAAAATTTTTTTGGCTTTACAATCGGCTGTGTATTCTCAGCCTTTGCATCAGGATCCACATCAAAGGAAAATGGATCTTTGCTCGCATTTAGTCGCGCGTTTTGATTCCCATAGTCCATTTTCATTTTCTTTGCTGAAATAGCACTATGTATATCATCTCTCCGTCCTATGGAATGAATATTACTTTGATTATTACACTTAATGATAATTACGAAATAGTCAAGTGATTTTGTACACATGGATAGAAAAATATAATCATTTTCAACAAATCATTGTTTGAGGGATATAAAGAATTGGTAAAACAAAACTGATTGCTAATCTGCTGCGAATGCTACTTCCGCTTATTGTTTACAATTGTTGATATTGTAAATACAACAACTATTAGATCAAGTTACGGACTTACCATTGATGCTTGTACTTCTTATAGATGTGAACGAAGTAATGCCCCATTTTCCAACAGTACCAGCTGACTTTGCAGCAGAGGGCCGATTGCTATGTTCTTTGAACAATTTGTCGAATTGAATGCTGGCTGGAGGTACACTGCTGACCTTGCGACTATAAGATTTGGTGTAGCTACGAGACGTCATTATGTATTTCTTGCAATTTCACAAACAACGTAAAGCATACCAATAAGAGTCACGAGTTGTAACTATCTCTGTTTTACTCATTGTTCTAAATTGTATATAATCAATAGATGTTTTACATAACGAAATTAAATTTGTTTTAACACAAGCTCACATAATCCGGGAATTTAGTCGAGGGGTGCTTACGAATGTTATCGCTGTTCACTGAAATCCGATGAAGCAAACCAAAAGTAAAATAAAATGTTAAAAACAAAAAAAAAAAATGGAAATATCCCCGTACTATCGTATAGAATATTTGGAACAAATGAAAGAAACAAACGCCATGTTTTACTCGCTCTCTTTGCCCCCCCCGACCGCGATGCACAGCGATGCAGTACGGACTATTTTATAGACTTAATTATACTGATGTTGGTATTATTTTCATTTTACTCCGTTAGTTAGTATCTCCACTTCTTGTTAACTATGGTATTTTGAACAAGGCTGCATGACTTTTAATAGAAATATTAATCATAACATGGTTTTTGCCATCTGTCGATGTTTATTAGTTCAGACTTGTGATATATGAACACAAGATATACGCTCTGTGGCGATCTTACGAAATCTTTGGAATTGAGCATTGATATATATACTAACTGGATAGCCGATCGACGCAAAATTCAGCTCCCTATTGAGGCCCGAAAGCCGCCATGTTATTTGGAGCCCTCTTGTGTCGCTACCTGTTGGCAAGTCTTTTACCTTTCTTTCGTCAGTGTCCGTGATCAGTGTTTACTCTGTTTATTTATAAACCAAATGCAACTCACTCGTCCCTAATTAAAATTGTAAAATTTAAATATATACCCAGCTTGCGGCCATCAGGTACAGATGGCGCCATAAGAGGCTCCAATAATAATGGCGATCACGCTGCGCTTATGCTAGCCCATAGACATATAAGAAGTAATAATACTGGAATTGAGGCTTCTGAATACATAACAATAGAGACACACCATAATGATACATCTCTTCACTTTGACTCTACTCTTAACGTGTTAGGGACGGTTTACAATGTCCGTAACCGTAAGGCTAAAGGTAAGATCTCATGTGCAGTAAACAGAGGGTGCGTTCCGAAATTAGCTGGAAGCGCAAAAAATTCCCTAGGACAGAGACAGAGCTAGTCACAAAGTCGGCAGCGCAAAAGAGATAAAAGATTATTGACAGCTCTGGGAGCTAATTTCGGAATGCACCCAGAAGCAGCTGCAGCAGCAATTCACTGAAAGTTACTAGCGCTTCTGGCGCAAGTTTTTGTTGCTTGAAGTTCTTTCGGGGGTGTATTCCGCCAGGGATCTGTAGCTTAGAGCATTGTGGCAGTCCAGTAACAGTAAATTTTGAATCTTGTAACTAGCGGCTGGTAATATTTACTGGTCATTAACTGCCAAGGTGTTCCACCGTGCTGGACAGTAAACGAGTGTTATTGTTGTTAGAGCGACTCAATATGAAATCCTCTTCAATAATCAGGTTATACGAAGAATACCTCGAATAAAAAATTTAATTGAAACGGTTATTATTCGATACACAAATGTAAAATTTCAGTAACATTGCCGGTACGTAATCAAAGTACAAGATGTATCATTATTTTGATATGAAGCAATTTAATCTAAAGATATTTTAGTTCTTTATAGCATGAGCCGCACAACTTTGAGTTTTTTTCGTTTTAGAGTCAGTGATTGTTAATTTCTATGTGAAATCCATTTCAATTTCAATTTTGATTTCTACCCGAAATTGAAGATCAAAAGTATCACTCTTACTGTCCAGCACGGTGGAACACTTTGGCAGTAAATGATCAGTAAATAGTACGCCGCTAGTTACAAGATTCAAAATTTACCGTTACTGGACTGCCACAGTTCCCTGGCGGAATACACCCTAATTCCATACTCGTTAGACACCATAAGTTAAGGCTAAGTTGTTAAAACATATTCGATTCCAAGTATTATAAGCTTACGCTGCTGGTAAAACTAGTTCATGCCATGTCGCACGAAATATGAACGAAGGCAACGAAAAAAACAATTGGTTCAATCATTCTAGAATGCCTTCCAACACACCTTATTATACATATTATAACGATTTCGCATAAGAAATATGAAATCATTTCTTAGAATGTTTGTTCAATTGTTACTCGTAAACTGCATTATCATACACCTACAAACGAACAATATACGATTCCTGACGGAAAATTCAATTCCGATACAATTTACAGTCAAAGAGGAGCTGTCATCATTTTGATGCGCTAGGTCTGGACAGACTCCGGGGATTGATACCTTTTTACTATTCATTTAATTTTTACGAATCAACAATCCACTATCAAATGTCTGGATTGCGTTATTCAACACCTATGAACGACAAACAAACGACTACCCGATGCGAAATAGAATTTTGTTGTGCTTGGTTGTGCAGTTGTGGTTGGATACGCTGAGATTGGACAAACTCCCGAAACTAGTGTCTGGCTACAGTCGTTTTAGTTTATTTTATTTTTTTCGCCATGGGGGGGAGGGGGGGTCGTTCTAAGTTTTACAGATAATCGGGAGGTTAAAGTGTGCTTATTATAAACACCTACGATCCACCTACAAATGATTCCGCACAAGCTGAACTCATTTCGATCACGAATTGCAGGTATTGTCATGGGTGACGTCACGCGAACTCCCTAGATGAATTTATTTTCATAATATCGACTGAACCATTGACTTGCAAAAGACGCGAAATCACTTACAATCGCCTACAAACAACCTACAAACGATAAAAAAAAGAATTAACTCATTCGGTTGTTAATTAAGGGCTACGTATAGGTATGGAGCTCTGGCACGGACGTAACTGCTGGCGCTGCTGGACAATATGGCTGGACTTCTCGTACTCCCCCCCAAGGCTTGCGATGCTTGGCGATAAACATAACTTGCGATGAATCTGTGTAGACAGCTTATACGTAAAATCGACTCTTGCGCTTGCGCACGAAAGTGCAAGCATTGTCGAAAATGTCAATACTTGTAAAGAAAAAGAATTTCAAAAATATGTAATGCGTTAATAAAAAGAGTGAAGAAAGTTTCGTGTCAAAGTTGGACGCTGTTAAAAATACTAATACGTCGGCACGCTGCCACTGCAAAATGAAAAAGTCGAATAAACACCGATCGGGCGTGAGTAACATTTCCTCGGTTTGTTTGGCAGAAGGAAAAAGTGACGTTGCTGATATACAAGAGCATTTAACAACCTCTTATATGAAGGAACAAGATATTCCTGAATATTTAGAGGGCTGTGGTTTGAATACATGCTCGGCAGGTGACACGCCAGATACTGCCGAGCCATTGTCTCGGGATACCAAAGAACATTCTAAGGAGAAGAAGCTTTCAACAGCCTCTATATCTGGTACAGATACAAAGAAAACCGTTACAGTGAAACACCCGGAGTCGAATAAACCAAAGCCAACAGCCAAGAAAGGTAAACCCATACAAGCTGATCTGGATGTTTCCAAGGAGTTCATCAGATGCAGAGACGAGTGCGTCACTCGTTTGGATCTGAGCAAATCGAGCATCACAAATCTTCCAAACACTGTGCGCGACCTCACGCATCTCGTCGAGTTTTATCTCTACGGCAATAAGTTAGTCACTTTGCCGCCAGAGATTGGTTGCCTTACCAACATCAAGACATTGGCGCTGAGCGAGAACTCGCTGACAAGCTTACCAGACACTTTGGAGAATCTAAAGTCTCTCAAAGTTTTAGATTTGAGGCATAACAAGCTCAGCGAAATACCAGACGTTGTATACGAGTTAACGTCGCTGACTACCTTATTTCTGCGCTTCAATCGTGTCAGGTACGTCAGTGAAAGCATAAGGAACCTGACCAATTTAACGATGCTTAGTTTGCGAGAGAACAAAATCCGGGAACTCCCAGCTGGTATTGGTAAATTGGTTCATTTGATCACTTTTGATGTATCACACAATCATTTGGAGCATTTGCCTGAAGAAATAGGTAATTGCGTTCAGTTATCCACACTGGATTTGCAGCACAACGAGCTGCTCGACATACCCGAAACCATTGGGAATCTTACTGCTGTTACTAGACTCGGGTTGAGGTACAACAGATTGTCTAGCATACCAAAGTCACTTGCCAACTGCAAACTGATGGACGAATTCAGCGTCGAAGGTAACCAAGTATCACAACTGCCCGAAGGCCTGCTGTCAAGCCTGTCAGACTTGACTACGATCACACTTTCTCGGAATGCGTTCACTGCTTATCCCTCTGGAGGTCCTTCCCAGTTCACAAACGTTCATTCGATCAACTTGGAGCACAACCAGATTGACAAAATACCGTACGGTATTTTCTCCAGGGCTAAGAATCTTACCAAACTAAACATGAAGGAAAATCAGTTGACAGCTTTACCCTTGGATATCGGTACTTGGACTAATATGGTCGAGTTGAACCTGGGGACGAATCAGCTTACTAAAATTCCGGATGACATTCAGTGCTTGCAGAGTTTGGAAATTCTTATCCTCTCGAATAATTTACTGAAGCGAATACCTGCGAGTATCGCCAACCTCCGGAAACTTCGTGTACTGGATCTCGAGGAGAATAAAATAGAATCTCTTCCTAATGAAATTGGGTTTCTTCGAGATCTTCAGAAATTAATATTACAATCTAATCAGGTAACTTGCCTGCCTAGAGCTATCGGACACCTAACTAATCTGACTCATTTGAGTGTAGGGGAAAATAATTTAAATTATCTTCCGGAGGAAATTGGAACCTTGGAGAATTTGGATTCCTTGTATGTTAACGACAATGCCAATTTACACAATTTACCATTCGAACTGGCACTGTGCACAAACCTCAGTATTATGTCGATTGAGAATTGTCCGCTTTCACAAATTCCAGCCGAAATCGTTGCCGGAGGTCCATCGCTGGTTATACAATTCCTAAAAATGCAAGGACCCTACAGATCAATGTAACAAGACTTTGGTATGCATAGTGATGATTGTATTGTCTGATGTATCACATTTTGTTCCAATGGGTCAAATTAATTTTGTCCATCTTGGAAAAAGTTACTCTGTATGACTTTGTGTTGGTTGTCCTGCGTAACGTGCTGGTTAAATTGAACAATTACTTTGCACATTAGTTTCTATCGCCAGCTACAATATAAATCTGTGGATACAAAGATAATTTATTATTTATTTCTAATTATGATGTAAAGACACGCTTGCAGCATGTCTAGTATAATTCACTTCCCATAACTTGTAATTTTTTTCTCGTAAAATCATAATTCATTCACGTTTTCCAAGGGTGTCTACCAACTGAAGCTCGGGAAAGTTAGGGAATTTAAACATTGTTAAAAGTTGTGCAGTTTTTTCAAAAGAAAGGCTAAACAGTTCTATCTGTAGTGGAGTGTTCTGGTTATTTTTCCAGAACATATTTTGTAACTGTTTTGGTTAATTAAAAATGATAATAAAATTGAACGTAGAACTTAATTAATACAAAGTCTAAATTTCACGTCAATTTATTTTTGGCGATTAAGACGCACTTTATTTTATCCCGAAACAAGGATGGAGGTTAATAAGAAATTATTATATTGAAGTTAGTAATGTTATCGTAAGGGTTCCTGCTGTAGAAAAACTGTTATTTCTCGACTTTGGAATTGTCTGATATTGAGTTAACCTTAATAAGACAAAACACACTCAAGTCTCTAAATCATAGTTCCTTCAAAATCATTGTAATATTTATAAGATAGTGATTTTTTCTCTAATGTGTAATGTTCGTTACAATAACTTTATTAACTTCAACCTCATAAGAAATTTAAGTGAATATATTGATAGGCCTCTCACTTACGCCAAAGATTTGACGAAATTTTGTAACAAATATTTCTTGCAAATTCGTATACAGTTTTATTAAAAAAAATTCATGTACAAATGAGCATGGATATTTGAATCTGTTTGACAACACTTTTCCTGCCATAAATATGTACATAGGTATACATGTAGATTTTCCAGAATGTGCCAACATTATTATTGCTAAACTTCACCATCTTTCTATATTGTAACGACTAAGCTGTAATAAAAAACGAAAAAATGTGCGGAAGAATTCAGTAAAGATGCATGTATGAAACTACCAATGAAATAGCCAAAAATCGAAATAATTTAAGATAAATTTTTCCACTTTTGGAAAAATGAAAAATGACAAGTGAGAGGATGCAAATCAAACAAACAGTAGTAATTTTAAAAATTTCATGCATGTACCTGAAATTTGGATTAATGGAGTTTGATCGAAAATTCATGTTGCCTGTAATTTTGAGATATAGTAAAACAGATTTCGGGCGTAAATGAACTTTAATATTGAATTAGATTGAAGTTAAATATTTTATTGACCTTTATTATAGTTTTACATTGGAACTTGATATTACTGGTTCTCTGCGTTCGTGATCAAACTGAAATAATCAATTAAAATCTTACATATTATTCTCATGCACAGCTGTTTCCCTATTTTCCAATTTCAATGCCTTGCCTTGAAAGACAATAAATAGAACATTCATATGAATGAAAACTGTCGTTTAATTATCATCTGCATACTAGGCACAGTGGTATGTTAAACATTGTATAATAATGATAACGTAAGTTGATAAAAAGACCTGAAAGGCCCTATACAGAATAGAGACGACATCCTTTTTCCATGAATACAGTAGAAATTGTGTTTCATTGTAAGGCGAGTGTCCAAATCAGTCGTATTCCATAGCATAATCTTTTAACTATCAAGGCGAACGTTACAAAATTAAATTTTTCGTTATTATACAATTAGAAATTCTTGAACGGTTGTCCACGATTTATAATATTGTAAACATAAAGTCAGGTCATTGGGACTACTATTTAATGACTTATTATTGAAGGTACGTTACGTAGGATTTCCCATTTTCTCTGTATACAAGCATGTGATTGCGCACAAGAATAGTCTAATTCTTCAATCTGTGACTATCCAATGAGACTTGACACGTTCAGTTATTAATTTTCCTTATACTGAAGTTGTTTGCCTTGTAAATCGATTTTTCATATGATTACAAAATCGCAATACTTATCTATTTATCACGCAAAATGCTATTATCCAATGACTTTTACAATCAGTTTCAGTTATTATGCGTGGGGCATTTTTTGTGAAATCAAACTAGATTTTAAGGTTAAATGTTTGGTTTTTTTTTTCTTTACTTTGCATTTCTAAAGGAGCATTCATGACCACGTCGAAATTTTTTGCTTAGTTTCTTATTCAGTAATCAATTTTAAAAAATTTACCTATCTCAATTCTTCAAATGAATAAAGCTTAAAAACAAAGAGACATTGAAAAAAGTCACGATATTCTATTTTCTTCTTAACCGTAAGTTGACACGCTTCCCCACTATTACATACCCGGCATACGTGATATTACTGATTATTTTAATTTGCCAAAATTAGCAAAGAGTCTTCAAACTGTTTATCTTCAAATAGTTTTTGGGACAAAAAATATTTAACTTGGAATAAAAATTGAATTCAGTCGACTCTACAAAAAATTGAAGGGTGGCAACCCATTTTTGTCCGCTAAAAAAATGGAACTGCAATCAATTACTTCCAAATTTTCAGCGTATATTTATTGATATCTTAGGTGTTCAAAGAAAAAAAAAATGGTTGGCAATGTTTTTTTGGATACCACAAATATATAAATGAACATACGATGAAGATTTGGAAATGATTGATTGCACAGTTTCTTTTTTCAACCCAAAAAAACTTTCTCAAACTCGACAATATTTGTATTTAAATAAGTAATAAAATGAGAACAAGTGATCGATCCATAACGACGGTTGCCTTGATATTCATAAAAAACATAAAGTTTTAGAAAATTTTTTGCCAAAAGATTAAACGAGAGCATCACAATGTAAAACACATTTTTTTTGTTTACAATTCGAAAGTTGTTGATTTTGGAGAGATATTACTTTTTCACATTTTTTTTCGTAAATTTGTGGTTGCAGACAAAAAAGAATGCTTTGACTGCTCTAGAATCCCTTTTCGTTTTCAAGTTATGTTCATCTAAAAATTTGCAGCAAGTCATTTTTTGAAAATTTGTAATTGCGGAATAAACTGAGATAAAAATTTCTACAAAATCGTAAGTACTCTTTTCGACGAGAAGAATGAACTAAGCAAAATAAAACATGTCAAAAAATTTGACTATAAAGTCTTTTTCGATTTCACAAAAAATGTCTCATGTATTATATTTATAGATATAGATAAATATATAGCTGTATATATGTTATCTATAATATCAAATATAAATATAAAATTGTATATTACTATTCTTGACCGGTACACCATAAGTACACGTCTGGTTCGTATTTTATATGACCTATAAATATGTTGACATTGTTTTTCATTTTTTGCAGATTTTTCATTTTCGTATTGAAAAATCATAGTTATAAACAACTTTTCTCTGTGACAATGCTCTCCATTACTGGGATTTTTACGTTATTTAAATTACTCTCACCTTTAAATAGCTGGAGTCAGTTCATTATGTTTCTTTTTGTCACGCTTTGTAATACCCTGTAACAGGCACGTAATACCCAAGAAAAAATAAAGACCTCATTTTTTATTCATCCGTCTTTCTAATTATACTGATTATTGAACAACGAAATAGTATATTATGCAACAAGTGCGAAATGTGCAATTTTACGCACGTGTTTCATAGGATATTTTTTTACCTATAGTATGCGTAAAATAATTTGATTTTAAGCACTGTTATTAGTGCGTAAAATTCAATTTCACCCACTGAATCGAAAAATACTATTTTGCGCACTAACAATAGTGCGTAGAATCGAATTTTACGCATACTATGTCAAAAAATACATTAATCGTCATGGGGATAAGAATACAAATGAAGAAAAAACCGAAAAAATATAACGTGCCGTTCAAAAGACTAAGTCAAGTATCACCCTTAGTTGAGTACTTTATTGTACATGATTTATGTGTCATTTGTACCGTTGAACATGATAATAGAAAAAATGAGGATGAAGTTGGTAACGTTGCTGTAACGATCCATGTTTAGGAAAAATCGTTACTTGGTACCTTTAGGAATGTCTGAAATTTAGTAATCCATGAATAAAGAAAACATACTCTTATTTTGAAAAGCCAACTCCTTCAAAATCATCCTAAAATTACGTAATAATTATTTTTCCTGACGTTCCGTCACGAAAACGTTACTAACTTTAGCCTCATTAAAAAAAGAATTGTGTGTGTTGAATGTTACCAAATTTGCTATATTGAGTATGTATTAAATCCTTCGTATTGACTGAACCCTCTCTCGCGTTAACTGTAGCGAGCAAGTCGACATAAATACGAGTGTAGATTATGAAATTATATCAAATTTGCGAGTATTAAGGTATATTAATACTCTTCGGAAGATGGTATAAAAATATTGAGAAATGTTTACTATTAATGTTTGGTCTGAACTTATGTTTAATACTGTATATTAGCCAGCTGGCCTAGATGTTGCGACCAGCTTATATAAATAATATATACGGGTATAATAAAATATGAAATCAAGACGGAAATATTAAATGTTTACTACCGAAGTGTTCCACATTTGTACTTGCATTTGCATTATGAACGTATCTGTACGATGTACGCATGATACGATATACTGTTAAATTTTATTCCATGTTATACTGTTAGGAGTATTATATATCATACGGCTATGTAGCGAATGTCATGTATTAGCTTTATTATTATCTTCAACTGGATTCTTAATTGGAATAATGAGTTGAAAATTACGGCTCGAAATTTGTTGAAAAACCGTCACTGCAATTGTCTGCATGTGTAAAAATCAGAGAATTATTGAAGATATTCATGTACGGAATAATGTATATTATAACGTCCAATCGTAAGATGTATGAGAATTTTACGTGATTTATATATATTCAAATTTTAATGTTACATCCCATCATTTGAGTTGATGTTTTCCCCCCTGTTAAAACAATTGATTCATATATGTAATCAATTTTAGGGAATAATACTATTCATGTGTAGTTATTTTCAATATCGTCATATGCCAGTATTTATCAAGAATACAAGGGGTGTTTCACCTAAGCGATTGAAGTATCAATATCATTCGAAATCATATCGTAATTTCCGAAATCATTTTGTAATCTCTGAAATCACGTTGAAATCAGTTATATTAAAATAAAATTCAGCATTAGCAATGATCGTCAAGGTGATCATTGGTAGTCATAAGAAATCACTTAGGATTACAACAATTACTTTTTAACCGTTAATCATATAAATCTTAGAAATCATCAGAAATCACGTAATTGAAGTAAAATTTATTTATTGAGTAATCTCTCGTAATCACTCTGTAAAGTATAAGTAATCGCGAAATACGTAATCATGTTATCGTGTTTGCTCCGGTGAAACATCCCTTGTAAGAATATGTATGTACAGTCGAACCTCGCTAACTCGAATCTCAGAGGCAGAGCTAATTTCTTCGAGTAAGAGAGGTTTCGTATTATTGAAGTTTTCGAATTATAGAGGGTGATCAAAACAATATTCGACTTATAGAGTCTTGTAAAATTTCGTTAAATATGTCTTTTTTCTTTTTTGAACCAATCTTCTGCTTCAACACTCTAATCTTTTCTCCGATACTTAAAGATTTGAGTTTCCGTTTGAAAACCATTTCGAGACAAACTGTGATCCGGAATCACTCATCCATGCATAGTGTAAGAAGTAGTGACTAACAAGTATTAGCTCATGGGATGCAGGTATGACATGGGTTCTTCATGCCATTGCATGAAGCGCTTCGAGTTATAATGGTAGCCTTTGACTTATAGAGGTTGGGTTTCTTTGAACTTGAGTTACAGAAGCAAAATAATGGACCTTGATACGTTCGGAAAACTTCGAGTTATTCTGTTTTTTCTCTGAATTACAGAGATTTTCGCAAAGGAACAGACTAAATCTCAGACATACGGGTGTTTTCGAGTTAGCGACGTTCAACTGTACATCGTTTCAGCCTCTTTGTTGTCTTTATCTGTACCTCTGTAATATGTTTTAGCTATTCTTATTTTTTTACGACACTCCAAACTCTGTAATATATCCTGTATGAGAAGTTGGCACACGTACAAAAATATTTCAGATTACTTTTTGCCATCGTTTTACTGCTTGTTTGCAATGATAAGCTGTATAAGGATCATATTTTCGTAAACAAATTGCGAACGATTACGGAAAGAACAAATCCCGAAATTCATTGCTTGAGTGCCAACTTCACGTACAAAAAAAATCAGAATGAAATGCCCCGGAAAAATTTTGAATGACAAGTAATGAAGCCCATTTAATAAAAAATAGAACTCTTTAAATTAAGTACACCCTTACGTCCTATTTTTATCCACTAAACATTGTAGGCACAACTACTCTTAATATTGATTTGGTTTTATTTAGATTTTCTTTCCATCTAAAGCCAAAGATTCAAAATTAAGCGATCAAACGAACTTCTTTGAAGTGAAGTTCGGTCGAAATTATATTAACCATGAAAAACCCCGTTCGAAGAGATTACATCGGTAGTTCCTTCCGTGCCCGACTAGATGTCACAGCGCTCTAGAGTAAAGTAAGCTTTTCAGCCGGCTTACGCACATGCCTGCGCCACACTGGCCGAATCCTCATTTTTCAGGGTATTAATTAAAATTGCTGTAAGGTTTTTGGGAAGGAAAAAGAAGAAAAAAATTTTCTCCGGGTAGGATGTAATCTCTTCGAACGAGGTTTTTCATATAATTACGATCGAACTTCCTTCAAAGAAGTTCATTTGACGGCTCAATTATACTGCAAACCTCGTTCTAGAGATAACATAGGTAGTTTTTTAGAGTCGACAGCAATTTTTTCATCATTTTTATTCAATAATTACTTGGAGTACAACGTAACAAATACAATCTATATTTCTTTTTTAACTAAACATATTTTCAAACGATAATTATTCTTTATTTATCATTGTAATATCACCGTAGACGAATCTTTGTCATTGATTCTGATTGGTTGATTGTAGAATCTTGCAAATACTTGCGAATTGCTAGACCAACCTGCAGATTTTCTAATGGTCTCTAAATCGGGTCGACACCGTTTCTACAGAATCGTTTCGGAGCAGAATCGTTTCTACAGAAATCGTTTCTACAGAGTTCGCTTCGGCACAAGATATTTTGCCACAAAGTTCGTTTCTCCAGAATTCCAGTCTGCAAGTTCGTTTCCACAGAATTCAGGTCTGGAAGTTGGTTTCTACAGAATTCGGTTCTGGAAGTTCGTTTCTCATTCATTTAACTGTCAATTTTGTACATTTTGATTTAATTTAATCTAATTTAATTCAATTTAAATCAGTTGCCCGCCCCTTGTAGAAACGAACTTGTAGAAATGAACTTCCCGGACCGAATTCTGTAGTATTGACCTTCCGGACCTCAATTCTATAGAAACGGACTTCCAGACAGGAATTTTGTAGAAACGAACTGCAGGTCGCAATTCTGTAGAAACTAATACTTGGAAATAATATCTCTGTAGAAACGGACCTGTAGTTATTGGAGGACAAAAATGATTATGTAGAAACGAACTTTGTGGCAAAATATCTTCTGTAGAAGCGAACTCTGTCGAAATGATTTCTATAGAAACTATTCTGCCTCCCTAATTCTAAACCTTTTGCTTTTGCAGTGGAATTAGAAGCATGTCGAGTCGAATGAGCAGTGAATATCGAAGTACGTATACCGCTTATTGAAGTACAGATTTATTAATCCAACTACTTATAGTTTGTGGTGATACAGCTTTTTTGTTGATAAAAACAAAGTATTTTCTTTGTTTCTCAGTCTCCTCGTAACTTCAATATATTAATATATTTTTTCAGAACTGTAGCTACACATATTCTAGTATCCTCAAGTCTTAATTCTATTTGAAATTTCTATTTCTAATCTATTGAACTTTCGTTTTATTTTCTCAACTTTTATACTCGCTAAGGTTTGAGTCCTACGGGCAGTACATAGAGCTAACAATCTAACAGTCTTTTCTGTTAATGACATTAGATCAAGTGAATCTGACAGCTCCTTTTTCTTAAGGGGGGAGACTCAGTAAGAATTTTCAAAAAATTGATTTTTTGTAAAAGTGCAATATTTAAAGAGTATTTTCCAACATGAGGATCAAGTTGGGACCACATGCCCACGTGTTTTCTAAAGAAGAAGATTCCATTTGAGTTGACAAAGCTAAGTGCTCCCTCGAAAATACTCGAGAGGCAAGCTTGTCGTCAACTAAAAATTGCTGCAAGTGCAGCTAACGAAGCGGAGGAAGGCGCAGTATATGGCCCAGGATTGAACGATCCAATGTAAGTTAGAAAATAAATTTTTTATCAGCATGCAAATCGTACTCAAAACTTTCAACGCGTTTTTCGCGAAACCATGTTTTCGAAGTCGGTGATCACTGTAACTCGAGAACGGCTTTACCAATCGGTTTGAAATTTGTCTCACTTATTCTATACATAGTTGTTTTTTGCGAAACAATGCTTTAGAAGTCGGTGATCACTGTAACTCGAGAACGGCTTTACCGATCGGTTTAAAATTTGTCTCACTTATTCTATACATATTTGTTTTTTGCGAAACCATGCTTTCGAAGTCGGTGATAACTGTAACTCGAGAACGGCTTTACCGATCGGTTTGAAATTTGTCTCACTTATTCTATACATAGTTGTCCTCCAGATGAACGAAGCATTTTTATTTGTATAGTTATTTTTTTTTATAGCCAAAAATGTGAGTAAAATTTTGGTCAAAACAACACTCTTGACTTTCAACCAGCGTCCGCCATTTTGTGAAAAATTGAAATTTTTCAAAACCCTTCGTTCATCCGGAGCATTTTATCATTACCTAAAGATGCCCTCCTCTTTTGTTTTTCAGATGATCTATTGCACCGCGAGAGTGATTGAAGTTGAATCTGATAGTCCCGCTAATAAAATGTCAGTAGCCCAAATGGAGTCTGTTTTTTCATGAAAGTCTTCCAAATACTTTCCCTACAATTAAATACAGATGTTTTGCTCTCGGGCGTCTCTTTTTCCTACCAAATGAAAGTACGAGATCAATGTCAGGACCAAATACTAATGGTTCTTCTACTAATAAGTTTATGAATAAAGAAAATTATGTTTGATTTTTCCGATCAGGTACTATTAAAATACCCGTGGCTCTTCCATTTTTTATCTTCGATAAAATCTTTAGTGTTATACTAAATGGAGGAAAAGCATAAAATATTAGCGAAGCCCTGTATACTCGGCAACCAAGAAAAGTATCTTTCACATTTTGAACTGATTTTGCTAGCGAACAAATCGATGTGTGGTTTTCCAAAACGATATTCAATAACTTTATATACTGCATTATTTAATTCCCATTCCGTATCAGTACTTATTCTCGATAATTTATCATCTTTCGCATTGTCGACTAACGAAATATATGAAGCCAACAAAAATATATTTCTCCTTTCTGTCCATTGCCAAATTTTCCTTGCTAATTTATTATATTTATTGAATCTTATACCACCCATTTTATGTATGTATGAAATAGCCAGTGTGTTACCAATTCTCATCAAGATTTGGCAGTTAGACGAATCAGATAAATTACTTGCTAAATTCAACCCTATTCTGCGGCCAAAAGATCTCTATAATTTATAGAACTCGATTTCTGTTCATCATTCCAAACCCCACATAGATTTTTAATCGAATTTGTTGCTCCATAGCCAGTATCGGATGCATCTGAGTGTATTTTCATTTCAAATACACCTGTTCTTAAAGGATTAACAAGATGATCTAAAGCTTCTTTCCACCAATTTAAATTTTTAATTATATTTCTTGAAATTTTCATTATTCCATTACAGTCACCTTTGGTTAATCTTTAGAGCAGCGAATTCTATGCTTTCAAACATTTTTGTATACATCATCGCATATTCAAAACCAGCACATGCTGCAACTAATTTTCCAATAACCTTTGCAAATTCCTTTGTAGTACATGTTTTCTTAGATAGTATGCCTGCTATTAGGTTTTCTAACTGTTCTCTTTTTTTAGCTGTTATTTCTATAGTAAATTTTTTCATACGTATGAGAAAGCCTGGGTATCTACATTCAATATCAGGGATTAATCGGCTCTTTGGAATATTCAAAATAAATCTTAATTTAATTTTTCTAACGTGCATACCAAAATATCTATGTTTTCCTCACATTTTTCAAAACTGTTTTCATGAACTGGTAATAAGAAATATGCATCTTTCAAGTCAATATTACCCACATCAAAATTAAAAAAAAATGATATTTGATGCAGTAGTTATACTCCCCATTTTAAAATGTTCCGTCAATGTGAATTCATTCAATTTCTTCAAATTGCGAATGAACTTACGTGTTTCATCACATTTTGGAATTAAACTCGATACAAATTGTTTCTTCGATACCTTACATGACTCAATCACTCCCTTATCCATTATTAGTGACTTTATAACTTCTTTACATATTTTAGTTTCTAACACTGTACGACACCTTTCTCTTGGCTTATTTGACTGATTAACAGTCTTAAAAAATCTTATTTTATACCCAGTAACGCACCCCAATATAAATTTGTGAGTGGTGATTTTCTCCCATTCACTAACATAATATTTTAATATACCTACAATATTATAAATACCCGTTGTACACCTCGAAAACGCGGGGATGCAAAACTCCTATACCGCTTAAGCAATCAGAGTGAAACTTGGGCAGTTAATGCCTTATTTTGGCAAAAAGTGGAGCGTTTTTTTACTGTTTCAAAATTTTGAAAAAAATTTTACAGATTGGTAACCACGCACAGAAATTGGACAAATTTTTGCAGTTGCACTGATTGGATCAAACTATCCGGTATAATGCCACTCGGCGGTGATACAACACACATTTTGAGCTCAGTTCCATGAGATTTGATAGTGAAGTGACGAAATGGCAGCTGATCTGGTTTTCGATTACGAAGAACACGGAAATCTCATTTTGGTGACATTTGTCGGTAATTTCTTACGGACATTACACGCATACATTACCGGCATGCGCGTAATGTCGGTAACAAATGTCGCCAAAATGAGATTTCGGTGTACTTCGTAAGCGAAAACCAGATCAGCTGCCATTTCGTCATTTCACCATCAAATCTCAAGTCAAAACCCGTAGATACAAGGCTCTAATTGGATTCGTGTGCAATAAGAGACCTCCCGCATAAACCCAAAGGCTAAATATTAAATTAAATTAAAATAAGACAAGTATCGTAGACCGAAATCGCAACTATATCGATTCAGTCAAATCGGAGCAAACAAGTCGAAAAAATAGTAGCTGTAACACATCTCTGGCAAAATTTAGATTTCCGGCAGAAAGGGGGGAGCCTCTGGAAAGAGTATGTCAAATGCTCTCACACTTTTCCGCACCCTCCTTTCGAGCTGAGCTGCTCAGCTGGTCAACGTCAGCTGATTCGGTCACACATTAAATTCTTTTCTTTTCGTCAAAGACTTATGAATATTTGGACTGCTTTTCGTGCAAATATCAATCTACAATTCGTTAATTACCGAGTACCTGATTACGCTTATTAAGCAAATATGTAATTTCTATAATCCTTGTGTTAAGTCTCTGCCGGTAACTACGGCGACGCCCTCCCTGCACCCGATCTTTATCGACGCGTAGTTACCAGAAGAGCCTTACGCGCTCTTACCATATGTCGTAGCTAATACCTAGTCAGACAATTACCATCATAATAAGCGTTACCCCTAGATTAATAATTCTCATATTCACCATTATTTCATTAATAAGGCTCAAACATATATGGTACATATACCTATTTTCACATTTTGACCGTTATGTTTTTCAATACTAGCTTTCACATTAAACTATAATATACGATTCTCAGCTGAAACATCTCAACCAATAAACACTTGCACTAAAATTTCAAAACTTAACACTCAATAAAGATAATCTAGTAGACTAAACATTGGAAACGTGGGAGAGAGATCATATATAAATCAGAAACAGATAAAAACTCATTTTCAGAATTAGGGATAGCGCCCTTATTTTAATGATCATGCGGCCAATTAGTGCATCGCCGCTTGCTTTCTAAACCAACCACCTCACGCTAATTCCCCGCCAAGATCCTATGTACTAATCACAAACCTTACCCCCCCCCCCCCCCCCCCCCCCCCCGCCCATATGAATTAACATCCTCATCCAATCATCCTAGACCTGCGAGAACCCGCGACTTTTTTCAGCTCCATCTACTTTTTCCACCCCTTTTTTTCAACCCTGATTCAAATTAGATCAGAATTGATCCAGACATCATAGAGAAGCGTTTCAAACATTAAAGAGAAGAGTTTCAGACATCACAGAGAATAACTTTAGACATCATAGAGAGCAGATTAAATTCTGACATCATAGAGAATAAATTCAGATATCATAGAGATGTTTAGACTCAGTGAGAATCAATTAAACTTTTGATCAAATCAGAACTTGACCGAAAATCGCAGAACCAAGTTGTCGAAGAATTAATTCAAACATCAGTAGCTCAAAACAGTTTATCATTGTTATAACTGAATATCATCAGTTATTAACCACTGTAAACTTTACTATTGAAACCTGTGAAGTTTGTGTAAATAAATGTGTATAAAAACCAAGTGTTGTCGTCAGTAATTAATTATTCCAATCACGCATAGGGAACTTGTTTTAAATGAACGCTGAATTTAGATTCGGAATTGGTTTAAAATGGAATATATTTTAATTAAACACACAGAATAAGAATGAACAATTTTAATAATATAAAATTGGATAACGAATCGGGTAGAGATTCGTCGTTGGAATGCAAGTGCTAGAGGATTTCACCGCGAGGATCTACTGAGTACTAGTAGTTACTGGAGATAAAAACCAAGAGAGCGACTGATCGCTAGGTGCTCGTATATATTCAGATCGGTAGCGGTGTGAAATCCTCTCCTCAAGCATTGCCCCACAACAACGCATTTCTTCCCCTTATTCTAAGAATTAGAACTAGGTTGGTATGCTATGCTATAGGATTTATTGGTGCTGGGTGCAAAGTTGGACTTTGGACTGTCCCCCCAACTCTTTACTCCATACCACCTTTCCTTATAATTAATCTAAGATTGAAAACTAGAGTGGTGTTCATTTTTTGGGATTTGAATTAGTGTATGTTGTGGGTATGAGTTTCATGTATATGTGTGTTGGTGCAACGCGCTAGTGTATTCAGCGCCGTGCCTAAATCATATGGCGCCTGGTGCGATCTGTTTAAGTGGCGCCCCCCCCCCCCCCCCCCCCTTCAGGACTCAAAGCTGAACTTTTCGTGCCTTTATTCTTGCGAATTCAGCGATAAGTTTGTTATAGTCTAACGACTCACATAGATCGGATTCTATAGAAATCGTCGATAGCCCAACCAAACGCTCTTGGCTCATGGTAGAACGTAAATAGTTTTTTATTATTTTCAATTTGCTGAAACTGCGCTCCCCGGAAGCGACTGAAACTGGAAGAGTTAGAAGAATTCGTAGCGCTACCACAGTATTTGGGTACATAGATTTCATATCCTACTTGTGCAGGTGATTTAGTACCTCTAAAGGTGTGCTATTTTTTGGCAAAAAGATCGACAAGTCTTTTAGTTCTTGGCAAAAATCAATGGCATCATCAATATCTGTACTGTCTCCATCAGTTAGAAATTTAGACAACTTTTGACAAGCTTTGAGAACATCTGAATCGCTTGCAGCTCTCAAGTTGGTGATATTGTAGAGAAATTGAAAATGATCATTGTGAGACCGGAGCAGTTTGAAACGCTCTTCGATGGAAGACATCGCCGTATCAATTATGAAATGGAAAAAATCGACTCTAAATTTTGCTGTCGGATCTGATAGTGTCTCATCTTGTGATTCGTAATCGAAGTGCCTCTTCTTGCGTCGCATACGAACAGCGCTGATCCGCTGAAAACCAGGCTCAACTTCTACCTCGGTAGCTACTTCCTTGGCACGCTCAATTAAATTAGCAAAACTTTCATCGGATCTGTACTCTTGGAGAAATTTTGACACTTCAGAAAGGAGCTGGCTGCAGTCCGAAATGTGTAATTCTGGACTTTGTAGCATTTTTGAAACGATATTCACTTTTGACAATACATCATACCAAATTAAAATGCTACATATGAACTTGAAGTCAGAAATGCGTGCAGCCAAACTTTTTGCTTCGTGTTGCGTCAGCTTATCTCTGCCTTCATCCATAGGAATTTCAATCAGAGCGTCATAGCCCTCTCCGAGCTGAAAGCGCAAAGCTTTTAAAGCATTGATACGACTCTCCCATCTTGTTGTGCTAACTGCTTTTACGGTCAATGATGTTATATTCCTTTTCAGTACATCCCATCGCATTGTCGATCCCGAGAAAAATACATACAGCTGCTGAATTATATCGAAAAGCCCAACAGTTTCACCAGAAGCAGCAGCCGCGTCATTAACGACAAGATTCAACGAATGACAAGAGCACGGGACGAATGTAGCTCGTGGATTGATTTGTAAGATTCTGTTTTGAACTCCTGATCGCTTACCTTTCATATTTGCGCCATTATCATAGCCTTGGCCCCGCATGTTACCTATTGGTAACCGAGGTTATTCAATTCATCTAAAATGATGTTAGTGAGTTCTTCTCCTGTGGTAATGACAACCGGTAGAAAACCAAGAAAGTGCTCTCGTATTTGATGGGTGTTCTGTCTGTCATCAAATGTCACGAATCTTATAATAATTGAGAGTTGTTCCTGGCGACTTTTATCGGGCGTGCAATCCAAAATTATTGAGTAATATTTGGCAGCTGAGATTAACTGTACCAAATGATCTCTGATTTTATTTGATATTAACAATATCAATTCATTTTGTATTTTGATACAAAAGAAATGGTAATTTGCAAAGAGTATAGGATAGAGTGGAAGGTCCCATAAGAGCCAATGTATAAAAGCGTACCTCGATTTTCAGTACGCTCTGGTGGCTCTGAGGAAAAGTAAAGTACCCCCCCCACTACGATTTTGGCGCTCCCTTTAAACCGGGGAATACAGTGAAGAATATATATCCTCAGTCAACGGTTCTGATAATAAATTTTTTGCAATGAATTCTTCAGTCAACGCTGTTATTACAGAACGATCTCATATTTTTCTCCATATCTGGCAGCCTATAAATATGTTTGCATGGATACAGAACATAAAGTAAGCATCGTACATACACATTTCTTCTATGAATGTGATGTGAATTTAGTATAAGACAAAATTAATGAAATAAATGGCAACAAATCAATCACATTGTATCGACATTATATATTTAAATAGGTAATCTTCAATATATAACATCAAAAAAGTACTTATATTTAAAAAACGTAAACAGTAATGTCAAATCTTAATAAAAATATATATCCGTACATAATACTGTATCATAAAGAATGGTTACATAAAATATTGAATCAACTCAAAAACCTCTTGTATTTTTTATTAGTTTCTACCAAAACAACCATACACGAAAATCATTACATTTATTTTCACAATATATGAAGATACGTGAGGAGCCACAACATTCCCGCGAAAGTGAGGTTATATATTCATATTTACTTACAGTTGCTGTTTATTTGGTAACGAGAAAAACGTCACTTGTTTCCCGTTATTTATGCTTTGATTTTTTACATATTTGTTATTGTCACATAATTTGATGTCACAAGAAATTGGCATCTTTGGAAAAAGTTCGTTTGTTACTAAATTCTTACCATGTATAATATGGCCGTGTGAGTCTATTCATCATTATTTTCCTGGGTTGCCTTTTGATTGCTTCGCCCTACAGAATCATCCCGTGAGTTGGCTTACCTTCGGTGGTTTTGTTATTATGTTACTGATACACTCTTCAGGTGGCGTTCTGTACGGTTCTGCAATAGAGGTCTACGTTACCTCCAGAGTTTGGGCGCGTTGCCTACAATACTACACTTCGGAAGGGATTCTATAATTCATGTTGGATAACTTGTATTTACGTTTTTGGAGGTATCGCAGTCCCTGGCCTTTGTAGTTTATTTCTGTAATGTTAATAATTTTATATTATATTGATTATATATCTTTTGCGATATAGTTTTATGTATCTCTCAAGCTGTAGGGCGTAGCGTAGGTTGCCTATAATGTAGCTCTAAACTCTGTGTTTGCAACTAGGTATTGTATAGTATTTGGATATAATGATATTAGTAAATTGTATTAATAAAATAATAATATCATAGTCTCCTGTAATGTGAGGATCCTGTAATACGCTTTCTGGACTCTTGATTAATGATAATTGTTGTTATACCTCATCTAGGCATTCAGATGGCGAGGCAGATTCCTTGAATGACTTTCTTACAGAGTTCTCACATTTAGAGTTTTGGTTAGTTGGTACTAATGTTAGGGAATAGTCATAAGCAATAAAACATACGGACGTTCCGGTCGGATGTTACAGTGGAAACCCGAAAGTAGATAGGATATAAGAGTTCTGGCGCACAATGGCGGCGTTTTGAGGGGGGGTTCCCCCCATTGCTACGGGCCGGCCGGGCCGGCTGCAGCGGCGCGCGGCGGGGGGGGGGGGGGGGGCCACGAGGGTGCGCGAGGAGCCCGCGGCGGGGGGGGGGGGGGGGGGGGGGGGGCATTAGGCGCGCGGTAAGTCCCCGGCGGCGTGGGGGGGGGGGGGGGGTCCTGTCGGGTCCTGTTCGACGGCGGGAAGCTCGAAGTTAGATAACGCTAGACCTCTTGAGAAAAATTCCTGGAAATGCAGCCTTTCAGCTTATGCCGATAATGAATGCAGTGGGTGGTAATGTAAATAAATCTGTACATACTAAATTTTATCATAAATGCCGGATGCAGCTGTTGAAATAAATCTGTCACATAACAGATTCATACACATAAAAGATTCTTCAAAAATTATTAAAAAATACCAGATGTCGGTTACGGGAGGATGGTGGGAGGAGCAAGTCAATTTCAAAATAACAATTAGATACACTGAACAGATGTTTTTATTTATCCTCAATTACATTTAGCTTTGCAGCTTCTATATAATAATTGATCATATTATTAATAATTTCAACAATTAACCTTATACATATTATTTTCTACATTCTTACATTTAACATATTACTCTAAAAATTTGCTTATACTAATTTCTTCACCGTGCCACTAATCGGACTGTACTCAACGACCCGATCGTGCAAGATCATACAGTAGGCTGCGCTGTTTCGAGGAAATTCTACGCTTGCTTCAAATTCCAGCCGGATGTCCACCGGTCCGGTTTTCAACGATTCATTTTGTTTTGAGCAATCGATGACGATCAGGGGCGCGCGTTTTATAAATTCACTTCTCGAGAGCAGAGGTTCGGCTTCTTTGTTGTAGTAGGATGTTTGAAACTGGACATACATATCGTACAGAATGGCGTATTGATTATTGGAAATATCTAGATTTAAATTCCCATAGGGGTAACACTGTGAGTTGAGAAAGAGTTTCACATCTCTTATTCTACAATGATCGAATTCGCTAGCATTTTTCAATGCCTCGTTTTTCCTTGCAGTTTGGAATCCCATTATGACGTATCTAGGCTTCTCCAGCTGTGTCGATGTCTTGACCGCCCAGACATGCCGCGTCGTTGACGGCAGCATCGGATACACGTACGTTTCCCAAGAACGAAAACTCATGGGAATGGCCGAGTCCTTGGCGATGTAGTTGAGTAGCTGGATTTTCGGCTTGTCGGCTAGTTTGATGTAGGGCAGCAGCCACTCGACTTTTTTGAGGGTAATTTTAAACTTCTCGGTAGTGTTTGTCTGAAGTACAGCATTTAAATCGGTGTTAGTGCGTGTGAGAATCAACTCATGTTTGGCATTAACGACGACTCGGCAATAATCCTCGGCGAATCCCAGCAGATAACGCAGCGGTATAACGACATCAAAATTTCCAGCATCATCGGCCAGGTTGATATCGGCAACGCTCAGCCAACCGGTGTTCTCCAAGCCGCGCTGTTGCCCTGGGGTGAGGGATAAGTATCCCTTCATGATGCTGGTGATGCCCACATTTTTATTTCGATCAATTTCCACACCGTTCAACTCGTATCGAATTTCCTCAAACATATGGCAAACAGCCATGTTGACCAATTTTGTAGCGGCCACCATGGAATAATCTTCTTTTGTAACTTTCCCGTGAATGTGCAGGGAGCTTTTTTCCGGTAGCACGCACTCGTTCTGATTTTGAACGGAAATTCGAATTTCATCGTTATTCCCAAAGGTCGATGATGCAAATGGCTGGTGAGCGTGAACCTCAGAGTGTGCGATCGATTCGTCGAATGTCACGGGTTTCTGTATTCTTATTATTTCCTCCATGGTAACACGCACAGGATGCAGCGAACACGAATTTTTATTTTCCAAAATTTCCACGTAATCGAAGACCTAGACTCTGGAGAAACCGAGCGTTCAGAGGTGTCAGCTTCAGCGGAGATGTCAGCTTCGTCAATGGTGCTGGACGACTGATGATATTTGGCCATGACGTCTCGCTTTTATAACTTTTGCCTGACTTTTTCGTCTCAAATACAATCCCCATTATTTCACCGATTTTACATGTAAGCGTACCGTTATCGTTTCTCCGCGAAAATTAATCAACTCGTCGTCTTGATCGACTATCCGCAGCTGTATATTCTGTATCGACTGTACGGCGATTGGGAGGTAAATGATGTTGGCGGGAACTTCAACAATCTTATATCCAGATGGGACGGTGGGGAAAAATTCGTGAATCGTGTGAGCCTGACGTCCGTTTATGTACGCCCCGGTGGTTATGTTGCACTCAACGCGTATGGTATTAACTTTCAGTATGGCTACCGGTAATTCGGACTTATGCGTAACGTTCCGTGCTAGCTCAACCCCTTTAAACCCCAATAATCGGCCAATGGAATCCTCGGGTTTGAAGTCTACTACTTGATTGCACGTAACTTCACTGTTTAGCTCGTTGTTGTTGGCCTGCAGACTAAGGGAGATGTCGGAAGGTAGTTCCTTGTGCAGAAAACTTTGAATATCTTCAATTTCGTAGCTGCCTGTGGGTATCGTAATGACTGCCCGGCTGTTGTCCGCTCGCTCCAGGTAAAATTTATTACACTTCTCTTGAATATTGGGTATTGAATTGAATGTCATGAACTCGACGAGTCCGAGAACATAGTTTTTCGTCGACGATAACTCGATTGGGGGAAAATATTGAGCCTCCAGCAGGGATGAGGTGCCCGACAGTGTTAACGACAATGATTCCGTCATGACTGATGCTCGCCAATGTGACACCGCTCTTTTTATAGCTGCCCGCTGAGAAATTTGAGGCACAAGTGACCACAAATCACAGTATCGTATTCCTGATACCTCTTATGATTGTATTTTACGCTACCAACACCGAGATAGTTCATCAAATCCCTAGGTGGTTGCAAATCACCAAAACTATCGAAATACACAACGTGATCACCGTTTTTCTTATATGCAACCCAATGTGTCCCGGGGCCGTTCTTATCATCAAGATTAATAATTGCGGATTCTCGCTTCTTCGGTCCTGATGATGGTAGACCATTCCGCATGAAAACGCCGCGAAAATGTGGAATTCTCATATCTTGAGCATATTTGTGTAAATCAACGTTGGTGAGTGCTCGGCGTGGTAGCTTTATTAGTTTTTTGCCGGTTGTAAGTACAGACCCATGCCACTGCGGTACGGTCTTAGGTATAATCCCTTGCCCAACGCAATCGCCTCCATTGTTGCATTGTGTCGTTTGGTCTCACTCAACTGATGTTTGTTGGCGCTAGCCTCGTTGACTGCTTTAGCTATGCCTGCAGCACCACCTGCTAGAGCTCCCGTTGCGCTTAGACCAGCCAAAATTGGAATGAGGAGGGGTAGGATGCCGCCAATTTTTTCGGGCACGGGTATAACACGGGGCACACGAACATTCTTCCCTGCCTCACGCGCAGCCGCACGGGCACCGGCCAACGCCGACTCGACAGCTTTATGACCTGGTCGCATGGAGGCCTTTGCCGCCCTAATGATAGATTTAAGATTTATTGTCCTCTTCTGCTGTTTAGTCTTCCCACCCGTTGAGGGTTTTTTCTGTGACTTCGCACCGGCTCCAAGTTTCGACAGCTTCCTTGCTAAACCCATACCGAGTTTAGATTTAGCTTTCATGGTGTTGGTGACTCCCCACGCGACAGCTTTTTCACCCACACTAGCGTCCTTGGCTAAAACACGATTCCACGCCTTCTCGGCAAGCACTTTGTCGGCCAGATTTCTCGCAGCGATATCTCGATTCCTTGCATATGCAATGTCGTGATCTTTACATGCAGCGTCCAATGGATTGATACCCGGATCACCGCGTGCCAACCTCTTGACCAATTTTGTTCCGGGTCCGCAGTACTGATACCCAGGCACGTGCAATTCAACTGGGAGATGATTGATGATTTTGTTTAGCAAACCACCACCGCGTCTCTTACGTGTGCACGTCTTCATAGTCGAACAGCAACTAACGCGAGTTCTATAAAAGGATGAATTTATATGCGGTCATCTTAGTTCTCGTTGTCGCGTTAACCGAGCATCATGAGATTTCAAGATCAGACTGAGAAACTACCTGTTGCAAATTTCGACAAAATGGTTCGTCGGGGGAGGAAGAGGAAAGAGAAACGTCATGGAAAATTACTACCAAATACCGTGAGGGCAATTTTTTGCGGCCCATCGAATTGTGGTAAAACGAACGCTCTCCTCTCTCTAATCACCCATGGCAACGGATTGAGATTCGAAAATGTCTACGTTTATTCAAAATCCCTCATCCAGCCAAAATATCAATTTTTGGAAAAGTTACTAGAATCCGTGCAGGGTGTGGGCTATTTTCCGTCTGGTGAGAACGATCAGGTTGTCAAACCAGAAGAGGCCCACCCTAACTCTGTTATGATTTTTGACGATGTGGCGTGTGAGAAGCAAGATAATATCAGAGCTTACTTCAGCATGGGCAGGCATCGCGACGTCGATAGCTTTTATCTTAGTCAAACGTATGCACGTATTCCGAAACACCTGGTGCGTGACAATGCAAACTTATTGGTGCTATTTCGACAAGATGAAATGAATCTGAAACATATCTACAACGATCACGTGAACACCGACATGACATATCAACAATTTAAGGACTTATGCTCGGCATGCTGGAATGACGGTAAATATAGTTTTGTCGTAATTGACAAGGATAGTGAAATCAACGAGGGAAGATACAGGAAGGGGTTTGACTGCTTTATAAGCATAAACTAACGCAAACTCACACAGTTCAATTGTGACGATCAAGTCGGCAACATGGAGAGTGTCAAGATTCGTAAGCATAGCGATACGCTGAGTGAAATATCGAAAGCAAGCGATGTCATACGTCGGAAGCACAAGATGATCAAGTTGGACAAAGACACGACCGACCAGGTTATGGGAGAGGTGTTCAAGCCCCTCGTAACACCGTTGCAAGAATTGGTGGATACTTCGAAGCAGCAGCAGCAGCATATTAAAGAAGAAATTAAAACAGAATCGTCTGATATAGCGATGAAAAAAGAAGAAAAAGATGATGCAAGTACCGAGGATGGCGAGGATGAGGATGAGGATATGGATGATGAGGAGGATTTCAAGGATGCACACGATGAAACACTGAAATTTGGTGAAATTTCCACTACAAGCACACCAGTGAGGAAAACAGTGAATCCCGTGGCACGATATTTGAAAATGTTCAGCACAAGTAAAAAGAAGGATTTAGATACAGCATATGGCGTTCGAAAGTTGATAAACAGTATGATGATTGGTGATTCACAAATTAGTTTCGTCGATAATCTGATCAACGTGGAAGATGCAAGTTACCAGAGTACGCCAGGGTTACTCGAATTATTGTTTAAAAAATCACCCGATGCCACGGTTGTGAATGATACGGACAAGAATAATTACATAAAAATTGTAAGGATGACAAATGCACATCGGAAACGATACCAAGCCGATGGAAGTCTTCGCGATGATGCAAAAAGTGCAAAGTATAGAAATTTCATTGCACAACATCTTGGCTCGCCGAAAAAGTCCGGTAAAGGCTTACCCGAATATAAGATTGCGCGAAAGGAGAGGCAAGAAGTGGATTACGTCTACTGGGATGATCCAAATGAAATTGTAGATCGTCTTCGGCTACTTATGGCGTCGCAGGCTGCGGGAAATACCAGCCATTCCAATGAAATAGTCGCCATTATTGAAGAGCTCCGGGAAGCTGGAATCATTTATTAGCGGCAGATCGACATAGATTCGTCATTCCTTCGGTGACCACCTAGCGATGAGCATAGATATATTTGGACGACAGTTGGGCCGTGGTGGGGGTAAAAAATTTATTCGTGGACCTCCAGGCGTCGGATTTAAAATCACTCTCGACAATCAGTACGATTTGGACGGTAAACGATTGTGTAACATAGCCGATCCTCAGCAACCTAACGATGCTGTTCCCCTGAAAGTTCTAAATAGTTTAAGAGAATCGTACGAAGAGCGCATAAAGAGAATCGATGAGATCCTTAAACCGGTGCGCGCGCGTAACAGGAGTAATCACGATTACGTAATTGGATTATCGGAGATCGTTCAGAAGCTTCATGCACGAGTAACGTTACTGGAGGAAACCAGCGCGGTATCAGTTTCGGTCGAGGAACAAAAGCGGTTGGAAGAAGAGTTGAAAAATCGAGCGGCAAAGAGCAAGGAACAATGAAGGTGACAATAGCTGCTGAACTTCACAGACCGGCTCGACGCAATTATCCGCGCCGATTCGTAGATGTACGCGGACTCGATGAGACCTGGCAAGCAGATCTCGTTGACATGACCGCATATAGCTCGCACAACAAGGGCTACAAATACCTGCTTACAATCATCGACATATTTTCCAAGTACGCGTGGGCGGTACCGATAAAGTCCAAGAGTGGAAAAGATGTGACTACCGCCATGAAATCCGTACTAATACAGAACCGCATACCAAAGCATCTACACGTCGATCAGGGCAGAGAATTTTACAACAGCGAATTCAAGACACTCATGAAGCGGCACAATATCAACATGTATTCGACATTCAGCAATTTAAAGGCGTCTATATGCGAGCGATTCAATCGAACATTGAAAAATAAAATGTGGAAGCGGTTTACTCTCCGAGGATCTCACAAGTGGATTGACATTTTGAGCGATCTAATAAAATCATACAACAACACCAAGCATCGCACGATTCGAATGAAGCCGGTGGATGTCAGCACAGTCAACGAAAAACAACTATATCGAAGCGTTTACAAGCCCCGCCAAATCAAGCGGAGTGATCGGAAGCGGAAATTTAAAGTTGGCGATCGAGTCCGGATCAGCAAGTACAAAAATGTATTCGAAAAAGGCTATACGCCCAACTGGACGACTGAAATATTCACCGTGAGCGAGGTGAAAAATACCAACCCCCCGACGTACAAACTTACCGATTATCAAGATCATTCCATCGAGGGAGGCTTCTACGAGGAAGAACTCAGCAAAGTAAAATATCCCGATGGCTACCTGGTGGAGAAAGTATTACGCAAACGTGGGAATCAGCTCTATGTGAAGTGGTTGGGATTTGACAATTCACACAACAGTTGGATAAATGAAACAGACATGTAACATAATTTCTATGTATTTTTCAAAATAACAATAAAACATACAGTTATACAAAATATCTCTACAATTCTTTTCCATATGCACTTATATATATCATATCCGTAGCAAAAATAATGATACAAGATATTTTTTCCTTACGGTTAATACACATTTTTATTTTTGGAAACTTTTTTTCATTTCTGGAAAACTCTTTTTCATTTTCGGGAAACTTTTTTTACGTGTTAATCAAATGGGGATTTTGTTTTTGGAAAACTTTTTATCATTTCCGGAAAACTTTTTTTCGTTTCTGGAAAACTTTCTTTCATTTTTGAATAAATAATTTGACATAGGATCTTCATTTCTGAATAAATGATTTGACAAAGGATCGTCCAAGGTGTCGAACGTAAGTATTCGTGGCAGTTTTATACATACAGCTAATCCTATAATTAGTTTTTATGGGGCAGCAGCAAACCCCCAAGGTAAGGTGTCGGTCTGTCCAGGTATCAATTGTCGCTTGTCATCTTGCCAACTCAGAGCCAATTTCTTCTGTACGATAGTGCTTACTTGATGTTTTTTGCTACGAATTAGACATTGAGATCGAGCCAATTCCTTGTAAGCCAACAGACAGCGCTTATAATCGTCAAACGTGATGGTGTTCAGCGTTGAATTTTTGACACCCTTTGCGCGTTTGCTTACTCTCGTACCATCGGCGTCATCCTCGCCCATCGTTGTAAAGGTGTACAGCTTCGCGCGCAACCCAATGAACTCTGTCATAATTTTCCCGTTGTTCTCGTCCTTCATTATGCCCAGACGTTTCTTGTTCTTGAGCGGAATACCGTACACATTGTCGGGAGGGTAGTCCGAGGTGTCAAACATTGAGTCAACATCACGTTTGACGATATCGTAGATGTTGGGTACATTAAATTGGTAAATAAGGCTGTCAGTGTCGGTGTACAACAATTTAGCTTTTTTGTCGGGAAAATTCGGCTTTATATATTTGTAATGAAAATCGTACAGAATAATTTTCGAAAGGTCTAAGATCGCCGCACCGATATAAATTGGTTTATTAAAGTAAACTTTGACACGATTCATTCCTATAATAACCATATCAGTCTCGAATACGGTGCAACTATGAAAGTTTGCCCTAGCGATAAGCGCTCTCGCACCACCTCTTCCCTCCCATTTTGTAACTAATCTGACATCCGTGTGATTTCGCACATTCTCCATAGTCTTACCAAACACAGCGTTATTCATCAATTTGTAAAAGTTTTTCTCAAATTCGTTTCTGGACTGTTTGCGCATGTTGGTGTTGAGCGTGATGTAAGGCTCGAGCCATGGAGATTGTGCGAACTTTAAAACTCTATACACTTTAACTAATTTCAAACCTAAACTCAGACATTGCTTTAAATTTCTATAGTGTAGTATATACTTCGTTTTGGGGAGAAGGGTGGTGGCGAGTTTAGGGATTTTACTACCTGGCGGCGTGAAATGCTCAGGACAGAGAGGTAGGTCTTTGTGTTCCTCGTGGAGCTCTGTAGGATAGTCCAAGTCCACCTCCAGGATGTAACCGATCGGCGAATCGTCCGGATGGGTTGTTATATCGATAGGATCATGCTCCCACTCGAACGAGTCGATTGGTAAATGTGCACTCATAGCCGCACCGTAAAGATTATTCACATCGTAATACATAAGATACGATTCCACCTTGTTCGGATCAAAATCTTTGCCCATGAATCTGTTATTGGCGCGAGCGTGTCGATTAGAGCATTGCGCTACGCCACCTCGAATGCCTCTTTCAATAAATAAAACCATTTCGGGATCATCGAAAAGTTGTAAATTCACGTTTGTGTGTTTAAGCATCGCGTCAAAAGCAAGCCCCGGCGCCGTGTAGTAGTGCAACGGATCTAAATCGTATGTTTTAAAACAGCTAGCCCGGAAATTTTGGAAAATATCAGCAAGTAACAAAACATCAGTCTTTAAATATAAATCGGAATAGGCCCCCAAAGACTCTAAACGGAATTCTTCCCAAACATTTTTAGCGTGCTCATAATCGGCGTCTGTGATATTCGAATTGCAGAGGTGCGAGTAGAAATGATTCTTAGCAGGTAATTGAGTTTCGTCGAGTTTCTTCCAACAATCGACGTATTCGTAAGGAAATACGCCTTTGCGGGTCATCAAGCTGAACTGCGCGGGATTATTGTAAAATTTACGTGTTATACGTTTATCGACATCGCCTAAATACGAAGAAAGTTTATCAATACTGCTAGCCATAAATCGAAACGAATCGATGAATCTCAAATACATCATCGTCCCATCAACCTGCTTCGTGAAGGATATATATTTTTCCTTATTTATGGGTAATAGTGTAACCGCTCCGGGAAAAGTTAAAGCTAGGGATTTAATCAAAAAATGTGCATCGTAACCGGACAAATTGTGGAAAACTATTGGAATTGTACGCGACTCGTTGAAATTCAAATTACACCGATTATGCGCAGGACCGCGATATTTACCCGTGAAGTGACAATGATCGTGGCACTTTTTCTTCTCCGGAGTAAACGGCTTTTCACAGATATGACAATTTTTCGCGCGCATGTGACGATCGCGTTGCACTTGGGTCAGAGACTCCATCGGAATTATATTTTTGATTCGTGACTCTACTTTAACCGATAAATCTTTGAGCTGCTGCATGAACCAATCTATGCAATCGGTGCCGCGTTTACTGTGAAACTCCGATAAAGTCTCATCGTACGCGCAATGTACGTAGTATGCTACGCTGTGCGGGATATGCTTTTGAATTTCATATGTTTTACGGTTTTGAAATTCATCTACAGGTTCGGATTCTAATATACATTCGAGATCGGCGTAAACGACAAACGGGACAGTGCCTTTGTTTTTGAAATTTTTAAACTTTAAATTTAAATCTTCAGATCTTGGAAATTCCATGCGCACTTTATTCAACATAATACAGTCCTGCCGATGGCGGTCGTAGGCGTGTTCCACGGCAAAGTGGCACAGGCATCTGTCGCATATAAACAGCTGACCATTATAATTAGACAATTGTTTGCTAACCAATCGCGAGAGATCTTTGATCCAAGCAAAGTGGAATCTTGGTGTGAATTCGCGGTTCATATCATGCTCGGCACAATTACTACTTTCAAGCATTAGAAGATGAATCGTGTCAACGTTTGCGCTATGCAAATTTTTACTCAAATAAATTGGCACAATGACGCTTTTTGCGGATTTTGCATGGTGTGAAAAGGTTTCGGATTCTATTCCATATACATTGATTTGCAAATTATTTAATTTCTCAAACTTTTCCACGTCATGCAGTGTAGCGGGAAATTTGATACCTGTGCAGTCGAACTCTAAAATATGCCTACGATAATGATGCACCCTCTGAGCGTCTTTGTTAACCGGGTGGAGGGCTGCAGCTGTGGCCCAGAGAAGACATCTTTCGTCTTCGTTTTTCACGTTGACCACCGCCTTCTTGCGCTGAATGTCCTCCGGTAGCGTGACGAATGTTGAAGTCCCCGCGGCGAGAGGCTGGTACCGGTTGACGTTTACAGCAATATTGAGAATCTCAATCATACTCCAGCCGGAATCACGCTGTTCGAAATCTTCAACCTTAACGAGCAGTTTGTTCTTTGTCTCCGCGAACCAACCGTCTATATCACTGGAGGGGAGGATCGTCACGTTGGTTGTATTGAAGCTTTTGACTTCCGCGGTGACCCCCTCGTGCTTCACGTTTTCAAATTTACACGTCAGTATGACGTTGACCTTCACATTTCCCTCATCACGCTGCACCAGCTTCAATTTTTCGACGGTAATCCGCTGCGCGTCACTCAGAAAGGCATCCAATTCCTTATGGCCAAGATTGGTCACAATGCCGGTGCGAATTCGGTTAGCAAAAGCACTATCAACATCATCCCACTGTACACTCGCAGAACTGCCAATATTGCCGCCTATCACCAAACCGTGCTGCCGCTGTTCCTGCTGGATCTTTGCCACCCAGGATTGTATGAGGGAGATCTTATGTTGAATTTGCTGTTTCGCCCCCACACTCATTCTCGGCTGTTGTAGAATATCTTGCAAAACTTTTATATTTGCCACTCCAATACCGATCCAATGATTAAAGACATCGTGATTTCCTTCTCCGGGAGTTTGCTCGCGCAACAAATTGTACGCCTCCCCCATCTGCTCGACGAGTCCCATGTATGCTTCGGCAGCCATGACTTTGACGTTGGTGACGATAATATTCTGAACTTTTAACTTTCACGGGTTGTGTAAGACTGACGAGTCTGCAATGGATGTGTTATCCTTATGCCGAAGGATCGTGAGGGGGGGGGGGGGGGGGGTGTCTCCGCGTTCTGCAGCAGCTGCAGCCTCCAAGATAAAAATTGTAGTCAACCACGTCTGAGCCTGCACACGCCCATCCCTCCTCTATCAGTGAAAAAAGATAAAACGTTGAAGATACCCTGTGGGAGAATCGGCTGACGAAAAGCGGCATCGAGCGGCATAGAGATGAATTCTGATCCCTAGACTCTTGACCGGGTGATTTATGTTTATGGGATCTGACGAAAAGGACTGGAGAAAAGTCACATGTGCAACCTATCTAGTAGGGAAAAATCACTTGAGGAAAGGTGGGCAGTGCAGATCCATGTTACAAAGTTTTACGATGTTTGATGGGAAAACCTTCCGAGAAGAGTTTTTTTCGGGTAAAGTGTTTTGAGAAAATTTTTCCGCCCACACATCTCGTGATTATGAAGATGATTTTATGGATTACTTCGGGGAGTAAAATCATGTATCACAAAAATTATACAATTATTGATCATATATTTTCACACAAATGAAATTCATAATATTTACATTTATTTCACAAAAACGGATAAAAGTTATGAAGATATGTGTATAATTGTAATGAATCCAATAATAATCTTATTACATATAACATTTTAATTCTATGTATGCGCTAGGAATGAATTCAATAATAATCTTGTTACATATAACATTTTAATTCTATGTATGCGCTAGGATGTAATCACAATCAGTTCTATTTTTTCTAAATATGTAAATAATTTTATTGAATACTGCATTCTTATTATATGTATCAGCGGGGATGTAATTGTTGTAAATTCTATTGATATTTTCAAACATATTGCCTACATTTTTTAGGCAGACGATTGCATTCCAAACAGTCTTTAACCAGAGGGTTTGGGCCGTCCACTATATCGCCATCGGGTCCGGGTATATAATGCAGGGTACATCTACGGCAACTGTAGATGCTGGCGTCCATTTTCATATTCTCAGGCAGCTTATCCCACACATCATTGATGGAATTTGATGCGAACATGTAGACGAATTCTTTCGGCAAAAAAGCGATATCCTCAGACCTCATTGCTCTTAAGCCAGTCAATTCCTTGTACAAGCGGAGTGATTTCTCGAGAGAGCCGGCACACTCCTTCAAATACCAACTTCTCAGCCGCTGCACGTTCTCAAAGGCACAGTTGTATTCCGGGATGTATTCAGGGTTGTCATCATACCAAATCGATCCTTCTTCCACGTATTTACAAATATCGCCCGATGGAAAGTATCCGTGGTTTAGGTCGTGCATAGGTGCCACTTCCATATATTTCAATTTTACCAGTGTAGGGGGCTCGATGTGTAAATCTTCCATATTAATAACTGGCGTGGTGCCACCGAGGATCTCCGTCAACCATGCTTTATTCTCTGCTCCTTTGACGTATACGTAACACGCATTTCTTACAATTTTTCTCAGAATCTTCGGTACTTCATCGTGAGATTCGTTGCCGGCATTCCATGGTATCCCGTGATGATTGCGCGTTAACCAGGCGTTAGTAGCTCTATATTCGATTGGTAGGCTGGTTAAATCACAGGGTGGTTTAATGAGAATGTGTTCCAAACCCGAACCGTTTATGTAGATGGCTGCGACTTCTTTGGGCACAAGCTGGTTGCCTTGACCGATGAAACATTGCACGTCCAGGATCATTTCCATGTTGCAGAGGGATGCCAAGCTCGTATTTTCTCAAATATCCGTGGAAGACTGATTATTCGTTCCCGCACACCAGCTTTTATCCCCTCGCATTTGATGGAAGTGGAGGGGATGATGTAAATTATCTATGGCACGTAACTGCACGAAAATTCAAACTTGTTGAACTCTCCGCCGAAGTATTTCAACTGTAGACGATTTGCCCCAGCCATATCACACATTTCGGTCAGCTGATTCGAATCTTCCTGCAGAACTTTCGCGATTCTTGGTGGTAGGAAGACGTTGTATTCCCCCTCAATCTCGGCCAGAACACGTAACCCGAATTTCGTTTTGACCAGTCGTAGTCCGGTGACGTTATACACCTCTCCAATTTCGAATTCTGACATCTTCTTGGTCGGCAGATTCTCCAGGCGGCTGGCGTGGTTGATTTTTCCCAAATCCATTGCGTTTTCGATGAGAGTTTCTTTTTTCACAAGTACGAACAGTTCACGAGGAGAAGACGATGAGAACAGAGTGACTATCGAAATGAATCCGTATTTTATATACAATCCATCCCCACCACGATTCTTCCATCAAACAAGACTCGACCTGCATATCGTGGGGAAATTTTTTATGCACCGCCCCCGCTCTCCATCCTCCCGTAACCGACATCTGGCATTTTTTAATAATTTTTGAAGAATCTTTTATGTGTGACAGATTTATTTCAACAGCTGCATCCGGCATTTCTGATAAAATTTAGTATGTACAGATTTATTTACATTACCACCCACTGCATTCATTATCGGCATAAGCTGAAAGGCTGCATTTCCAGGAATTTTTCTCAAGTGGTCTAGCGTTATCTAACTTCGAGCTTCCCGCCGTCGAACAGGACCCGACAGGACCCCCCCCCCCCCCCCCCCACGCCGCTGGGGACTTACCGCGCGCCTAATGCCCCCCCCCCCCCCCCCCGCCGCGGGCTCCTCGCGCGCCCTTCGCGGACCCCCCCCCCCCCGCGGGCTCCTCGCGCACCCTCGCGGACCCCCCCCCCCCCCCCCCCCCCCGCCGCGCGCCGCTGCAGCCGGCCCGGCCGGCCCGTAGCAATGGGGGGAACCCCCCCTCAAAACGCCGCCATTGTGCGCCAGAACTCTTATATCCTATCTACTCCCGAAACGCTGATCAGAAGATTTCCCAGACTCATGATTAACAACTACGAAAATTAAGACTATTAAGAGCTCAACTTAAATCACGCAACGAATCAAAACCTCCTCACGACGTCCCTCCCAGGACGTAACACTTGTGACAATTCTTCTCGGTAGTTGGTGCCGATATTAGGCCTAATTTATTTTTAATTACAATCTATAACTTTATTATTTTTTTAATGATTATTCTACTATTATTTTGTTATTTCTTTGATTTACACTTATATATATATTGTTTATCTACCGCCACAATGCGGGCAATAAAAGCCATCCATTATAGTTTCTAAAT